>NW_026623362.1:497549-605265 GCF_030028575.1 Malurus melanocephalus | reverse complement strand
TTTTTTTTTTTTTTTTTTTTTTTTTTTTTTTTTTTTTTTTTTGGTACAGCTGGATGAGAGCCAGACCTCTGGCTCCAGAGGTAAAGGGCAAAACCTAAAAAATCCTGTCTGAACAGGCAGCTCCACCCTCTTCCCCAAGTCAGCTTGGCCTTTTGACAGAAAGTGAGCTCTGAAAAAAATTCATTCATTGACTTGTTTTTGGACAAAACTCAAAATTCTGAACTCACACCGCAGAGAGACCATTTTCATGAAATCCCAGCATGCTATTTTATCACCCTTTGTCATTCTCTATAATCAGATAAAATTAACATTTGGACAGTGATTAATCAAWGTAATCATTTTAATTGCTTTTATCAAAGAGAAAAACCTGCACTGGAAACGAGCATTGTCGAAGGAAAACAACTGCCTTAAGAACAGTCAAGAAGGAGCTTTGTGTGGTAATGGAGTGGTGAGGGAGACAGTTCTAGTCAGGTATCCAAAATAAGAGGAGTGAAATTCTCCCCTGAGACAGAGATTTGAGCCCCACCAAAATCAGTCAGAGGGAGGAGTAGTAAAGGATTCCACAGAATTTTCCTTAATTTCTCAGAATTCTGGCCGCAAATCAATGTGCATATGTATATGTGTGTGTGGTGTGGTATAAAGAGGCTGATTCCTTCCTGGTAGTGGTTTGGGAGAARCCAGAATAAGAAGAAGACTCAGGAGCTCAAAAGTGCTGACACTTCTGCCAGTTTAGGTGTGGCCTGAGGCTGTCCAGATGCAAGAAAGCCACCAAAAGCTACAGCAAGTGATTATCTGCCAGATCTGGGCTCCTGCATAGTCAGRGGTGGGCAGTAATAGCTGTCCCTCCAAGAGATATCTCAGTACAGTTACTTCTTTCCAGTGGCTGCACAAGAAACCAAAGTATGAAAGCTCTACATAATAAAAGAATGAAGAGGATCCAACTTCATATAAAGTAAGAGTCATATAAAATGCCTTACATGATAATATGAGAAGATACGGCACAAAGGATTTAAGAAAGCTTAGAAGACAACAGTAAGAARGAACATGTTCAAGAGTGAAAGTAGTGATACTTTTTAAATTTCACAAACTCCAGCTCTCATCTACACTTCAGTGTATGCAAGGTAAGGTACCTGAGTAACCTCTGCATTTCATTAGTCCCATTTTGCTGCTGGAGGCCTGGTTGATCCTGTTACAAACTGGAGAGGTGTGGCTGGCCCAAGTGGGCAGAATGGGTTTCATCAGGAAGTGTGGACACATTAAAATGAAAGCTTYACTCTCAGAAGATCCTACTGTGAAACCAGAGTTGTTCATAGTCACAAGACAKAGCYCAGAACAAAATGGCAAGATCAYCAGTGYCTCCCCTTGCAGAAGACAYGSTGTCCTGTCCTACTCAGGCAGACCYTTGGAGCATGACTTGSTTCCCAAACCATTGGGCAGGATATTCCAGGATATTCTTGTGGAGCTCCTACATTCTTCACAATACCTGTATATCCACTGGGATAGGAACATCTTCCATGAGGCAGGGGAATGGTGTACCCCATTAACCACATCGGTGTCTCTAATCTGTGACTCACTGTAATCACCAGCCACTTGAAATCAAAGACATTGACTCCAGCATTTCCAATTACAGTTATGAAAAAAATTCATGAGGAATAATTGACCCAGTAGTTGTAATAGTTCTCTAAGTTTACTGTCCTTTCATCATGAGTACGTGTTTGACTACATTTCCACATGTTTGACACACTTTCCACTTGTGTCTTTAACTTCAGACAATACTAACTGAAACACAAGAGGCTCTAACTCACCCATTTAAGGCAATTGAAATTATAATGGAGAATAGAAAAAAATAGAATAGAAATAGAATAGAAAAATAATAGAAAAAAATCTTAGCCAGTAACCAAATAACCTGAAAAAATGGTATTTTTAATGTAAAAACTAGTGAGTTCTTAATCTCAAAAAAATKACAATTTGACCATGCTATTGTGGTAAATTTAAAAAAATTGCCCATGTGTGCATGCATTTTCTTGGTGACCATGAAGTAGTGCCCTGGTTAATCCTGCAACACCATTTTCCATTGCAGTAAATTTGGTCTGTTAGGTGATTCTGATCAGATCCTATYAGCAAGGCTTTTGAGGAAAGGTACAGGTACCTGCCTATAGTAACACCAAAACTACYACATGCTTCTTTGGATTTTTCTAGTGGTGGGCTTCAGCTGGGCCTYGGAGGAGATGGTGGAGTCTGAAATTATATGCTGATAGGAAGGGATGAAGGTAAAATAATTTGCTCCAAGAGACAGGAGGGCTGGGTCGTACCCAGGGAATCAACAAACACATGGGCATAAGATATTCAAGGTACTCAAGAAATGTACTTGAGGGCACGTAGCATAGAAACGGGAATGTTTGCTGTTTGAAATGTGATTTCTCAAAAAAGCACAACTGCAGACTGGAACAACACAGCATAAAGAGAGAGAARAGCAGCACGTGAAGAGCATAAGGAAAAAAATGACAAAGGAAGGGGATGAGGAAGGCATGACCATTGATACACGGGCTAGTACAGTAAAACTGAGCACAAACACACCACGAATAGTCTGTCACTGAGGGCACACACGACCTCTGGCTCCATGCTAATGGTGGTGTGGTGGCCCTACTGCCAGTCTGTTTATCTCTGAGCCTCCCTCTGATTATGGCATTGCCACCATTACTTACATATTAGGCAGAGGGAGACAAGCATGGATGAGAACACRGCAATGTTGCTACATTACTCCAATCCCTGCCCATCTRAGCATGACTTAGGCGTAGGTGCAAGAGAAGAAAAGCAGTCATTAGCACCTCTCCTCAGTAGAAGGATAAGAGCTAAGGAAGACTTGTGAAGGATGAAAAAATTAAGAAAATCCAGCCCTCATTAACTCCCTTAGCAGCAGACAAGCCACCTTGTAGGCTTTAGCTGAAACTGGCTGATGTTTTGCTGTGCTTTAACAATTCCRAGATAGCTCCCATCTCTTGACACAATATCAAAAAATTTGCTCTCCAAACAGCAATTGCGGTAATAACAATACTTACATTTCATTATTTAACCTCATGCTATTCATTCATGAGGATTAGTGTTTAATTAATTAACAACACTTAGCATTTCCACTTAGCACTTTACCTCTTCAAAGCATCATACCAACACTACCTAATTAAGGGCAAAGCTCCACAGACACTTCACAGGGAGACTTCCCTTTGACAGCTGCGCATCCAAGACTTGCTCACGTGCTGCAGCRTGAATTCAAGTCAAATTCAAGTATTAAATTCATCAGGAACCAGGTAATGCCCTGGTTATCAGGTAATATATTTGCAAWTTCTGTTCCTTTTCCTGTTGCTTCTGGTTGCTAGCTATTCACCCAGGGATTTAATTATTGGCTAATGTGATGGATGATAATGTGAACCCTGTATTAGTATTACCTACAAAATGCTCATTCATCTGCTAGTGAAAATCYTATTCTCAGTCACCTGGTGAACTGCCTTTAGCTAGAAAATGTGTTAACCACAAAAACAGATTATAAAATGTCAAGGGAGGGTTTTTAAGGGAGATGGTGCTTTCAATCCATCAGTCAAATGCCTGCTATGAAAGTGCCTTTCTTGTAAGCACCCCAGGATGCTACACAACATCAATAGACAACATAAACACAAAGCTTTTATGGTTCACTTTACAATTGGACATTGACTCTGAACCTGTGAAACAGAAAGGAATTGAATTTCATGACCAAAGAGGATAATGTGCACAGGATTAAGCAGACAACACTGGCAGAAGCAGGAAAGCAATATGGCTTTGGATGCTGATAGGGAGATTAAATTTACAAATAAGAARCTAAAGGAATAAACCAATTCTGACTAAAGTCTCATAAGCCAGCAGAAGCACTCAATACTTCATATCAATCCATTATTTTTTTTTCAGAGCCCACTGATTGACTGAGCCTTGATTATGAAAACTGAACAAAGAGAGCCTTAAATATGTAGTAGCTCCAGCCAAGAAAATTATTCAGACAATATGGAAATAAACTCCTGATACAGTTGAATTGGGAGAAAAAGAAAACATTCATCACAATTCAAGAACTTATCTAATATCTCAGAGGATGTTTTCACAGGACAGTGGCTGGCAGGGCAGCAGCCTGGGGCTGCTACTGCTCAAACCTGCTCCAGAAGAAAGCAAGTGATCCAAAACAGSAACGCAGCTTCCAGCTCAGAGCGGTGCTGTGGTGGGTCACATGAACATCACAGCTCACCCAGCTCTGTCAAACRGCTTTCTCAGGAAGCCCCTCTTGCCAGATAAGCCACAGCTTGATAGATATTAGAAATTTAAATGGTTTGGTTCTTTGAAAACTGATTGTTTTGAACAAAATCAGACCCAACCATTTTGGCACTGGAATATGCCACAAGGATAACTGTGTATTACTATCTGCAGTCTTTGTGCTCAAAATGTGCTGTTTAGTTACTACTAACTCCTAAAATCCCAAGAGTTTAAAATAAAAATCAGGCTTTATTATCCCTTCACAGAATTTCATTTAAGCTGCAGATGAATGAGACCCTTATTGCCACATTCAACCTCAAGCTGAGGGTCGAACACACATCCAAGACTTTTCTGYACATGTCTGTTTGGAATTCAATACTTGCCTTTTATCTTCCCTTTACTCCCCACAAATTCTTCTCCCCTTACTCAGCTTCAACACTGCAGCATTCCCTTGCCCCCAGTCACCCTTGTCTCACACAGCAAATGGCCCATCTAGCCCCAGTGAACCAACACCTAAGCTCTCCATCCCTGGGCTATCCTGCAGCCATTTCTAATGTGTCCATCCAGGAGCCATCCCAGACCCATTCCCACCTGCCTGTGCCCACTCCTCTGGAACACTACTTCTTTGGTTAAGGCTGGGTCTAGTGATGTGTATAGTTACATGTGAATTAGATAAATGATGCACCTTTCTCATTACRAGTTTCCTGACATGGAGTGCTCAAGCCAAAACCTTCAGCTGTGGTCACTGTGGATCAGGAAAAGATCCCTGGTAATTTGCATGCACAGTGGATCAGGCTGTTAACAAATGCATTGGGAAGCTACTATGGAAGATGATTCAAGTTATCATCTAGGTAACTGTGCTGCTKTTTCCAGCACAAGGCTGTCACATGAGCCCTTCTGACCACTTTTGTAGTTACATTTGTTGTGCATCTGTTCCAGCATCTCCAAGCCCTGATGTCTTGCAGGAACACATGCTGAGATACTTCCTGACTGGAGTCMGCTCCCAGTAGTGGAACTCCACTGGGGGCAGCTCAAGATGTTAACCAAATGCAAGCATAAAACCAACTTGGTTAAGACAAAAATCTGACGTTTGGAAGGCAGTTCTCTACTCTGGTGTATAAAAAAAATTACTTAGATGACTTATATAACTGGGATTTTATGTCTCACTCTCATTTTACTCAGCCTGTACAGTAAACCAGGTTGGTCTGTTTAGTCTGTCCCATGGAGTGTTGGGGTTTCAAAGTTTCACAGGACTGTGACATTTTTGCTGCCCTCTCTGAAAGAGGTCACAGGCAGATGGCCACAGAGTAGTCAGCAACAGATCCGTGGTGGTCATGAATCTAAGTTCCAGCATGTACTTCCTTGCTGCTTTCAGTGTCTAATGTCAGTGGGACAATTTATCCCTTTTGGCTATCACAGCCTCCTCCAGCAGTGAATTTCACAATTGATATTGATTGCACTGAGTTGTACATGCACTTCCACTGTTGCTTCATCAGAGGAAAGTGTTCCTGCTGCTGCACCACCACGGTGCATACTATAAGCCTTGCAACTTAACCTGCACAGGGAGTGCTGAATGGATTATTTGATGGCTGGGAGTATAAGACACCCTCATCTCCCTGCCTGGTGAAACTGCTCAGCACTAGGGTTAATACTGAAATGCAGGCCAGCTGAAGCAACCTCTAAAGGACAAGGTATGCTCTAGGGCAAATATGATTAAGAGTTAACACCAGCTATATATTTTACTTACAATTTTATCACTATGCCCATTCTAACCACAGACTTACAATTAATTGGTTCTTAGGACTTGATAGACAGTATTAAAATATTTCTGACAACAGCATTTTCACAAGTAGCATTACTTGTCCCAGCCCAGCTTGGATTTCTTACCTTTGTGGTCCACAATTTCACTGTCCAGTCAAATGATGATGTGACAAAGAGATGGGAAAAGTCTATTGGACCCACTGCCATGTGACAATTGATTCCTGTGACAGGTCCTTGGTGGCCTTCAAAAATTTCACCAATGCCAGCTTTACTGCAGGAGGAAGAAAGATTTACATGCAGAGAGGGACTTACCACATAGTGATTTAACATAATTTTGCTTTACTATTAGGTTCCTGTTTCCTTTTAAAGTTCTATTTAACCTGTAAATCTTTCTTTTTTCACTATGGCCTTTGCCTGCAGAAGTTTACTCCAGTGGGCAAAGTCAGAATTGAGCATGGGGGGAATTTCTCTTACTTCTGAAGACTTCTGAAGACTTACCTTACTCACTTCTACAAATACTGTCTACTCCTGTAGCTTGAAATAACATTTATGTGTAATTATAAAATAATTCTAAAYTGTAATTATACCATAGCTTCTGCCTCTGAGTAAGCCATTATCACAAGGAATAACCATTAAAATAAAAATGCAGGTATGTTAATGACTTATCATGGGCAATTCTTTTTCTCTTAAATATCTAAGATAACTTTTCACAGCAGTCAATCAAGTCACTAGGAAGCAAATGCTTTTTCACAAAAAGTGAAGGAACTGATCCTGTGATCAGGTATCTTACAGTCATTACTTTGAACAAGGGGAGATGTGCATATTCCAGAGGCTGGAATAGCTATTAGGAAGGAAAAATACAAGGCTGTGTAAGAGAGAATGTGCAGAGTTTTATTCTTCCTAGAAGCAAATGATGCCAGATCAGTTGTCAGTGCTGTCTCACAGTGTACACAGAAAAGGGAATCGTGAAATTACCCTTTCAGCRAGATTATGGAAAAGTTGTGAGTGGAAGAATACACATTAAAAATAGCCACAGCTCTGATGGGCCTGTCAGCCCTGTGCCAGTGGGAGGACAGTGTATGAGAGAGAGATGGAGCTGCACCAGAGGAAATTGGTTCCTCATCCAGATGGTGCAGTGTCCCCTTAGGCTCCCCTGCCAGCCTTGCAGCCCTGCAGGTCCTGACACACCTTTTTCCAGAATAAACTATGGCTCCCCACTCTGCTGGGCTGAAGGACACAGGAGCCTCCAGAAATAAACCAGGGATGATAGCAAAAAGCTCCAGGAAAGACAGGCAGGAGCAGAAGAGCTTTTGTTGAAGGAACCTGAAGTATCAAACTACAGCCTGGGTTATGTTATGTATGGCCACCATGTCTGAGAGAGCACAGGACTCTCTAGAACCCACGTGGCACATTGTGGCTGCATCCATGCTATTAAACGAGCCAGGCCCATGGTGGCTTTTCTCTGATTTATGCCTGTGAAGATTGAAGGTAGAGCTGAGAATGGTAAAAAATAAAGTAGATTACCATCTCATATTGGTTTAGGCCTGATTACCCTGCAACAAAAGTGCCTCCTAGGGCTTCATTCAACCTGTGCTAACACAGACACCTACATCTCAGATGCGTGTATAAACCTGTATAAAGCTGTATAAACCTCCTTCTCATCTCATCTCATCTCATCTCATCTCATCTCATCTCATCTCATCTCATCTCATCTCACCTCATCTCATGAGTGAGAAAGAGGCATTTCTGAGGGCCCAGACCTCTTCTCTTCAGGCATATGACTGAAAAAGGTAAAGGAAGTCAACATAAGAGTAATCATTGTCCCCCACCAACTGCACAGGAAGCCTGGGACACTACCCCAGTGTTAACAGGCTGTAGCACAGCTGCTCAAAGTCAGGCAGCTCCTGTCCTGGTCACAGGAACAGTACAGACATTGTTGATCCAAGAGAAAAGACACTGAACAATCTGCACACACTTGGCTATCTCTCATCAGCACAGGTACACAATGTTTTGTAAGTACAAAATGCTGAACTTCACCTTCCATGACGACAGGCGGTRTAGACTGTTCCCTCTTCACTGCCAACGACAAAGTTATTGACATCTCCAGTTGGGAAAGCCATTCCTGTCACCGCCACTGGTTTGGACTTATTGTACACCAGYTCCATGCTCTCCTGCCAAAACAGGTTTTTGTTATTGTGCTGTGATACGACTTTTGTTAGTCTGGGTTGGGATTTTTTGTAAATGATTTCTAAATATTACGTGGGCTAGCAGGAGAGGAAGATGAAATAATTTGACACAGTTGCAGGACTTTGGTTTGTACTTAAGAGGTTGTGAGAAGATTCAATGTCACAAACYAGGATGTTCCTTGCCATCCCCAATGCTGTCTGTCACACATATGAGACTGGCAGGAAGGCAYTGGTCTTTTCTGCATCATCTTAAATCAGCCGGAGATGACAGGTGAGAATTTAAAATCTAATGGTGCAGAAACTAAAGGTAATACCTTAATGGTTACATTTGCCAGCATCAGGCTTTTATAAATCATGCACTACCCTTSTATTTAGAAACATTCTGGAAATCAATTGTCAGGAAGCACATGTACTGTCATGTGCATGTGAGGCATTTATGGTGCTGTGCCATTTGTCCCTTTGCAGAACAAAATTGAAAAGTTAGGGTCCTATCACAACCACCATTCTAAGCACTGCTTTTCAGGGATTTTCTGAGGTAAACACTCCCTCTAGACTCCACCATCAAGCTACAAAYCAGCAGGAATGTTTTCTGTTTTCATTTGGGAGCTAGGTTTAAAAGTAAATCAGCATGCCCATTTTTGCAATTGCAAATACAATCACCATGCAAGTTTGTGGTCGTTGCAAGATGTGCACGCTTTAAGCAGATTTTGCACAACTTTTTGGTTTTTCAGCCAAAATGGTGTAACCCAAGAATCCACAAAAGGCCTGAATGATTTCACCATTTTCATTTTTAGCTATTTAAGTGGGTATGTCCTCTATGTTAAAAAAGTCTATGCTGTTATTCTGTAGGGCCAAAGCCTGTAGGGTTTTTCTCAGAAGGGCTTTTTTTTTCTGTGACTAAAGAAAATGGGTACCCCTGTGAGAGGAGAGYGATGCAAATCTATAGAGAAATACTTCTTGATTTATACTTTTCTTTGAAGTAAGTTTGGTTATATTATAAAGGCAAAACAAGACATGGAAAATGTATTGGGAGAACAGCCCATATTTCTGTAAATAGGTGAGTGAGAGAGAGAGAGAAATTCTGTTAATATGGGAAAGAGACCATGTATTTTTGTTAAAATCTTCTGGGGTGAGATCATTTAGTGTCTCTGCAGAGACATGGCCAGAGGCTGTGGTGGACTCTCTCCTCCCAGCGCCCACACCATGGCTGTACACAAATGCTCTGGATCTGTGTCTTTGGAAAGTTTCAGGCTGTCACACATCAGCAACACTTTACCCCTCCCAGATTAAAGCTATGGCAYGCAGCTTGATGTCAAATCCTGTGCCTTTCTTTCCTAGATCACCATGAGCCATGTGCCAAACTTCAGTGTCATGTGGGGTGTGTTCCCATCCTTGCTGAGAGCCAGTTTTGGAGTAATTTGGGGAAATTCCATTTGAGTGATGAGGAACTGGAACTCAGATGTTCACGGATCTGTGCCTCAGAATTTCGTATGTCAGTAAGTGAATATYGCAAGGGTGGGATTTACCCTCTTGATGTTTGTGAGAAACTGCGGAAGGGATTCAGGTCCCTGAGCAAAGATTCCTGGGCCATTTGGGATGCCTCCATTTCCACAGMTGTGGAAGAGTACTGGCTTCTCCCAGGGGACAATTATCAGACCCACACTGTTGCCTTACAGGAATGATATGGTTGAACTTTGAAGGTGACCTCACTCTGAGTAGGAGAGTAGATGCTGTGACCTCCAGAAGCCCCTGCTACGCTAAGATTGGACAGTTCCATGTCTCAGGGTGGTATCTGAAGTGGCATTTCACACTTGGATGGGATGAATCATCCTCCAAAAGTACCAGCTTCTTTCTAGCTCAGCTGCATTGAAAACTTGAACTAACTTAGATTTGACACAGACCTAACTTTTAGATGTCTGGGGATAGGATGGAGGAGTCCCACCTCCTGTGTCAACACTGACAAGCAAATAATTCAATAGTAACTGCACATTAATGCATGATTAATGGAATCATTATGGGGAGTTTCTGTGCAGCATTTTGAAACAAGATCAGATCCCATGATGCTTAGTAAAAATGATATTAATTTTTTTTTTCTAAGAAATGGTGTATAAAAATGAGTGATTTGTTAGAACAGAAAATTTACTACTTGAGAAGATAACACTTAAAAGATGCTTTCTGTACACCTTTTTCAGCATCAGATTCTTTGTTTAGTTTCCATTATTATAATCACTAGTGGTTTGGGCAATTTTCCTGTGTTTCCTTTCATTTCTGATACAAAGGAGAGGAGTGGGGGACAGACAATAGGAGCAAACATTCCAGAGGGGGAGAATTAGTTCTAAAACTTTTGATTTGGCTACTGAAGGCTGCCAGCAAAGTCAGTTTCTGAGTTTCTGACTGCGTGCCTTGGAAACCTGCAGTGCCTGGGGTGTGTTCAGCAGCAGTGCAATCTAGTCCATATTTGTTAAACAATGCTGTAGAATAAGTGCAATTTATACCACAGGCGACTTCTGTAATTACTGTGCTTTAAAATGGACTATTTCATTTTCACTTGAAACTGACCTATGTATTAACGTATTACAATAATTACATGATTTGTGGTAAAGGAAATGGGGTTTGGCTCTCAGCAGAGACTGCTGGAAGCAAGCTGCACTCTTTCAAGTGCATCCATTGGTTTTAGTTTGTATAGGAGGAAAGATTTTTGGCTTTTAGCAGCTCTGTTCCACTATGCAGGTATCCTGCTCTACCAAAGATACTTCTCCCCCCTGTGTAGGTGAAAACAAACCCACCTGTGGAGTTGAGAGCATGTCCAGGCTCCAGGAGCACATTTTGCCATCCGTAGAGACAGTAATAAGATTGTGAGCGTTCTGTGTTCCAACGACATTCACACAATACACAGGATGCTGAAAACACATTAACACTGGAAGTCAGAGAGCCATTCTTACATTTTCACAAACCAATTTCTAATGTCTCATGTTATTTAAAAGAATGATTAAGTAGTCACACAATACCTGGAAAATAAAAGACTCAGCTTTTGCCAGATAGGAATTGTTTTGGTTGGGTTTTCATTTTTTTTTTTTTTTATTTAAATTTTAAGAAGTACGTTATGGAGGTGGAAATGTTTTCAAAGTTTCATTTTCCTCATAATAAAACAACCCAGTTGAGTAATGCTGTGAAAATACAGAATAATGTGGATGAGATTTCACCCACAGGGACATGTATCATTCTACTGATGGCTTTTGACACTGAAAATAACCAGCAGAAAGAGGAAAACTGTCCAAACGGAATCAAAATGAAAACTTGATTCAAAAAAACAGCTGCRTAAAACTTGAACTCCGTCAGAATTTGGCTTGCATGCTAAATATTAGCAAATGTACTCCAGTTGAAGAACATGAACAAGCCCATCAACTTTCTTCAGCGCTGGCCAATACACCTTTTTAAATCTGTCATTATAAGTGGGGAGTGACTCAATTTAGGGTGTTACACCTGGTTCACCATAGCACAGTCATTCCATGGAGGCTGAATTCCAGCCAGTATGCATAATGAAACTTGGCCTATTCCTTTTCCAAGGAACCTGGTAACATTTTGAGCCTAAAGCATCATCCGATATCTAACGGTGACAKTATGAGGGATGGGTCAAGTTCAGCAATCTCCAGAGTGAAAAATCAGTCAGACTGAACAATAAGATTTAATTTCCTTTGACTGGTACAAGTGATGCTGCTAAATCAAGGGTTAGACAAATACAAAAGTCAAACAAAGAAAAATTTAATTTCTTTGCTGTGTTTCCCAATAAACAGAAGATCTGCATCTCCAGAAAGAAAAAAAAAATTCTCTAATACTTTCCTTAATTAAAGAAAATTAGGACCAACTTACAAGAGATCCCTAAGGAGCTTCTAAGCCAACTCCATGTAGTGTTAGGAAAGTAGCATTTGGTCCCAGGGATGGTCCTAGGAATGAAAGGAATGGCAGAACTGCCACTTATGTCAGTCAGCTTCAAGATCCAGCTGCAGGTCACATAGCCAGTTGGGGGGAATGGCAGAAATCCTCAGAGCCCTGGCTCACTCTCAGGTTTGATACCTGAGTGGGCCCAGCAAATGCCTCCTCTCCACGAGCAAAAGGCGCAGAACCCTCACAGACAGGTTTGTGCCCACCGAGATGGACTAAGCAGCTGCTGCTGAAATGGTGCCTTGTGCTTGGAGACACCCTGCACACACCAGGAGTACACACAAGGTCCACTGGATGCCGATTATTTTCTTTCTCTTAAGATTGCCAGGCACCTGRTTTCTCCCAGRTCAGATGGRTCCCAACTGATCCCTCACATGTGTMTAACATTAYTGCCCTCCTACCATGGACCTTCTTGCTGCTTGGTGTAAGCTAATGATCCCAATGCTAAAAACATGAGTATTGCATAAGGATGTGTGAAATAAGCACAGACCTGTTTTTTTTCAAGGGCATTTGGCCTTCAGTAGTCCAAGCAGACACAGCGTGGGTGGGAGGAAGCTAAGGCAAGCAGTGGACTATCTAAAATTTTTAGTGAGGGGGGAGCGAGCCCTGTCTTTCCAGCAGCACCTCAGTGTGTCAGGCCTGGCTTTAATCAGGGCTACCAGCCATCAATTTCATGCACAATAAAACTCATGGCAGAAATGAAAAGATGTAAGRAAAGCGGATGAAAAAGACAACCAACTGTATGTAACAGAAAGTCTAAGCAGGCTTCTTCCTTTCAAAGGGCTGCTGCCAGCTTGCTTTTATTTACTTTGGAAATGAAATCATCATGCAAGAGGGTTTTGTCTTAATTAAAATTTCCTGTTGTCCCAAGTGCAGATGTGTGGTGGGTGTGAAAGGAAATTAGTGAGTAAGCTGTGGGTAGAATTCTCTTTCCTGGTGAATCCAGGCAGTAATCAGTGATACTAAATTTCAGGRAGGTTTAAGTCAGGGAAACAACACAATCTATCTGTTTCAAATAAACAAAGCAAGAGAAAGAAAAGAGAAAAATAATTTTTTCACATACAGCATGAGTTCAAATTAAAAAATGACTATTCAGCTCACGTATCTAGCAGTACAGAAAGTAACATCRCTAAAGTAGTGTTGCCTTAATTTAATTTTTCTTTTTTCTTGGCAGCAAGGATTCAAGCCAGYCTTTTGCAACCAAGACCTCATTTACAGTTTATGTAAGTAATTCCTATGCAGGGACATAAAGTAAGCAACTTTTATTGTAAAGTCTGATCACTCCTTAAAACATCGTGTTTCCTCACGTTAGACTGTGTAAACACTTATTTATACCAATCCATGACAGCACATAAAGTGCCCATCCACAACTGAAAGTAATTTATTTATATTTGTCAGAAGCAAAACATTACATGTTGTTCTATTGCAATAATAAAATTGCTTTAATATATAATTCCAGGAGGTACAATTTTGCCTTAAATTATTTTTGAGTGTAAACAAATTACTTCCCATTAATCTTTGCTTTTCCACTAGATTTTGAGTCCYAGTTGTTCAATTTTAGTGATAGTCAGCTTCTTGCCACTGGTTTTCTGGTCTGCTACATCTCTAAATTGCAATTCCAGGAGAGACTGTTTCTTTTCATGCAGATTGAACATTACTGGCGACAAAATGAGCAAAAACATTAGGGAAATGAAAAGCAGTGTTGAAGTTGCAACCCATGGTACAGCTCATTAGATAATTACATCAACATTCATGATAGTGGAAATTTAGAGAACAATATTTGTATTGCCTGGCCCACTTAAGCATGTCTGTGCACACCTGTAATTTTTACTGTAAGAGATTTGCCATGGTAATACTGGCCCCATACTGAATTTTTAGCAGTAATTCCCATGGCATGGCTTCTGGAGCTGTCTTTTGACTCCAGGGATTACGTTGTCACAGTCAGCTGAAAGCTGAACCTTGATCTGCAAATTCCAAACATTAGAATCCCAGAACTGTAAAAGCTGGGGATGCAAAAGTAATATCACTTTGTCTGATCCTTCACTCTGCTAGAACAAGATTATTATCTTATCACTCAGAGTGCTTCATGGAGTTCAATTCCTTATGTTACAGAAAATCYGTGGTTTTCTGCACTCTTAGATCAYACTTTTACATTTTTCTCCTCCTTTCCRCTTTCCACTCAGGAACTGCCCTAAGTTCAGGATGAGCTACTCCACCTTCCAGTTCTCCTGAGGAGTCTGCCCCAGCCCAGATTCTGGAGGAGGAGMGCTCAAGAATGCACAAGAGCTTTGTTGAGGATGGACTGGATRTCAGTGCCACAGCAGAGTGAGCACACTTTAGCAGGCAACCCWGGCTTGTCTCTTCCTCCTGCACACTATGAGTGCTTTAAGAGTCTCCTGTCATCTTGGTATCTCTCACAGAGCAAGCCTCTTCTTTCTCAGGCATTCTGTCTACTATGAGACCCTAACAGCTGCCTAATCAGGTTCAAAAGAGAAATTGGTGYACACCAAGACAGCAATAATGACTCAAATTGCCTGCCATGTCGGACTGACAGGCGTGGAGACTCCACAGTGGTTTGGCTCTCTTTACAGACAATGGGGACAAGAAATAGAGTGTCACTGTGCTGGCACAAAGGTGTCTCACTCAACTGTTATACCCAATCCTGCCTTCTTTCTTCAAGAGGTGAATAAGGTCCTGACTTGATTGCACAAAGTGTGATGATTAAGCACTTAGAAGAGGTGGTTGCTCATCTCTCATATCGACTTCTTTCCCTTCAAGKGCTACACTTACATTTTCATCTGTGTGGCAGCCAGCATTGTAGACAAAATTAGGCAGCTCCATTYCCTTGCTGACTATCTTCTCTAAGGAGAAGAGAAGGTGATTTTTATCCTTACCGTGTGAGCAGCAGCAGATAAGGGAGTTCTCTGAACCGGCGTGCGCCTGTGACTGCGATTATCCCACAAGACAATTTGGCCAGAATATGTTCCACCGACGACCAGGTTTGGGTGAAAGCGGGCAAAACAGACTGACATCACGGAGGACTGGAAGAAAAGAGGTGGAGAAGAGAAAGGTTACATGGTCAGCCATCTTCAATTCTCTCCCTAGGGAAGCACACTGTAATTAGCATTTCGTATTTTAGGAATCGCTGTATGAACTCTATTCATACTCCTTGCACACCAGTAATTCTATTAAAGCCAACATGACACATGCAAAGAGCTAACTTTGACCCTAAAATGTGTTGTTCCATTGGTTCTTGGGAAAATATAGGATGAATCTAAGCATGATGCTAAAAACCTGAGATARGCTCTCCATGACAGTGATGGTAAAGTGGTTAATTTCATTTCCAGAAGTGAGAACTTCAACTAACCAGTTACCAACCAAACAGAGATTGGCATCCTAGCCCATGATATCCTGTCAGGAGAGCTCTTCCCCTGTTGCTCCTCTAACTTTTATCTCAGGCAATTTGAGGAGAGTCTGTGAAAGATCCTCCAAAGTTCACCTCAAGGTGTGCTGTCTTGAGAGGGTCAGCTGACAAGCCRTGTCTCATTGTTGGATCAATGACTGATTTCTCTGCTACCGAGGTCTTGTAAGAGAAAGGAGAACCACTTTCTTTTACACTGTTTAAGCAGAACTGAGTTTTTCCTCATCCTAATGGCAGCTGAGTTGTCTTTGCACATTTTCTTTAGCTGTGGATGCTCAGGAGCCAGACTGTTATGATGGTTACTCTGGCTGCTTGGTAAAGCGCTCCTCAAGACACTACTACTAATAGTAGTCCMAACTACTACTTTTCAATGCATTTAAAATAACCTACAACAGCTGGAGTTCTCAAAGGCAACAGTCCCCAGAACCTTTGTGGACCAACAAGCTACAGCCAAGAGCAAGAAGCAGTAACTCCTCCAAGTCTTCCATACTCTTCCTAAAGAATTATTTCTCATTTTTGTATAATTGGTCCTGTATGAAATGTCTTTTCTTTTATGTAAACCTTTTTTTATATTTTAATGACTGGATATTTTGAAGTGTTGCTGTTTCTACGTGGGAACACACTTTACTCAGTGACAAAGGGTTAACTAAACTACCGTATTCCATTTGCATAAAAAGCATRGCAGATATTCAAGTAAACTTTTTTGAATTAGGAACACTGGAGCTGCCAAGMTGAACTAGAGCCAGTATCTACCTAGGTAATAGCCCTGTCTCTGGTAGAAGTGGATGGAGTTGTGAAAACTTTGACATGGGTAGATGTGTTGCCTCCTTTCCTTACTGCTCCTCATGCTGATTTCTAGTGGCTGGAGACTGATTTGAGCTCACGAGAGACTTGGAACCCCTTCTGTTAGGACTAGAATTAATTATGCTAACTCTTGATGCCTACAACTAGGTTAATAAGAAAGGCAAAATGGTAAGTTTACACAGTTTTTACTTAATTCATGTAACACAGCAATGTTGWTGCATTAYTCCAATCCCTGCCCATCTGAGCATGCTGCCTGATATCTATTATTTAAAGCCAGATTATGTGCTAAATGAATTTAACAGACACACTTATAATATACAGCAATGTATTTAGTCCTGGGTTTCTTTCAACCTAGTAAGATAATCAAGACAATGAAAAAAGCTGCCATCACATTTTTTCTTCCCCACTCTCTCTGGATTCTCATGGCTGTTCACTTGCATCTTTGATACCTTCCCCTCTTCAGTAATGCTTCTGCACACATTTCTCTGAATTTATATAGTCTAGCATCTAATGACTAAATTATTAGCGTACATAAATGTCTATTTTAGTCCATACCTAGGTATCTGGGCACAGCAATTCCCTTATGGTCAGTCACAGCAATGAGAGGTAGCTTCCAAACACYTTTTCCAAAGGACCCAGCTTTACAGAAAGGAAACCCCACCCCTAAGGAACAGGATGTAGGTACTCTTAAGAGGGCTTTAAAACTCAGCTACACTGCAGCTGCCATACAGTTTCCACAGATCCCCCCACACATTATAATTAAAGCGACCCTACAGCACATGTTCTACATTTTATCTCTCTGTTTAATGGCTTCGTGAGTTGTTTTAATCAACCCCTCTCATTCCTTATAACTAAGTTGACAGATATTCTTACATGAAGTGAAATAGCCAGATGATTTTAAAATAGTACAGTTCCACCACTGTGTACATCCCACAGCAGCTACAAGGCTCCACATGTATTTTAAGAAACCCCAATTCAAACAGCCATTCCACAACAAAGTTCCCAAGTTTGTCCCAAACAAACTTGGGAGACTCTGAAGCAGGGCAAAGAAGCCAAGTGGACAGTGTATTTTTAAATGTTCTGCTTTCATGGTTAGCATGTTTTTGCATTTAGAATACCAGAATACAGTTGAATGGCCAGGATATAAACTGCTAAAGTGTGTTTTTCATAAAGTTCAAAAATAACCTACAGACATGACACAGGCTTGAGCTCTCTGTACTGCTTCTAGTTTTACATCTCTCTCCAAAGTAGCTTGCAGTCTTCAAAAGGTGAAATGTTCACATCCTTTTAATTAGGTTAGCATTATTATTCTAACCAAGAAAAAATTCTGTCAAATATTAGAATTTAACACTTTAAGGACTCCATTCCATAGCACCTCATGTAGTGATTATTTTCTTAAAATTAATGGCAGTACTCAGATGAGTAAGGTCTGTAAAATCAAACCCATTCATTTAACAACTTTAAGAGCATTAATTTCTTAGTCTTAATGTGAGAGAGTGGCTGACAGGTCTCCAGTCTGTCTGAACAGCTCTGTGCTCAAGGACAGCAGCAGAAACCATTCCCTGTAAGCCTCTTCTGCCTCCAGGCTGCCTCTTGTTTGCCTGTTCAAGTAGCCTTGCTCCTCTAAAACACTTTTGCCCCTGACTTCAAAGGGGGAGGAACCAGCACATGGTCAGGTTTTTAAAATAACAGCAAACCTTCATTGCACTTCTACCACACCCTTCGAGGGAAATCTCACGGCACTTTCCAATAACAATGGTRAAGCTTCTCAGATTTTCAGTCAGGGATATTTTATACTGTAGGTGCTTAGTTWCCATTTGCAGAGGACAGAGGCAGCTAGCTTCACAGTATATGGCAACAGCACATAAACGCAGGAAGAATCMTGGCAGAAGAAAATTCCMCAGGGAGTTCAGTGTTCACAGTAGAAACGCAGCATTTAGACTAGGAGATTCCCAGCATTATCTTTTTAAGGGTGTCACAGAGCAGCTGTCAGCTGTTGGGACCCACAAGARACAGGCAAACCCCAGTGTCTGATCATCTGCAGTTCTCTGAATTGAACTGTGCAGTGAATCATTTCAGTRTTCCTTTCAGCTTAATGCTGAGGTGTTTTCTCTCTCTATGCAAATACAGCCTACTGGATTTTGCTTTCTCTTCCTAGCTTTCCCTTTCTTAGTGTCCTTACTAAAGTATTTCTGGTACTTCTGGCTTTGTGATCTTCCACCCAGATGTTCCACTCTCAGTGGGGCCACAACACTGACACTGCTGCCTCACCCCTGTGCATGCTCTGCAGAGGTGAGCAGATCTCCAAGGGCCAGAGCAGCAAACCTGACTTAGTTTTATGTGGGAGCACTGCCCAGGCATAACAAAGAGCTCAGGTTGGTAACCTGGGGGTTTTGCCTGGCAAACAGRCAGTCCTGCTTCTCAAATGCTAAAGCTTCTGCTCCCAGCTGCTGAAAACTTAATTAAGAAACAAAACATGAAATGTCTGTGCTCTTGTTACAGCAAGGAGAGGGCTGGCCTCACAAACAGAAGTGTTCCACAGTACTTGGAGAGGTCTGCCATCAGGGGGACAAAGGCAGCACCCCTTGCACTCTACCTTGGTGGGGTCAGGCCACCTCAGCCTGTGGGGAGGAGCGCTGTGGAGCCACCTCTGCATCCCCACTCCTTCCTTCCCTCTCTCCCGTCCTCCCTCCCCACTGCTGCACTGATCCAAACAGACCCCCAGCCCTCTTCAAGTGGCTGGCAAATCTGTTTTTTATTTTAGAAGCTTAATACGGCCCAGATTCGGATTAATGATGGCATATCCCGTCAACCGCAGGTACACGTGCTTGGGACAGACAGCCATTTAGCTTCTCCTCTCTGAGCAGCCTGACCTCAGTAGCCACATCTGATGCGTGCAGGGCCTTGGAGACTCGGCTGTCTCTGCTCACGTCCATACGCTGGGATGGCACTCTGCCCAGCCACCAGCCGAACAAGTTCACACAGACCTGGGTGCTAAATAATAACAACTCTCCGTAGGCAGTGACTGCTGCCTCCAGCCAGAGCTCTTGTGCAGGAAACCACCCCCGGAGCCAGCACTGCCATGCTGGTGCCATGTGCCTACGCCCGGCACCAGATGTATCTCCAAACAACACTTTGTCAGTGGGAAGCAGCAATCCGAGGAGTTCACAGGCATTTCTAGGCTCCAGAATGCCAGGTTATATTGCAGCAGGCTCCCAGAAAGCTCCAGGGTGGATTTTCTAGCTGAACAAAGCATGTGAAAAAGCACTACCATCAGGGGCATGCTGCTGTGGGGTCACTGTGACACAGACAGCAGCGCCAATGAAATCAACTGCAGCTGAGATCACAGAATCATGGGATAAGCTGAGCTGGAAGGGACCCATCAGGATCATCGAGTCCAACTCCTGGCCCTGTACAGGACCCATTAAGAATCACCATGTGCSTTAGAGCTTTGTCTAAATGCTTGAACTCTCTCAGGCTTGGTGCTGTAACACTTGCCTGAGGGAGTTTGTTCCAGTGCTCAACTACCCTCTGGGTGAAAAACCTTTTCCTGATATCTGACATAAATCTCTCCTAGCTCAGCTTCATGCTATTCCCTTGGGTCCTGTCACTGGTCACAAGAGTGAAGAGATCAGTGCCTGCCCCTCCTCTTCCCCTCATGATGAAGTTGTAGCTGCAGTGAGGTTTCCCCTCAGTCTCCTCCAGGCTGAACAGACCAAGTGACCTCAGCCACTCCTCACATGGCTCCCCCTCCAGACCCTTCACCATCCTCATAGCCCTCCTTTGGACACTGTCCAATATCTTAATGTCTTATACTGTGACACCCCAAACTGCACACAATACCCAAGGAACTGAAGAACAGGGACTGAACCTGTGATCGCTTCTGTCTGCCCTCCTGAGGAATAAATAAATAAAGAGAAAGGCCAGAAGTACACATGCAACTTACTCATAACCTTTTGCTCTCACTCCTGCTCATCAAGAGCAGCATTTTAAGAGTCTAAGCTCTCAGAGTCCCTCTGAGAGCTGCCCAGCCTTCTTCTGGCCAGACAGTCAGGAGACCATTTCATTCCTGCACTGCTATACACACGTATATCTGGCCCCATCCATCATATGGATGATATACTTCAACTGCAAAGGTGGATTTAAACCATCTTCTAGAAATAAAACAGCAACTGAATGGCTAAATAAAACCCTTTTTTCCTGACCAGTCATGGACTGTGAATAACCATGGAAAGTAGTGGTATCAGATCTGAACACTCTTTTTCTGATTTAGGGCCCTATAACATCCTTTTTGCACCACAAAAGGTGCGAGATGTCTTGAAAGAGGCAACTTTAGGGTGACTTTAMTCTGGCTACTGAGATACCTGGATTTGCACACTGAAATAGACCCTGTGTTGCTTCCAKGAGTCTTGTTTATTTTTAGTATCTGCTATTGTGAATCTGGATATTTCTGTGTTTCATTTAAGTATAATTAGTAGTAATAAGAAAACAGCAGAGACACTAGCAACAGAATTACAGCTGGCTTTGAAATTAAATTTGAAAAAGAAGCTAACACATGATTTATGTGTACAAAAACCCTCACCAAAGAGGTTACCTCTTAATTCTAAAAGCTTCAAATTCCAAGATTTCTGTACTGCTCCCCTCCAACTGTCTTCCTATTAAACTATGAAATAACATCTGAAAGATTTTGTGCTAGACATTATTTGTGGCAGCATACAAAATTCGTCTCCACTAGCAATAAAATAAAAGCAGTTGACATCCTTCACATATTAAAAAAAATAAATAAAACCAAACAAACACTTCTTCAAACCAAATGTCAGAATTCTGTTTAATTAAAAAAAGGAAGTTTATACTTGGTTATGGTGTGTGTCGACATCTATCCCTTTGATTTACAGGAGTATGGACGGGAAAGAACAGATTGCTTTATTCAAGAGAAAGAAAGGAGGGAGGGGGGCCCAGTGTGACAGGAAAGAGTGTAGGCTGTATTAACTTCAGTGCTTGTTAAAACATGAAGGATTAATGGTAGAAAGGGAGGGAAGAATTGTGAATGTCTCCAGTTTAGGATCTTCAAAAATGTTTGGGGATTCTAAGAATGTCTCACCAGACCACATGAAAGCTGCACAGAGAGACTCAGCCACACGACTGCTCTAAATCCAAAGCTGGTATTGCTCCACTTATACCATCAAACCAATRGAGCTGAAATGTAGCCACAAATTAAATTTATTTTTATTGAAAAAGTACTAAGTCCTTAAAAAGAAGGAAAAGAGTATGTCAGGAAACACAGCCTTTCTTAGCTGAGTTTACAGGGTAGGTAACTCTGACATCTAACCTTAGTGCAGAGATCTGAGTATTGCAGCAGAATCAGAGCACTCTGCCCAACTCTGCAGAAAGGCAATATCCAACCTTATGACTTCATTTTAARTAGAGCAGAAAGCTGGAGCTTCCTGCTTTCATCTCTGTAACTGCAGGCTCAGCCCATGTAACTACAAGAGTAAAATAATCAGGTAAAAAGTCCACAAGCTGCCTTGCCAAAAGGGAATCTACACTTCAGCCCTTTTGGAAAGTGCATTTTGTGTAGTTATTAATTCAGCAGTGTCATGGTGACTCAGAAAAGAAGCAGAATGTCTTGCTGTATTTAAAAAATGGATAATMATGATACTTCTCAAATGGGATACAGGGAGATGCTGCATGCCTTTATCCACGACTGCAACAAGCAATTCATTCAGCAACCCTGAATAACTGCAGACACATGCAAGCCTGAGAATACAGTCTTTGCTGAGCATCATACTTTCTCTGTCAGACTGACGATGAGATGATTARAACCTGGAGAAATAAGGAGTAATTTCATAGCAACAGCACATCARAATAAAATTTTCTTTCCACCCAACTACTTTGATGCTACGAACCCAAATATGTTTGTTTTCTCTGATTAGGACTTGGCTGCTTATAACAATTAATGTCCATGTGCCTGCATGCTGGAGAAGCAAGCACTTCCTTGGTTTGTCTATTTTATTTAGGTCACRATACTCTAACAGTTATTCATGAGCACTCTTAATTGTTTTGATTAAACTATTGACAAGCCTGAAGTGATGGGTCTACACCACCCTTTCAGACCTGGAGCCTGAGGGCATGTGGCTGTGGGTGGGGCACAGAGACCCTCTGCCATCCCGCTCATTCCACAGGCTGGCCACAATTTGGAGCAGATGCTGTCAGCTTGAGCATGGCACTGGAATTCAGYTTGCAGGCAGCAGGGCTCACAGCTTTCAGCTCAGCATTGGCCAAAGGCTTCTGGACCAGGGCTGCTCCAYATGTGGCCAGCTCAGGATATGGGTCATGGTGTCACTGTCTGTCACCGCTGCTAAGTACAGCTGCAGGTTTTGTGGCACAGAGAGCACTTGGTTAYGATGGGTTGTAACAAAATCCTTACTAAAGCATCTTGGTCTGATGAAGGCCTCTAGAACTGAGCAAATTGCAGTGCCAGAAAAGCTGACTTGGTCCAGTGGTCAGAAATGCCAGGTAAGAAGCATCTTTTTAAGCACTTCAAATGCAATCAGACCCAGACAAGCACGTACTTAAAGCATCATCCAAACCAAAGCCTTCTGTAAGTTGCAGTTAGCCAGCTCCAAAATCATCTCTGCAGGTGAAGCCATTTCTGTCCAGCAATTACCTGGGGAACCTGGCTGTGAGGGACAAGTCCAGGAATTTTGGTCACTCTTCCTGAATTATTTCTGCATATCATGTCTCTGATATTATCTGGTACAGAACACAGGTGTAGTCTTGGCAGATCAGCCCCATGCTCATAAAGTGCCCCAGCCATTTRTCTACAGACTTGAGCTTCTTATTGCTGAACACTTCTCAAGGCAGAATCTCCTTCCTGCTGGAACCAAGACAAGGCCTGCGGAGTGAGGCTTCAGAGTCCCTGTYCGAAAATGTTCCCATCTAACACTGTGCAGAAGTAGAAGAGATCYCCCAGAGATTGAGGAATAGGTTAGGCTGGGATTTTGGTGTCCTGGACTCCTCTCCTGACAGCGAAAGCATAGCAGATAATTTCTTGATGGTGAATTCTGGAAATACCAGAGTCAGACTTTAGGGAGCCCACAGAGATAGTAAATTCCAGATTTGGAGAACAGGAATAGAAACACAAGTTATACTTGTGCTGTGGTGGTGGTTTTGTGTTTCTATGGCAGCAGTTCCTCAAACCAATGCATTTGATCAACTAAACCATGTAAAGCCACAGATGAATTAGAAACCAGTACAGATGCTGCACTACAACTCAGCCTGTGAAGGTGGCCGTAGTAGCCATGGGAGGGGACTTGTAAGGGAGTTGCAGATAAATCTCTAAAGTACCACTGAGTCCAAACCCCCACAGGAAATGCAAAGGCCATGAGAACTGAGGCACAGTCAGGAGATAGAACRTACCAAACCAAGAACACTTTAAAGYCCCAGATGATGAAAGARGTTTGCTAAGTCCATCTTTTCTCAGTCGTACATGAACTTAATTGTAATAAATTCTAAGTTCTCCATGCAGCCAATTCCTTATCCACTGAGTGTTCCATCCATCAAATCCATKTCTCTMCAGTATGGAGAAAGGATGCAGTGCAGGACAGCAAGAAATGCTTCACACAAGCCCAAGTGGATGATGCCAGTCATCTGAAGACTAATAGGCTTTTATATTTGCCCAAATCCATCCCTTTCACTGATGTACCTTTTATAAGTAGYGGTGCTATCTAACTGGCAATAATTGAAAATAATTGAAAATTAATCAAACATTGCACATAGATCTGGAGACTGAGAGACTGAGAGGCCCAAACAGCTATCTAGCGGAAACACAGAAGATACCACAGGCAAGTCTRTATTTAAGAATGAGGGTGGGAACATGGATTGCTTTCACACTTTTCATGTCTCCTACAAAAAATTACTGTAGAGATTCTGGAATCAGTAGCCTGACTGTGCACCCACAGAGAATTAGGAAGCAGCTAAGRTCAGAGAGGAATAAATGAAACTTCCCATTGTAGACAACTTTTAATTCCCCTTTCTCAAAACAAACCTTTGTTTTCTGGAATTTCACATCCTGCTTTTGTCACCTGCAAGGCCATGCTGCTGGGTTTCTACTATTTTTTTCTTAAGTTGCCCTGTAGAGGAGGAAGGATTGAGATAAGTGTTTTCCAGTCTCAGGGTCAAAGCCTTAGCAACAACAAGCCAGCATATGCCATCTTACATTTGCTGACTCCTKGAGTATCAGAGGACCACACCTTGCTCAAAAACCAGCATCCCTGGATCATTCACTCTCACCAGTGATGGGACATTTTATAATGCATCTTTATCTTGCCAGGAAAAATGGATTTATCCCAAAAAATTAATGTCAGCAGTTCTGTGCAACTCCAGCCCAAATTTGAATTAGTCTATTTATTTACAGATGTAAACATGAGAGAGCAAACATTAAGCATGCTTTTCTCTCTATGAAATGACGGGTGATTTAGTATGTGTTCATGAAAAATATGGAACTGAAGTGTAATCAGTATTTTTCTAAGCTACAAAAATACTAAACGGTGTTATAAGAGCAATCAAAATTAATTAATCACAGGTCCTAATGCACTCTGGCACAATTTGTTGTAGAGATGAGAAAACACCCTAATCCCTCCAATATGAGACATTTTTAAAAGCCTATTGCTTCTTGCATGTGGGACATTTGCACATCATCTTGTGCTGAAATAAATGTAGTATAGCTTTTCTTTCTCTTTGCCCCACGRGAATCATCTTCCAAGGATAATATCGGTATCTCAGCCATGCAGCACGTGCTTCTGCTTTCCCTTTGTGGGAAGCTGGGAAAGTTAATCATCATTAAATCAATGTTGTTCATATACAAAWGTTCTTTTCAAGGAAGTACATGTCAGTCATCCATCCATGGGGGCAGAGGGTGGAAAACTGTTGATTTTAGACCTAAAGCAGTGGACAGTTGTATCCTGGGTTGTAATSATGGATTCCTTGGTTTCTAGGGCCTTTTACAGCACTTTAGARGAGTAACTGTTTTATATTTTGTGCCAGGTAACACAGAAAGAGGCTTCACTCCTCACATGGAGCTCCCACAGAGACAAAAATCATGAGGTGAAATAGTTTTCTTGAATTTGGACCAAATGTACTCTTCATTGCAAGTAGYTTGCACTGAGAACAGTTACATAACCCAAACAAAAAAGTCATGCCTATGGCTGTTTATCCATCATTTGCAGTGCAGCTGGGGAATTGCATGGTATTTTACATCCTTCACAAAAAAAAAAATGGTGCAAGGATCTCAGTGACTTATTKATTTCACATCTGATCCTACATTTCTTGTTCACCTAAAACCCTTTTAGCACTGGGAGTTTCAGATATACAAGAAAAAATATAAAACATAATGTTCACATCAACAAAGAAAAACTGGGTTCTTTTTTCCTTTCCTTCCTTCCTCCCTTTTTACACTAGGTTATGTCGAAATGTAACCAAATCAACAGCTACTGAACTATAAATCAACTCCAGGAACAATTGCAGGATTTGGTGACTTTTTTTTTTCTCTGCAATTTTGGGATAGTGTGACAAATCTGCACTTTTTTATCAACAGAGATTTTCAAAATTCTGAGTCAAATGAATAATGTCATGTGTTTGTAAGTATCAATAATCTAAGCCATCTGCARAGGAATGGTTTTGCAAAGGCATCTCTTTCAGGACACTGTGGATTTTGTCACTGCTTGAGGTTTTGGCAAACCATCAATATCACTATAATTTTCTCTTATGAAATATAGTTTTTGACTGAGATCTTTTTTCTTTTTTCCCTTAGCTAGCTGAAGTTTAAAAATATTGCATGTCTAACTCGGCAAATTCAAAGGTTATGTTTTCTCCAAATTGCATATTAGATGCCAGTAATACAGAAAGGTATAATGCAAGTTATCAGTGAAACAAAGAAAAAAAAAAAAAAAAAAAAAAAAAAAAAAAAAAAAAAAAAAAAAAAAAAAGAAAAGAAAAAAAAAAGAATGCTTGCTGTATCAAGTAGCCAACATAATCTTTATATTCGATCTGAAAGGAAGACTACAAACCTTTAGGAAGAGAAATAGCATCTTTAAGTACAGGTTCATTACAAATCTCTATTTCCACACTTAAAAAAAGCACAAYGCTATTGCTAGTAGTGACAGTGTATCATTTAACTGTATGACAGCTACCCCCTCCAAAAAAGGCTTAGAAGTGGGTACCGCCTGAAATTTTCTATCCAAGACAAGCAAGTTTGTCACTTCCTAATTATTTGATTCATAAYTGAAATCTCAGTTTCAAATGAGGAAGATGATCTCTGTTAAGCATTGCTCTAAACAAAGGAGCATTCTGTTGCCAGCAGACTTTGTATGTATAAACAGAGCCCTCAAGTAATTCAGAATGTTAATTCTGAATTATTGTAATAGGGGAAGTGCACCCACCTTTTGTATTGGCAGTCATCTCACAGACTGACATGGCATACAATTATTTTGTTACACACCCTGGCTTTGATGGGTGTGTCACTCTTCAGAATTCTGTACAAGACAGTAAGAGATCCAAGTAATCAAGGAAAAATCAGCTTTGCTAAGGATTTGGAAAGATACAGTTAAAACCCAAGGGAARGTGAGCAACTTTGTGACATCCCTTTAGCCTAAATAATGATGCTTATTTGCTCTCTGACTTCGCCTGAGAGAAGCTTCCTTCTCCCATTCTTATTATGAAAAATATAATTATTTGAACTTAGAGGAAATAAGTCAGTTTTAAGAGATTTTAGGACAGAAAGGTGAAGGGCTATGTGGAAAACACAGCATCCTTTGTTTTGAGCTGCAGATGCTCATAGATTCCACGCTAACAGCTGTGGCATTTCAGCAGTAAAGCAGGTGATTTCAGGACTTAGACATTTGGCACCCAAGCCAGAATATAAATTTTCACATTTTCAGTGCCTTCTCTGTCCTCACCCAGTAATGTCCTTGAGAGGAGACAGGAGACTCTGWCCCTTGTGCACGTGGTCCTCTTTGTCCCCATCTACAAATCTGCTGAGTGCAGGTCTCTCCTCTCACCTAAGACACCAAAAACCATTTTCCAAGTACCACACTTAGCCTTCAGATGTGTGGCTGTAACTTCTACTGGCTCACACACAATCTCTCCACAAGTATTGGGGCACTAATCTTAGGCCAAATTATAGTTATTTTTAATCATCAAAGGCTAGAAGTGGGGTAGATTTCAATGGGAGGAGCAAAAAAAAAGACAGCTGAGAACAGGGGGAAGATTCTAAAACAAAAGCCTAAGAGACAAGACCTGGGCTCTTGCTTATTGAAATCTTCATGGCACAAACCACCCTCTGTATTTCCACATTCCAAACACACACATGGCAGAAGAAAAAGGTTTTGAAAKAGGAATGGAATGAGTATGTCCTTCTATCACAAGCTGTAGCTGAAACTCATCTCCTGCCTCTGTTCTATAGATAGAATGAGAACTTTCCCCAAACTGTAATTCAAAATAGCACACCTATTAAAGCATCTGCATTCATTATCACAGTGTGCAGATGGCCACAAAGTCACACAGATAAGAGCAACAGTGTCCCAGAGAAAAGGCACAGCAGAGCACTACACAGCTCCACAAAAAACATCCTACTAAAGATGCACAGCAGGAAACAAAAGAGAAATGAAAACAAAACAGAAATGAAAACAAAACAGCTCTTTTATCCCTTAGGAAGCCCTCCTTGGTACAACTGGCAACATTTTGGTATGTGTTAAAAAAGTGTGCAATAAATTTGGGACGCTGGGTGCTGAGGTATTCCCATATCTGTCTCAGTATCTTCACAGGCAGACATTCMGAGGTCCATTTATCAGAGAGCTACTATGAAACTGGGCAGAATCTGATTCATGTTCAGGATCATAGGGTCACAGGGAAATTCAGGTTGGAAAAAACTTTCTTTTTTAAAGAAGGGATTTGTGGGGTTTTTTGGGAAAATTTGCAGTCAGATCAAAGCCACATGTCTTCTCTGACATTTACAGCACTTTAATGATTGACCACAGGTACYCTCTCTCACTAGAAACTGAGAAATTAGATGTCAGCTCTGAAAYTGGACATGCTGGTTCTTCAGATTGATTTTACTGAGGAGATTCTAAAGCTTAGAGGGAGTTCAGGGGGTTCAGGGACTTTCATTTCTTTTGTGTCTCTGAAGGGCTGAATCCTTGCTTGAAACTTAGCACTAACAAGTGAGGAAGTTTTTGTGGAACAGCAGCATTATAATTATAAGAGAATTTTTTCTTCTTTTTTAAGTATTCCAACCGTACTTTTWGGACTTTCCTACACTTCTTGTAGTATCTCTTTTCTTTTGAAACTCTGAAGGGACTGAGATCTARTCTGGCTTCCACAGAGAAGCAAACTCAAGGACAAGAGGAAAAGGAGGATATTAGTCATTCATGCTTTTACCTCAGCCTGTTCCACACACAAGTCTTGTGGATTTGGGCGCTCAGCACCTTTAGAAGGCAGGCTGCTGGATCAAAAAGCACATCTGAAGGAATTTATGTTGATTTTGAAAGAGCAGACARCAACAAAGGAACTAAATCAGGAAAAAAATAAGGCAACTCTGGCCAATACCAGCCACTAAATATAGCCTTTCACTTACCTCAATGCATCTAATTCTAAGATACGCATTTATGACTCCATCCATTTAGTTGAAAAGGGAAAGACCACACCAGGATAAGCAATGAAGAGTGGTCAAACACATAACTTAATGGCAGTGTATAGAAGCCACTACAAAAAAGCTAGGGGAGAATGAAACATTTTGTGGTGTGGCTGAGTAGCTGATTTCTGTACCCAATCCACCAATATTTTCCAAGCATGGACAGCTTTTCTTGAAATTAAAATAGAAAACACAAATCCCCTATCCCACAAAAAAAAACCTGACAGTTTAGTAAAGAGATGGAACCAACCAAGTAAATCTCACTGCATGGCATTTTAGGAAAAGGATGGAAATAGCTGCAGTTATTGAAAGTGATATACTGCTGAAATACTTTTGTGATTATGCTAGAAGTCAATCTGACTCCTTGAAAGAACTCTTAAATGGTTACTGCTTCCTCAAATAAAAGCTGCTTCATATGTGCTCTCCTTCTTTAAAAATACACTGAATGGAGTTGCYTCTAAGTGTCAGATCTGTACTTCTCACTGCTCTTTTGAGACATTTGGAAAAGATATAGATGACAAGGAAGAAATTAGTAGATCAGGAAACAATCCATAATAAATTTAAAAAACAGTCAATGCAGTATTTTTTTTGTTCCTGCTATCATTAGATTGAGTGTAGTAAAAAAGAATTTGTCAAACTTTCCAAACACAATGCAGAGTCCTCCAAATCAGCAAGTAACATTCAATTTGGTTTATTTGCATGAAACTARTATCTTCAGCTGCCTTCCCCCACCCCTCCTCTCCTGAAATGATGGATGTTTGAGGCTGAGATCCAGATACCTCAACCAACTTTAATAACCCCTCTTTAGTTCCAGAAGAAAGGAAATGGTTTGTAATACCCYAAAGTCCCTTAGATACACTGATTATTTATTTTCCTTGCGACTTCTGTCTGTGCAGATCAGCTTTAACCCAAAAKCTGTGAGATCTGAAAAAGGAGCAGTGCTGTGCACATGCTAACAGGCCCTGCTGAAAAGAGGGGTGTAATAGCTCAGACTATCATCTACTCGCCAATCCACTGCAAACACTGAGCTCTCATTTGCCTCACTGAACCAGGTAGGTTGCTGCAAAGTTTCAGATACTTCTTCAGGTTACTCTGGCTTAGAAAGCTTAAATCAGACCACTGTGGAACAAAAAGATTATGGGCGGAGATGACGGGTAGTACAAATAACCCTCATAATTAATGGGTAATGTAGATTTTTATTTGTATGTTCAGGGAAAAAAACACATCAAGGACACATAAGCACTTTCTGAAAAAGACAGAAATAGTGAGAAATATGGTTGGTGTTACTTTATCAGTCGATGGTATGGGAAGGTTTGCATACCTTCAGTAAGCTCAGTGCATTGCAGAAATCAATACAGGATTGACAGAGTCAGATCACCAATAACTGTGCCACACTATTCTGCCTTTGTCACCCCTGCCTAAACACAAACCAACAGAAGCTGAGAGAAGCAGGGTGAACCACTGCTTAGAATCCTCCCAAACCGAGGGAGAGTCAATGTGATTTCCATGTTGTTTCTGGAATTCATTCCATCTCTGGATACTGCCAAACCAACCCAGCTAGGGATGACTCATCTGCAGGGTCTCATAAAGTACTTCTGAAAGGCGTGTGTCTTGCCTTTGGAATGCACTGGATTACACCAATAGTWTGTGATGCTTCAGCATGGGGAAGAGGACATCCCTGACTCTTCCTTACAAAGATATTCCCAGTCTGCACTCTGCAGTATTAACTGCATTTCTCCTGACCTAAGGAAAGCATTGAGCCTTCATTCCTTTGGAAAATGGTGTCAGCCCCCCATTCTGATTTTGCTTCAAGACAACAGTTTTTGCTTGCACAGGAAAACAAATGAACAAATTGCCCAATCTCTCATTCTTCCCTGTTTTCCTACTTCTAACCTTGTGGTAAAGAAATGTATGATGAGCTACAGAGGAAAAAATCTGAGAGTCACAGCTAAAATACTGTCAGCACATAAAGCAGAAATATAAAAACCCAAAGAAGGGCAAAAATAAAACACATAGAAGAAAAAAAAATCCATAGGAGGTGCAAGTAGAAGCCAGCAGGACTATTTGATTTAGAAAGTATCTTATAAATTACATGGCAGTACACATGAATTAATTAATAAACACGTCCGTTTGGCTGACTGTAATTTTTCTTTTAATGCAGATTAACTAAAATTGAACCCAGTATTTGTAGCACAACATACTGTAGAGATATGAAATTTATGACCACTTAAATTGTATTAACGAGCCAACAACTTAATATGACTTTAAGAATAAGAATTTTGGGTAAGAATTTTGTATTTACAGAATATACCACTCCTAGCATTTGAGGACTGAARTCAAATGTTTTGATGACTGGAGTTAGGCAAAAACATCCTTGCCAGTAGATTTTTACATCGTCTGTCATGGCTGATAAGACAACTTTAGGTGAAGCCCTTTAGTTCTGGCAACTTTCAGCATTTCACATTCTCCTATGTAAGATTAAAAAAAAAGCCTAAGAAAGAGGTAAAGAAAATAAATTCCATGGTRTTATTTAAAGTATAATATGCCAGAAAAGACAGAAAAACATTAAGGGTCCTGGCTTCAAGAATTTRCTGAAAGTACACAAGAGATATCTGAAGTTCTACCTGCTGCACTCCAGCCAGYTCTTTAGCTGTCTAGAGATGCTTCACAGATCTATCTCTATCCTTGTTACCAGAACTCCAGAGATGGAATTTCTTAGAAGTTTTTCAGTATTTTATTTTTTAAGCCTTCATAAACCTATTTATTGATTTGGTTTCTCAGAATTTCAAAAKCTCATTGACAGTCACACCTGAAATGAGTTTCTACTTGCTAACTTGCCTGTCTCTTACTCTTTGAGTCCCAAAAATCAAAAGACAAAAGGTATATTAGCCAGCATCTTGTGGGATTTATTGAGACCCCTCTCATAGAATGTCTTTGGGGAGGAAAAATAGAGGCCTACTGGGGAAATACACTCAAAGTACTGTGTTTGTTGTATCTGGGCAASCTAGCTGTAACAATAAGGTGTGTGTTCATTTCTAGCTGTTGGGCTGGACTGTTGTAAGGTCATGTATTTTGTGAAACAAAATTGGGCCTCTCTCTCAGTAGGCCYAGAGAAATAASTGAATCARGACTGAATAAGGGAAWGTTTCTCTAGCAAAATGGTATTATAAATTATATGGAGCTGACTAATAATACAGTCTYTTTCCATTAGGAGAATAAAATGATAATCTATAGAACTGAAATCCAGTTAATGTCTGATCTAAGATACTGCTTTTTTCTTATTTTCCGTCTGAATCAGTTAGAACAAAACCTGTGTTCAAGAGACCAAGTTGCATACATTTGCTTCCCCATTTAATCACATGTGAGTATCCCTATCTGATCTGATACACAGAAGATATTCCACATCAAAAGCCCTATAACGGTGGTTCAAAGACAGATCCAATTCATAATGGACTTACAATGCAAATTATCTATGGTCATTTTKAAAGMAAAATAAATATTTCCCRTGGGCAGAACTGATGTCCTTTAGCTGTCCTTTAGCACAGTGTCATACATGTCTCTCAATTCACAGGTTTTAAGGTTCCAATTCTAAAAAGGGGCGTATCCTGAAGTGTGAGGATTAGACAGAAGCTCAGGCATACCAAATCCCTGGCCACCACTTTGTCCTGTGAGTGTTTTTCTAAAGAAGAGTGTAGCCTGTCTCACTGCTTTCAATGCAGTGAGTCATACCTCCCCTTGTTAAGTGTATCTGCATAGAACTTTAAATTAATAGAACAATTTGTTACTTTGTGTACTCAGAAGCACTACCCTAAATCTGGTCATTATCTTGCACAATCAATCTAGTTTAAGGATTATCCTTCCTAGAAATGCCATTTCTTCTCTTGAAATTTTTATTCAAAACATCAAGCTGCATGTACATCACARAAGAATCTGAACATGGGATCTGAACTAAGATCTCAAGCAGTCTGAAAGAACACATTGGCTGCTGAATATGATATSCAGGAAAATACAAGTCCTCATTTCAAATGTATTACACACACACACACATATATGTGTATATAAATCTGTATAGCATATTTGCAGGCCTAAACTCCACTCCCTATGAAGTTGTTTTTCAGTATGGCAAATTAGAAAAATGTGCCCAGAATTAAAGGTTACTTAATCGGGTTGAAGCAGCAACTTCAATTCCAGCAACTCCCTCCCACTATGTTACATCTGATAATGTACCCAAGTACAAACATAAACTTAGTTCAAAAAGATGTTTGGTCCTCGAATGTAAAATGACACTTGGCTTACACAATTARCCAGGTAATACATATCCTTCCAAGAGAAGCAATTTTTACCACAGAATTATCTGCATTTTACTAATCTYTGATTGTTAAGTTTTACTTGCTGAAACTTTTCCATATGGCTTTTGGAGTACCACTGTCCTGTATTTAATTACCACAGAGGAATATTAATGGAGAGGTTTGAAATTTGGTCCAAGCCCTGTTCCACAGTTGGGACAGTTTGATGGAAATAGAGTCAGTGAGTTCAACACTTCTGTCAGTACGAGGCTGTGCCATTTCACACACAGAAGGAGTGGTAAAAGAGAGGTAAACAAACACACAGAAATAAAACACTCAGCTATTTTTGAATTGTCCATAGACTTCTAAACCAGCATAATTGTAAAGTAGCACTGAGTGAAGTGAAGCACTATTTTGCTGACCTAAAGGACAGTCAGACAGGAATCGCTGGAGTAGTTCCTGTAATCGAGACCATTTTGATCAAGCTGGAAGTCAGACACATGTCCAAAAATGCAAAGTTTACTACCTATTTTAAAGGCAAAACATGATATTGAGCAGAAACAAGGCAAGGGCAAGCAGCTTGAGTGCAGAGGATGCGAGGAAGTTAACGTGGGTGGGAAAGCATGTGTTACTGCCTGGATGAGGAAGTGGTACACCACAGTTACTTCATAAGTGCGAGGGATTTATGAACTAAATCTCCTAGGGACTGTTTTAAATAGACAAAGAATGACATGCAGCCTTGACAGGCTTTTGTTCRAGAAGGCTGGTTGCCTTCTAAAAACACTGGGCTGTCACTTGTACTTTTACTAAAAATGCCCATTTTTAACCTTAACCTCTCCATATAAGCAGTGGGGAGATGCACCATGTGGTAAACTGTTTCATCTAGCATAAAATCAGTGGTTTCCTCAGTCTTACCTGACAATGGAACACATATTCTGGAGTGGTTTTCTTGAACTTCATGTTCCAAACCAAGGCTACCCCATCAGGCTCATGTGGAGCATCTTCATTATTGTTATAAGATGCAACCATCAATTCGGGGTACTAGACAGGAAAAGAAAATGCAAATGAAATAACATGGATGGTGGAAAAACCTACACAAAATCATGTGAGACAGAAATAATCTGSACTAAATGTGCAATATCTGGTTTTAATTATAATACATATTAGTTCAATCACATTATTCTGCTTCATTTTGGTTTTACATTTTACTCATCCCTGACATCATTAAAGATCCTGATACTTGCTCTCTATCAGTTATTCTCTTATATAACAAAGGTAATGCTATTTTCTGCAGGTAATTCTTAGAAAAGTCAACTAGCAGTGTATTTATAAAGGGATTGAAAGAGGAAGGAAGAGGAAAAATTGGAAAGCTTGTATAATTTTAGCATGTTTCCTTAACCATCTCTTCAGGGACAAACAGCTGTCTTAATTGGTTTTGATAATAAAAACACTATGGCCATAGGGTTGACTTGCTTTTATTCTGAAATTCACATTTTTTTTCAGCATTCCTGAAAACTATTATTTTTTTTATTTCATTATGCACTCTTATTCACTTATGCACAGTATCAACTTGAAAGCTGTTTTTGATGATTCACATGGCAAACAAAACATTTTCTTCACCGAAGCTCAATTTTGCAAGATGCTGAGGTCATCTTGTAAAGCACAGGATGACCTTGAATTCCACTGACTCAGTAAGATTGATGCAAAGAGCACTCTAAAATCACATCCACACTTTCTTGTGTACTCMTTTTCCACTGTTGTATAGAAGCAGATATGCAACGCCCATATGTATTTGTTTAAATATACATATCTATATATACATAATATCAKATATGAAAAATCCAAATTTCACACTGTCTTGATGACYTTGTATCACTTTAAAACACTGTAAMAAGTAACAATTTGTCCACAYAACAGTCAATTATTYTCCATCTACATAATAACTCCCAGTTGTACACTCTCACATGTTTTGACAAGGCACCTCTGGTAACCTCTGTCCTTTCCTTTAAATATTTGACTATTTGGATGGATAAGGCAGTGGATCTTATGGCACATCCAGCGAAAAGCATGTGGCTTCTGCAGACCTGTGAGTCAGCAGCTCAAGTTCTCCAAGACCTACATTCTCCTCTCGTAAACTAGAAATGCTTTCCCTCAAAATTTCTTAATACCTGCAAATTATTGTCACTTTTTGTCTTTTCCAGGTAAATTTCTGCCAAATCATCCGCTGCTTCACAGGAGAACAGTGCAGCTGGAAGATGCAAAACAAGCAGGACAAAGAAATTGCCATTTGGGAGCTGCGAATTTCGTCCAAAGGCACTTCAACATTAAAAAAAAAAATCAAATCAACACCCTTTATATCATTACTATTGGGGTTTGAACCCCTCTGCTCTTCAAAATCCATTTGGAAGAAATAATGCACACAGCTGTAACTTCCACCATCAACAGCTGTTACTTCCCACTTTCTGTACAGTTCTGTGGATAATGTATGAAAGAGCTGATGATTTTTCCAAGCAGACTCATAGCTCCAAATGAGCCTGGACCCCTGTGTGTGGAARAACCAGCAACAACACATGACCCCATAGCCTCCCTGTCCCTGTTTTAAAGAAGATCTGACTAGGCTGTACCCAGATCCCTCCAGACCCTGGCTGCTGGCATGGTTTGTAATTTAGCACCCAATTCTCTTGCAGGGGATTTAGAGGATGCAGGACACCAACCGTGTCTTCTCCCTCCTCAAGGATGACGGGAGAGCTGAGGTGGATTATCCCACACCTGAGATACACCTGCCCAGCCCTGCCTTCAACTGCTCTCATCTATCTCTCCCCTCTCTTCTCTCACTTCTGCAACAGAGCTTGCAACCACTTCTGAACAGCGAGCTCAGCCTCTCTTTTGAACCTTTTCATCCCACCCTGGCCCACRTCCAAGTAAACAGAGCGTGCAGCAGGATCTTGACAGGGCATCACAYTTTGGCTGAACAGGCTGGGTACCACTCACTGGGTGGCTGAGCCTGCAGTCACGAAGGGGCAGATACCTGGGCAGGCAGAGTGACAAGCCCTCCCACCAGTGTGACTGCAACCAGCTAGGGTGTGTGACAGGGTCCAAAGCATCAGTTTTGAGGCACTTTGGGGCTGGTTCATGCTCCTGGAAGTTTAGCRAGCATGGTTAGCAGCGTGTCTGGCCACAAACAAACATTGACTGAAATCTTGCTGGTCTATTGGTAGGTGTTGCAATCAGTTCATGYATTTGACTGGAAACACAGTTTGAAGTTCACACACATGCTGGGGTCATACCTAGCTGGATARCACCATTATGAGGCTTTTAGACTCTTAAAAAAACAGAGCAAAGTGCAGCACCCTAAATATTTTCTGGTATTGCACACTACAACATTCCACTCAGTCTACTTCCATTTMCATTATTTCAGTCCTCACCAGGCACACAGATGTGTGCAGCTGAAAACAGCATGAAAATGGTGCTGTGAGAAACATCATTCAAGGCTGCAGCCTGAGAGTCAAGACAGACACATTGCTATCCCTGASACCATGGTTTTCTTGGCTTTAGGTGATCTCAGTTAGCTCTCATAGATGGAGTGAGGTGATATCACTCTTTCTTTGTGTTCACTCTCAGTCTGTTGGGCCTTTCCCTAAGATCCCTAACCACCTTCTCCTGTTGCTCTGTGAAAGAATCAAGGGGCTAGTGGGTTAACTTGAATGGTATGAATGATCCCACATGTTTSAGACTGTATTCCACATGTGACTGGGAACAGGATAACTTGTTTAATCAATGCATCAATGTCCTTTGTTTGATTAAGCTTCTATTTGCCTCCAGGCTGTTTCGCAGCAGCAGCTTTATCGCAGAAAATTGAGCAATGTGTTCTGCAGTTCCCATGATTATTCAAGTTATTCTTTGGCACAGTGGACACGGTCATGTCCTGGAGCATGTGTGAGCAGCAGAGCTAGTGGTTAGGTGAAAATCCCTCTGTCTGGCTCCAGCTCCTGTCTCGTGGATACAACCCAAAGCAGGCAGGAGAGGAGGTAGCTCTGTACTCCTGAGCTCCTGTAGGGCAGCCTGCAGAATCCCCCACACAGAGGAGCCCCTGCTGGGGTGCCAGGGAGCTGAGCATGAGGAGTTAACAAAGAGGAAGGCAGGAGGGGCCACCCTGGAACAAAGAGGTGGGAAGCAGAACATGCCTTCCAGCCCCAGGGGCTGAACAATTACATTTGGCAGTGCTCTTCTSAGGCGGCTTTTTTTCTTGCTGCCCTGGGAATACAGTAAGAGCTGCCTGTTAGGAAAATATCAGATAAGAATTCCATGTAATTTCCAGCCCCTGAACAAGTGAACAACCTAAGATAAGTGTTTCCTCGGGCTTATATTTGATTTCTGTGGAAATCCATATGTGCTCAAAGGCCACCCACATCACAATAGCGCATACCTGTTGCTAGGCTGATATTTTGTCTGAAAGCAAAGGTATAAATCCTTCATTTCACACACGGGGTGCAAACTGGCTATTACAAGAAGACTCTCTGCAGCTGCTGCTGTGCACCACCCAGGCCTCCTCAGCCTACCAGCCACGCTCACTGGAACCCCCTGACTCTTCTCTCTGCTTTCTCCGTGTCCTCTGTGCAGTCAGCTGAAGTGTCCAGAGGGATGGAAGTGCTGAGAAGTGCCCAGAGGGATGGAAGCAGCTCTGCTGCTGTTTCAAGGGGAACAAGAGAAGCACGGATTCAAAGTCCCTGTGCTCCTTTACCCACTCCCTCTTTGCAGCCTGCACACACCATTTRTGTACCTGACCTTGAGCACTTGCTCTGTTCATGTGTGGCTCTAATGCGGTGCAGAAAGAGCAGCGACTTCTAAAACTGGGCAAAGCTTGTCCTTAACACTGGGCTSAGCTACATCTGCAGCACCTTTGCTACCCACACCAGGCCTCTGGAGACCCCATGGCACACCTGAGGATGCGTTTGGGGTCATGTGGGCACGCTGGCTTGTGCTCACATTTTTGAACTCTGTGCCGTCTTACAGCAGTTTTGTTGTATCTGTWCTGTGGATTTAGGAGCAGAGTCTCCTTGGTTCTCTTCCCAGGGAAACCAGATGCTTTGCTCCAGGCCAGAATCTAGGAACAGGCTAACAACAATGAAACAGGACAAGGGGGGCTGGAGTGAAACGAACCAAATTAATTTAACAGAACCTGTGATGATGTGTGTGTGCTAATCCCAGCTCTCCAACAGAGTAACTAATTAACCTGGTTTCTGTACTTCGCTGCTGTGATTGTATTGGTTTTGGAGAGCTTAGGCAGGTCTATCATCAGTTTTATTTTGCAATGATAATGCTTTGCAGTGCACAGAAACTGGGCACATTCCAGGCATGCTGCTTTAGCATGCCCCAGGGCAGTTAAAGTCTCCTCTTCCATCACTTGAAGGGAGGACCCAGCAGTTTTTGAAAGACCTCTTTTCAGTCTTTTCAAATTGTTCAGATACGTTCACATTTTTAGTTTTAGTATATTAGGAAAATTAATTTTATTTTGCACCATTATCTTAAAAAATGTATATAGTACTATGTATAGTTATGCATACTTAGTAAAGTAATTTTAGTTAGTTTAATTTTAAAACTTTTGCCTTAAAAAAGTGTTGATGTGCTGAAGTAATGAAAAGGGGGAGGAAAAGTGAAGACTTTATCTTGGTAGGTTTGTTAACCTAGGGTTTTAACACATCTTGATTTTGCAGACCAAGAAACATACTAAAAAAAAAAAAGAGACAGCTTCTTTATTGTCTCTTCTTTACAGAGAAATGCACATTCAGTCACACAGGGACTTGCTGTTATCTAAAAACTAACATCCTACTCTGCATAAGAAAGAGCAAACAGAGGCTGCCCTTCAGTTTTATAAGGCGTAGAAGTGGTACAGAAACACATCTTCCAGCTTTACATCTTACCTGMAGAGACCAGTCCATGCAGGTGACAACACGATGCTTGGACCAGTGCTCGTCATAAAATTGCCGGTTAAAGGAAAGGTTGGCTCCTGCTTGAACATCTCTGTGTGAATTCAAACAAAGTGACAAATTTTTAGGTACCAGAGCTCTAATGCTGTGAAAAGCAGTGCAATTTTGACTACTTCTCAGATCTCTGCTCAGCCTGGGCAAGTCTACCACCTCAATTTAACCCCTCTCCCAGACTCCCTTGCAGAAAATGATGCAAAAAGGATCACATTTTAAATCTGTTTCACAAAACCTCATTTCTTAATTTCTCACTGCCTTCCTGACTCTTCTGGGTCACCCTGGGCCATCTCTGTTCTCTTTGTCTCTCTGGATGAACATGGCCCTGGCATGCAGCTCTCCCTTTTCTGAGCCTTCACCTCCAGGCTAAAACCAAACCTTTCTTACTTTTGCCTCCTGAAATTTGAAAAGTACAGCACCTCCTCCCAGAGATGGAGACAGCAGATGCTGTTTGACACTGCAAGGACAGGCTGAAGCTCAGTGCTGGTCCAACAGTGCCACACTGATGCACTCAGCTGGTCCACAAGGATGATGCTCTGGGTTAACTTCCAGTAATTTCAGTGCAATTCAGCTACTGGATTGCCATGAGGCTTTAACAGACACATGGTTGTTGCAACCGAAATATTTCCAAGTTTTGCTCTCATATCAACTGCTGAAAACAAAACTTGTCACTTCTYGTCTTAGCTCTTCAGATTGCATTGGGATATCATCATTTTCATCCCCACAATGCACAGCATAGTGGGATCCACTACAGACCTGGGGYAGAAGCAGAATATAAACAACCCCAGTTGGAATTTGTGAAAATATGGTAACCACACACACATACACCACTGGAATGTACACATTTACATGTACATGTGTATACAAACATTTAACTATTTCAGTTATTTGTTCAGAATTTTGAATATCATCCCCAACATGAAACAAAAAATTAAACCAGCTGAATAATACATCAAATAACCACCCCACCCCAAACTCAGACCAGTAAAGAACAAAGCTATTTTACAATATGATTTTGGATGACAAAGTGAYCCAGGCCTTCACAGAGAGATTTAAAGCTTTTCTTAATTGTAAAAATATTAAATTTTGTTTAAAATGARGGCTTCTGTTACTGGAATTATCTTTATAAAACTTATTTCATGAAACCAAAAAAAATCCTCAAACTGACCCATCTTTCTCTTCTACGTCTCTGCCACTRTAGTCAAAGAAGATGTCTGAATCTTCAGCCAAAGCTCGCTCAATTACACGTATTGTGCGGTCAAAAAATATCAGGAATTCTTCTGAATGGAGAACTTGTTGCTTTTCTTCTTCTGTCAGTTCTCTAGGAGGAGCTTGGAAAATGAAAAGATGTAGTTAGGAGTATGACATTTCACCCCTTTCCCAATGAATCAACATCTTCAGTGGGTTTCTTTTGACATGAAAGTTTGCTGTAGCAATGTCAGGAGAAAAATCAAAGCTTTACTCTTAAAATCATGACTAAGAAGTTTTTAATATGTCTAAACATACTTCTATATATTCCCAGAATGTAGCCTTTACATAGACRAGATCCTATATCTGATATATTTATTATTCTGAAATGGAAAATACTTAAACCCCCCAAATTAAATAAACTCAGTGTTCCTATTTCAGGAAATGGCCATGACTGACGTTTAGGCAATACCTAACKGGAAAAAGCAGAACACTTATGTAACAGGGGACCTGTCAGAGGAGCTGAAGATAAAATAATCTTCTTAACTTATACTACAGTTCTTTGTATTAAAAGGGCTCACACAATCTCTCCCTTCGCTTCTGCCAATTTCTACTTGGTGTCACTGATAAATTCTGTCTTTGCTTCAGAGCTTCTGTGAAGTAATGAAGTGAAAAACCAAAGATATTTTCTGAGGTAGCAAAACTGAAAAAAAAAAACCAGCCAAGCACCAGTTTCTTTAAGGCAGTTTTATTCTTTGCAGAGGAATCCTGAGACCCAKAGCAACAAATGTCCCTGAGCCATGGCAAAACTGCCCTGGGAGGRGAAGGGGCTGTCTCGAGCAGCAGTGAGAATAGCATCCCACAAGGTGAAGCTGCTTCTTTGCATGTACACAGAGATGCTAAACCTTTACTTCCAGTATTTCCAGTTTGGCTCTCCATTTGAAAAATAGTGTCTTTATAGGATGCACCAGTGCAATGTTTCCATCAGTTTAATAACCTGGGGGTAAATTACAACCCAAATATGATCATCAGGGGAAATGGAAGTTGGGATGCTGCTGTCACTACAGCACAAAATTGTCTTCTCAGTTACACTATCAGGGTCATATTGATATTGTGGCAATATTGTCTATTGATTATCCATTTSCCCACATGTGCTTTTAAATAATCATTTTGGTTATATTTCAGAATTACCTGTATTTCAAGAAATGATATTAGGATCTTTACAGTTATCCCAAGCCAACTTTGCAACCAGCTTTAGTTCCCAGCATAAAAAGCTCTGTTGACAGAGAATTTAGTTCCAAATTTATAATTAGGAACAAAACCAACATAGCATAAACAGATTTATAGGAAAATTAAAGAGACTCCTACATAAGAGTTTAATGGGCAATCAAAGGTCTCCAGCATTTGGCTTTACACCACATATTTGAGGAGTTTACCTATCAAAAAGACCTTGCAGTTTCGCTAGGCCATATTGGGTTAAAAGACCAGCAGCCAAAAAAGGGAATTCACCCATTCAGAGAACACTCACTACACAGCAAAGTTTAACTCCCAGCCCTGTCACACATATCCCAGTGTTTAATTAAACAATGAGTGACATGGTTTCAAGCTGAAGCTCGAAATTATTTTCTAGTGCCATGCCACACATCTTCCTTCAGCGGTCAGGGAGATGTGGCCCTGGCTCTCCATCTGATTTTTCTGTGCCTCACACTGGATTTATGTGCTCCAGTGCCCAAGTATGATGATACCAGGGGCCCCCGGGGCAGGGAGGGATGGGAAGGCAGACAGGAGCAGACAGGAGGAGGGACATGGTCAACACTCCTGCAGTACTCAGCCCTCCCTGTCTGCAGTGTTGCTGCTTTCAGAGTTGCTGTGGTTGGGAGAGGCTGCCACCACCACGCTCAGGTTTGCCTGAAATGGTCAAAGTGTTAGCTCTGAAAAGACAAAATCTCTGCACTACCCCTGAGCTAAACAGAGCGGACAGGAGAAATGCAAAAGGTGGAGGAGCAATTGGGCCCTCAGGAGTTACAGCTCAGAAGTTACAAACTTTAGCCTTTGATGATCTCCCATGGCTTTGGCCTTATGTCTCCTACCAGCAGGTTAGTGGTCCCTGTGGAGCTCCACACATCCAGAAAATCCACACATCCCCCCACARAGCTCCCCTGAGCAGCAGAGCGACAATTACCAAGGCAGGAGCACAATCTGCCCCTAAGAGCTTTACACAGAAGGAAAGCATGTGAAAGGAAAAGAATGACTAGCAAAAAGTACAGCTTGACCTATTGCAGCATGCAGTGCTGAGCAGCAATTGGCACAAAGGGAACCCATGTGGCAAGGGAGCCTGTAATGAGGCAATATCCCATCGTCACCACTAAAGCATTGCCTTCCGAGAATCAAAGACAACGAGCATGACAATGCAGCAAAATGGCATAAAGAGGGGGAAAATAACTGCAAAGGCAACTGGAAAACTCATTTTAAACTGCTCCAAATGGTAAAAATTATTTGCTAAATCAAATCCTCTCTACAACTTGGAAATACAAATTTATTACTCGGCCATTTGCTGACTCTATTTGCTTTGACGGCAAAGAAAACACAACACAAAATCAATAGAAAGGGAAAAGGCAAAAAATAAACAACCTGGGGCCTGTGGAGTGTTCACAAGCAGTGGAGACACACGTGATTGTAGTTCTACCTCAGCAAAATCACCCTTGCAGTTAGCAATGATCTGTGGGAGGCCAGCAGTCTATTAAACCATCAGGAACACCTTGGCTRAAGTTTTTAGGGCATAAATCAGCTTACCTCATTCATCTGACTGACACACCAGATGCCCCCTGGCAATATTAAGCTTCATATTTTAGCCTTATTTTCTTCTTTCATTCGGCTGCCTCTGAAGTTTTATTTGAGGCAATCTCTTCTTACAAGAATGTTAACATCATTACTTTTTCCAGTGTAAAACATTGATGTTTTACTACCATAAATACACGAAGTATAAGCAAAAAACCCCAAACAGACAAGATTGTTCTTTCAAATATGGAGGTTTTCCAACCATTTATCTTTCAGAACCATTTCCATTTTCTCCTTGTTCCTTCTCCCTGTCTGTCCATTACCTCAAATAAAATAAAAAGAATCTATGTAATTTTCTGCAATTTTTCTTGCAATCTGGGAGCTTACAGAGACTTTGATCTCAGCTTTCAAGAGACACAGACTGTCTTCAAGGAAAACTGAGAAACATAAGTAGCCGATCAAAGTGTTTTTTTTGTTTTGTTTTGTCACAGAAACCTATGTGATGTGACAATATCTCCAGAAATTCCCTGTAAGAATACAGCACTTGTCTTCAAGTATCTGCTCTGCCTGGCATAAAACTCAAACCAGCCACATCTAACTTTCTGTGTTTAACAAATCCCAGTGCAGTGTGTAGTTTATCACTGCTAAAAGTTATATTTTTATTGCCTGGAGTGTGATGAAAAYGCCTGCAAAGGAAACATCAATAGCATCCCCTACCCACCGAGACATCAATGGGATCCTGATCCCACTGAGACATCGATGGCATCCCCAATCCACCAAAACATCGATGGCATCTCCAACCCACCAGCAGCCTGCTCTCCAAGTGGCTCTGGGGCTATGACATCAACTACATCTATCAAAGAAGCCCTGTGTTCACACTAATGTGTAATGCTGTACAAAATAAAATGGAATTTATGTTTAAAATTAAGTTATAAATGTACAGAGGACACCCCAGGGAAAAAGATTGTGAGGTTTAGCTGAACTGTGCTTGAACAGGAAGATCTAGAATATGAAACAATAATCAAACATGATGTGAAAACAAACAATTTATTCAAGACCTGTTTACAAAAAATAGGAACATTTTATTATTTTATATGACTTAGGGTAATCTTCAGAAATACCGCATTTTGTATCAGGTCTTTTGTCCATAAATTTCTTTGGACAAARCAGAAAGAAACAAAAAATTATATTCAAACATCTTCTTGAGTCTCTGGGAACTAAGATAAAATTGCTGCGGATTTGTTCATATTCAGCAGAAGCATGTTTGTAGTAAATACAACATAAACAGCTGGGATAACAGCACAGGATCAAATTTGCAAGTATTCAAGTACCAGGATCTGACTCTTCTCTCAAGGGAGTTTAAAAAAACCAAAACACCAACCCCCTCTCCGCACATTTAAATAAATATTAAAAAGATTCTCCTGGAATCTCAGCAATTCTAAAAACCTGATGAGAAATTAAGTCCATTAAAGATAGAAAATAAAAAAAAAAACAAAAGAAAAAGACCAAAAGGAGTAAGTGAACAAAAGAAAGGGCAAACTAATAAAAACAGTAAAGCAGGAAGCAGCCTTGTTATCAACCCAGAGATATAATGAGAGACAGAAGGAGATTATTAAAACCCCTTTAAGAGCTGTATTATTTCTTTCAGCATCTATTTAAACCCATGTAAACTTTGGATGTGCTGATGACAGAGGATGGCTGAAARGTACAGGGTGAGAACTGCAAGGTGTGAAGAGGCTCTCAGCAGCTTTCAGTCATTGCCTGCTGAGACTTTGTGATCCTCCTGTTTTTCTTGTGCTTCRTACTTTCATGTCAGGCTTGGTGTGTGCCATATCCTGCTTTGCTGTGTGCCACACCGTGGCTTGATACGTGTCACATCTTTGTTGTGCTGGCAAGCCCCTTCATGGCACAACTGCTGAACATGAAAGGGAAGATTTCGAGCTTTATTTAGGGATTTCTTGATTCTGGAGTAGCAAGTTGCAGAGCCTGAAATTTGAATCTGTTCCAGGAAATGCTGTTCCCACTGATTGTGCTTCTCCAGGGGCTGTGCTGGACACCATCCGTGAGCATGCCTGAGCTGGCTGTAGGGATGGGTCGGCACACCTGAGCTCCCTGTGATGTTGGTGGCAGCAAAACCGTGGCATTTCTGGCCATGAGAAACCTCACCACGACTGGTCCTGCTTTTCCAATAGTGATGCCTGAGCTGTTGAGAGCGAAACTGTCCCCACCAGCCCAGCCTGCTCTGTGGACACCTGAGCCCCATGCACAGGGCACAGAAGGTCCCAGCCTTTCCCATCCCAGCCTTTCGTGTGAGTTTCTGTGGATATGCCCATGGCTTCAGATTAATGCAGGCTGAGCCCACTTTCAAGACCCAGCCYGTCCCACCGTTCGTGTGGTTTCCACTGACACAAAGAGGAGCATTAGGTGGAGCTTCAGAGCTCTCTGGTGGTGGAAAGCCCCATCCCACTAGATGCCACAGCTTGGGACCAGTCTCTTGTTTATGTGGTCAGTTCACCATCAGGTATCCCACACCCTGCTCTTCCAAAAACAACAGGAGACCATGCATCTCAGACATGGTGGCAACAGGCAGCTCCATGGAAGAAACACAGGGTGGTCCCGAGGCTTCACACACTTCAAGGGGTCAAACAAGTCAGTTCTTCATCTTCCACTCCACTTTGGGGTGGCTCAAGCTGTTCCTCTGCCCTTTGCACCTCCGTGCCATGAAGTTCTGCAAGAGATGCCATGCTGGACGGGCTGCCCCAGAGCAGGTGCCGACAGCRATGCTGAGACACGTTCAGAACCAGGGTCAGACCCTGCAACACCCATGACTGCTGAATAATCCCATCAAACCCCACAAAGCAACTCTGGGGTGAGCTGGGGGAAGGTGAGGAAATTAAGCATCCAATAAATGTCTGTAGAATTAAATTGAACTACTTATAAAACATATAGAAAAAAAAACACGCTTCCTCTTAAARTACCATTACAAAAATAAAGCACTCTTGTCCTGTTGGCTTGGAGAGAGGGAGACTGAACACACTGGATTCAACCTTAATTTTTTTTATCTCGACCTATTTTTGAGTTATATTCATGAAAAAATGGTCTGCTTTTCTCTTCCTGCACTTCTCTCTCCCATGGCTTTTTTCTTAACACTCCTATAACTCAAAAAAGGCCATGCTGATTTTTTTTAATCTGTGAAAAAATGTGCTCCCTGAGCTAAAACCAAATTTCAGCCCAGAGCAAATTTTTACGGCTGGGTTATAAATCCCTGAAAAACAGGATTCATAATGGAAGTGCTGACACAGCCTTAACTACTATATAGCAGTGTGAATGGCGCCACTATAATGTCTATTAGAGATTCTTWAAAAAGTTTGCAAAATATTGTCTTGCCTTGCAGAGAAAAAGAAGCCAGAGTACTTAATGCCAACATAAACATGCTTTTAACCCATTATGTGCTAATTTGCAGAAAAGCTATTAATTCTGAGTAGGCACACAGAGTGCAGCACCGACAGGAAATGTTCTTCTAAACTCCTGTTTGACTTGTAACATGGTTTTAATCACTTCCATGAAACACAAACGATGGCTTCAAACTCTGAATGTTGCTCAGAACATGAGAAGGGTGATTACAACAGAGAGGAAAATGGGATTTTKCAGGCAAAAGGGCTAAAGCCAACAGGCAGAGAATGACACCAAGCACTGAAAAATGGGATTCCGTTCCGTGTCAGTTTGGGGACRATGGCTTCATTTGATTCACAGCATTTAATGCCTGTCATCAGCATGCCACTATTTTATCCATCACAACACRTACTACAGGTCAAGTTCACTTTCTATCAGGCAATGAGCATGTTTTCTTCTTCCTTGAGCCCAATCAAATGTTAGCACCTCACAAAGCCGGTTCTGCTGAGACAAGCTGTGCCTTGCTTTACAGCCTGCAGTTTGTGAGCCTGAGACCAGTGCTAAAGCAGCCCAGATGATCTGYTGCTCATGGGGGTCTGCTGGGCAGGGAAGGGGAGCACTACCCTCTGACTAAAACACAGCAAGGAAATCTAAAATGTTGGCAGTGGTGGTTGGTGAGCTAAGCATATAAAAGGGTAACTTGAAAGCCCATTTTAAAAAGTGAAATAAATCAGTTCAGAGTTGTATTTTGCTTTTTTTTTTTCTTCTCTTCTTGCAGAAGTTTGTGCTTTTTCCCCATGTGTAAGCTTTAGCATCACTTTTCTGTGGGAATAAATGGGTGTGGGATAAGCTRTAATTTGAATACTACAGGGACATTCAGCAACTCAGGGCAGTGCTTACGCACAGGGTGCAGTGGTAGAGGTTTTTATGGCTCTCTGTTGTCATCAGTAAGAGACACTGTGTTAGTCCGGTGACTGCAAAAGCCCATTTGCAAGTTGACCTGACAGTTTGGGGAAGAAGGGTAATTTTAATGAAATTTAAATGAAGTCTTTCTGTGTTGCCAGGTTTCTTGCTCATGTCCTCAGTTCTGCCTTTTCAGACTTGCCTGACTCCTGTTCCTGCTGTCCCTGCTGCTCCCCTGTGCTCACGGCATCAGTGGCTGGGGGCAGTGGGAAAAGCAGAAGGATGAGGAGCAGGAGGACTAAGTTTATGTCTCCATGTTTCTACAAGGACCTAAATGAGGAATGARCACTGCAGGATTTATGGCATGAGTGATTTCTATGATGGTCTTAAGAGGGAAGAAAGATCAATTTACAATCAAACYGGTATGGCTGGTGCTGCAACTCACTCCAGTGGGTGAGGATAGCAAATGTGAGCACTGTGTACCAGACTCAGGGTTTTTTGGATACTGATGAAAAGATACCAGTCCTCCCTACATGAGAAATAAGTGTCTGCTACTGTATTCCCAGTTAAAGATTTCATGGGCTTCCATGTAAAATTACTCCATATTATTCCCCTAGTAAGATTATTTAGGGAAAAACAAAACCAAGCTCACAGAATTATCCTGGTAATGTTCACCAAAGCAAAAAATGTCTTAGGCCCTACCTGAAGAAGTAAGCTGCCTTTCAAGAGGCCAAACAGAATTTTGAGCARTCCTGGCAAGACAAAAGTAAGGAATGCTGGAGAAGAAACCCATCTCCTTTCACCCTGGAGCTGCTGCTATTTCAGTTCTTCTTCCCTACTCAACACAGGSGTGAGCATTGACTGTTGAAGGCATTGACACACTGGAATAGCCAATACTCTCAAAATTCCTAGATGAGGAAAACCAATTTCACATCCATCCTCTAATTTGAAAGCTAGGACTGTCCGAGGAAAGGAAAAGAGACACCAAACRTATCTACCACATCCAGTGCTGACATGCATGACTCAAGCAAGTGTCTCCTGTCTGCACCAGAAGCAAGCAGTAACCTGAATTTTTGTCTCTTGTAACYCTGAAGAACATCTCAATCCAGAGTAATGGACAGAGGGGCTGGACCTGTCTGGCTTCAGGGGATTAGTTTTAAGTTCCTTGAGGAAGTTCCCACAAAATGCTTTGATTTTGACAGACAACATTTTTCAAGTGAAATTATTTTCTCCTGGAAGATTCCCGACTACTACTAGGTTTAAGTTTGTTCCTCTCAAGCAGGCAGACAGTTATGGGCTCCAAGTATCTTTGAAGACCAACCAACTTTACAGAGCTGCTGGAATGCCTGGCAYCCCCATTTAAAATCTTTCACGTAAGCAGGGTATTTGAGCCAGAGGACAAATTAGTACCCGTACTGGGATCAAAGACTCTCAAATTTGTTTTCAAATTATAAGGACATGTAGCTTCTTTCACACAGCTCAAGYCTCATGCCTTTCACAGTCTTTCACAATACCACTGGCATACAATTTTCTGCTTTTATGATACTTATATGTTTGAATCAATAAAACTGGTGACTGTTTCGATTTCAGTGTTCTCAATAATAGAAACTACCTATGAGACTAACTAATGGCAGGATCCAGTCCTTTGAACATCTAACATTATCTTTTTCATTTTTTAAAGTACCTTCTTTCACTTCCTGCTTCTGGTCTTGCTTTTCTGTCTCTAAGTCATCCTGCGTTTTTGGCTCCACCATCTCTTCGTCATCTTCATCCTCTGAAAAAAAAAGAAAAAAAGGAAGAAAATGATTAGTGAGATTCTCCTCTTTAAGAGGCCTGGAAATTGTATGTGCTCTTTACAATTATAAACTGGTAGTAAACCCAGGTAAAGCAAAATGTCCAATACATGGACATATCCACATTTATGCTGAGACTGACACTATCAGACATTTCCCCCCTGACTGTAAGATAATCTGCTCWCACAGGGCACCTGCCACTTCTGCTCCCCAGAACTTCCCATCTCAGATGTCGACTGAGTATCTCCCTGACCTCGGATATGACTCCTTGGATGGCATGAGGACAGATACAAACATGTTTCAGCCTGGCAGCTATTCCACAGCTGGGACACCTGCTATCCAGACACCTCATTTCCAATTCAATTCTCACCAGATTAATTTGTCTTTTGACCTACAGGAATAGGTTAAACAGAAATCTGACCYCAGGTCAGATGCCACTAGCAAGAAAACAAGCATGGCACAGTTCTGAAAACTCATCACCATCAACTGGGGGAACACAGCAAGCAAAAGTGGCATCTGGAGCTTAGGAACCATTCTTGCATTAATACGAATTTAATGAACACTAAAATTTGACACATGTCAGTTACTACTGCCAGATGTTTTAATGACCTTTCCTGACCTATGCAAATACCTCTCTCTCTCCCCCTCTCCCCCCACACTCACATGTTCTCATTTTATTCAGAAGGGCAAACCATTTGTTCCTTGATGTTTTTCTGAAGTTACAAGGGCTCTGATTGTTCAGACCCGAATGTAATACAAGCAGAGCTGGAAAGAGAGTGATGCACCAAAATGGCTYGAAGTTTGTCTAGCCCTCATTATGTGTTACCAGCTACAACAACGTGATCCATTTCCTCTGTGCCCAGGGCTGGCACCCAACCCACTCACATTCTTGAGAGAATAAAGACACACAGCTTTCTAGATTCAGTGAACTACGAGGATTGAAGATAGAGTTGGTCCTAAAAGTGTTTAACAATTAGGATGAGTAAATCCATGGGCTATGGAGGAATTATTTTGCAGATATTTTGGAGCTTGACAAACCACCAAGGCACAGCAAGCATCACTGGTGCCCAATATCATTCCATGGCATGAGAGAGCACATATCCTGGCCCTGGGGCATTTAGCCATCAGGAGAAACACTGCAGTTCCTCTTTCTGCAGTTCTGGGGCTTTCTGAGCAACCTGCTGTCACCATACAGTTCCTCGTGTCATGGTGTTCCTCCAGGCACACTTCCTGCTCTAACCTGCCATGTCGATGGGGGAAATGCATCATGCATCTCCAGCTGGCTGCTTACTGGCACCTTCTCCTGTGAAGGCTGCCTGCTGTCAGTCCTGGCTTCTTGTGAGATGCTGGTGCTGACAGGTTGTGTTCAACCAGCAGGAACACGCAGCTGCATTTTGTTTCCATAACATAAAAGACACGATACTATTCCCACCATATTGCCACTGCTGGCCCAGAAGCCCAGAGGGGACAGCTTGCTAGCTGCCATATGGGCCATTCACTTAAGAGTTGGACTCCATGATCTTTGTGGGTCCCTTCCAACACAGAACGTTCTGTGACTCTGTGACTCTGTGGTACTTTGGCTGGAGATCATGGCATGGCCACATACTGTAAGGAAGTGTCTCAGCATAGACAGATATGCTTCTTCCTATTGGGAAAATGAGGAAATCTTGGCATAAAATCAGCCATCACTCCCCTTAATGCTAGTGACTGCAGTGGGGAGAAAGGGAAAGCTCATCTCCTCAGCCACCAGCRAGGAGGGATAACCATGTGCTTCAGCAGCTGGAAAGGGAGGAGGAATCCAGCATGGGTGGGGAGGCATTTCCAGAATTAAAAGCACTGCTGACAAATGCCACTCCTTTATCAGTGAYTCTTCAGACCATGAAACTTGTAGTGTAAAACAGGGAAGGTACTSACAACACCTCCCTTTTGGTAGCTACATTTGCCTAGGTACCTACACAGAAAAACTAAAGAAGAACTTTCAGAGAGCAAGTCAGGGCTGTTCAGTTTGGCAGCGCAAGCACCTTGCTCTGTCCACTGCCTGAAAGACAGATAACATCCAACAAAGTCAGCAGAGAGTCAGCAAGAAAAGCTCTCGTGCTGCGCACATACAGGAGGGGTAAAAAACAGGCCTTGTGCCATTGGTCTGTGGCCAWAGTGGAGATGGGGATGAGGGAGGAGAGAGGCACTCCCAGTTTCAGAGAACAGRTGAGAAGTGTGAGTGCCTGGCACAGCAGGGAGGGAATACTCTGCTGACCTCAAGCACCATGCACACACAGATAGGATCACACCAGCACACAGATAACACACAGACACACTTATGGCAGATACTGGTAAAGCCAATTCCCACAAAAGTCCTGTGAGTCTCACATTAAAAGTTTTCACCCCCTAAAGCACCAGCTCTTGGAACCAGCTGTTTACATATGGATTTCAGCTTCCATTTTTAATCTGTTTCCAACCTGCCAGCTTGTACAGGGAAGTTTCAGAAGGTGAGGGGTTTGAGAAAATTCCCAGTGAACAAAAACTAAACCAATATTCAAATTAAATGCTTGGGATTTTTAAGGCTTCTTTCAAAGCCTTTTAATACTTCACTTGCAATTTGGTAACTGATAGGGATGATGTAGCAAATTTAGAACTTGAGATTTAACATCAGGTTTTGAGATTGAAGTGAGGCAGATTTATTCCTGTTCCCTATAAGTCCTTGATCCCCCTGATTTTGAGGGTCAAACTATTTGCTTGTCTGTAGACCATTCCTGCTGTTAAAGTGGAGTGGGGATGAATGGAAGTAAGTAAAGGTTATTAAAAAAACATGCCATGCCTTTTTCCCAAGGGCACAAACATCAATAAATTCATTTTACTGAGAAAGCAGTGCAAGAGTTTTTTAGCAGATTATGCACAGTTTAGATGTCCTTATTTATTTACAGAGAAATTTATATACACACACAGAGAAACTCAGCTAAAAGAATGATAGGGTTGTGAGSCAAATGCTAAAATGTTAGCAAATGCCAGAATTTGGATTGCCTGGGCACGATTAGCTCCTTTCCCCTCCCCACATGTAGGCATGATGACATAATTCTGGAATTTCCTCTCTCTTGAGTGGTTGGCTTCATTTTCTAGGTGTTCAACAAGAGAGAGACACCTGGGGCCTGAAATGCAGAAGTGCTGAGAGCTGAAGTCAACTGGCCCTGTGCTTTGAGTGGAGAAAATCTTAGAGAAATTCTATACACACAAAGGCTCCCATAGCTCCCTTTCAGCTTTCACAGAAAGTTGTCATTCTGACATTTTTGTCCTTTCTCCCCCTGKGCTTMAATGCTTTTGCAAGATGGCAAAAGYATGTAAAGAAAAYAGAATTTCCACCCTGCATAGATGTTTTGCAGAGATGTATTCATGAGGATCTGTGGCGTATTTAAGATGCTGTTGGGGAAGGAACAGCAAAACTAAATCTTGGAAGTGGATTAATATTTTTTCTGTGTTCAGTGTAATACTTTGATCATGTGCACTAAGGTGAGATCTGAGGCCAGAATACTGAATGGAATAAGATTTAAATGAGAAAGGTTAAAAACCTGTGCCCTTATTGGCTGGCTGAAGCAAGAATCTTATGGAAAAAAATATATGTTATCAGGCAATGAAAATTGTATCATCCTATATATTCCAGAGGGCTAATTAAATATGTCCAAGAAATCTGCATTCAGGAATACCCAATGTTGCTTGGCTCCGCAACCTAAATGTTTATTTGCCATAATTTTTACATATATAWTGCACACTAATGCCAGTGCATTTGTCCTTACACATGTTCATAGTTCATATATTTGCTTTTATGCCTAAATACAGCTATGATTTCTACATTTGACCGCACATGCACATACATTAAGAATAATGGGAAATGCTTCAGCATTCACATTCCCCTGTTTTATTTAAATGTGACAAAGATAGCATTTATTGCACATTTACTGGGGAATCTGTGAACATCTACATAYTTATTCATTTCCACATGTACCCACTCAGATTGCAGTAATTGACCAGGATGATTGAGAAAATTGTGTAGTTCCTGAACACACATAGCCTTTCCCTTTTAAGAGCATATCTGATATTAGGAAGTTTWGAGAAATAACTTTTTAACTGCTTACATCACAGTAGCAGAAGTCTTCGAGTCACATTTGGCAAACACAGAGATGCTAACAGCACCCCTTGTAATGTTACACCCTGTTAGAGAGAGCAGGGTGTAACACTATCAGAACTCAAATGCCTATTAAAGGAACCACATGAAAAAGGGCTCGTAATGAASAAGTGTATGGCTGCTGTGCAACTCCTCTCCTTTGTAGATATTAAAAGGACTTTGCAAGGAGGCCCAGTTTGTTATGCCCATTTACCACACAGATAGACCCACTCAGTGCAGATCACTCAGTAGACCAGCAGCTATCCCCACCAGGGATGATAGAGTGGGCTTCAGAGCTTCAGCCTAGAAACCTGTCCACTAAGGCYACCCTGCCTTTTTTACTGTAAATAAACAAATCCTCAATGGAAATGATCATCAAATGCTCCGATAACAATGTTTGTCTACTGAAACTGGTGGAGTCATATGTGGGATTAATACAGACTGAGATAACTGGGCCAAAACCTTTTCTTCTTAACTCAGAGCTTGAAGATTCCATGCTCTAGGATGGGGCCAATCAGTCTGAACAGTGCTTGACARAGTAAAAATAGAGCAATTGTTTTCATCTTGGTATTAGTTTGAATACTCCTGGTTCTGTTCCAGACCAGAAGTGGTCTTGTYTGTCTAAAAGCTTGTCTGTTTTTTCCAGCTATAGAAATTGCCCTAATAAAAGACTATGACCTCTCCCTATAAACCTGTTTTTTTTTTCACCTGGGAGTGAATACTAATTTTCAAATTTTATCCAACTGATAGGTCCAGTGAGCCTGTTTTATGCCTGGTCTTTGCCTTGGCCACCACAACCACTTGCAATAAGTGGTTCAGGGGAAAGCCTGTGAAAACGTGGCCAGCCCCCTGGCACCTGCAGAAGAAATGCCCAGATGTGCTGAATTGGATCAGACATTCACAGAGAGCACAGATGATCTCAGAAAATCAGACCCTGCATTGCTGCTGTGCTGGACTGTTTAATACCTACTCGCACTTTCCAGGGCTTCAAACCACTTTATTTATTTTTACAGCATATAAAAACATACCAGGCACATTCAAGACAAACTAGAACTCTAGAATAAATAATTGCATCTGAGAGGACTGCACATGACATTGGCTTAGGGTTTTAATTCTTGAGATCAATGCTGTTTTGCCTTTTTTGGATTTCCAGCCTTAGGCAGTTAGCACTGGTACTGCTCAAACAGATACTAAATAGTTGATTTTGGGGGGGATTTATAAAGTTATCGGTCTCTGCTCTGCTAAAACATGTAGCAATTAAACAGCAGGCAGCATGTTGTACATTCTTCTTGGGTGGAGGATTTACACCCCCGAAGCTGCGAGATTGCAGCTTCTGTGTATTGTGTTTAGTACTGAATTAGACTCACAGCTCTGGTTTGAATTCTGGGTAGGTACAAACAATCCCTTTGTTAAAGACACAGCTTTAAAATCTCAATTTAATTAGCATCACAATTATAAATTTTATTGACTGAGTCAGTGATATATGAGAAGCCAGTGGATTATTATATGGGGTTTTATATCAGCACTGACATTCCTTCAGTGCATGAGAAGGGTCAGACATGCATATGACACATTCAATAAAATCAAGTGTCTTCGTAAAAAGCAGACTCTATATTTGCAAATATGAAATACCAGAAACTACTGTATCAGTTTTATATTCACAACTGCTCAAAACAACTTTGCTGCTTCTGTTATGAAAGAACTACAAACTGAACAAGGACGAACGCATCATATTTATATTGGCATAAGCCTGGACCAAACAAATTGAATACTGCTGGCATTATCCTACGTAGGAGTTAAAATACTCTTTCCTTCATGAATACATTCTTTCCATCACTAGCAAAATATGCAACAAGCAAGGGGAGACATATTTTTTCAAACAGAACTGCCTGACATTCCACATTTTTGAAAATTTATGATTTGAAATCTGGCTGAATGACCTATTTTCATATAACGTGATTTTTTGAAATACATCCAGTTTTTCACTTTCATCTTTTGACTGCCCTTTGAAGCAAGAAGAGAATTAATTCATCAGTGGATCTTGTATGAAGAGTGGGATGTGAGACTGGACATACACTGGGCACATGTTAGTCATCCCAGATGGAAATATTCTTGCATTAGGGCTCTTCTTGGCATGTATTCTAAAATGTATTTCTTTCAGCCAAAGCAAGGAACACGACTCAGACCTCAATACTGAGAAAAAAACCCAGAGGTGAACAGAACTTTTCCTTAGCTCCATGAAACAGACAAGAAATTTCAGATGAGAATTTCAAGTGAGCTGGAGCTTGTAAATATATTTGCAGGCAAGAATAATATGCATTCAAAGTACTGCTACTGACTACCCAGAAAAATACTTAAATGTGCATTGGGGGAACATAAAAATGTTCCAGGCCATCCYTGTGAAGTTCTCCATCCCTGATACAGAACACTCCCAACATTCCATCTCRTCCTTATGAACTAGCACAGTGAAGTTGTGCTTTCCAAAGGCCATCAGATGAAAATAGAACATTGGAAAAAGAAAGGATAGAACTGATGAATGAATTTCTGGAATCATCTTATGGCCACAGCACTGATAAAACTTGAACAGAAGTATAAGACATTCTTCCTTCACTTTCCACATACATGATTTTAATAGTTTGAAGAAAATGGCCTGTCTGGATGTCACTTAACTGCAGTTATGCAAGAGCAAGGAGAAAATCACAGTGCTACAAGAACAGACTGCCTAGCATCTTCAAATTCCCTTAATTTAGTTATGTTTGCTATCTTTTGTCATGTTTTATTATCAAAGTGCTGTGGTGCTCTTATGTAAAAGAGAAGCTTTGCATATTCGTAAAATACAGGCTGTAGGAATCCTACCACTTTTACCAAAGTCAAGTATGTTGACTGAATAATTTTAAAGAAAATATGGTTCTAAAATTTATGCATGAAATAATATAATCACATATCACATATATCATTTAAATCCAGAAGACTGCAGGGTTGTTCTCCATGGGATTGATTTAGTTAGCCTAATGTCTTCCACAGTAAGTAGACAAAGTAGGCACAGTAATGACATCAGTTTTAAAAGTGCAGGACTAAGGGAAAAATCCCAATTTTCTTGATTCTTGTAAAACCAAGTACATCTCCCATAACTCTGCCGCATCTTAGAAGGCTTTTCTGATCTCATCCCTTATTCTGCAATGCAAATCTCTGCAAGACTTCACCCCTTATCCCATAAGGGGCAGGTGTTATTACGAGCCATTGCAACCAGATCCCAAGAGTCCCCCTCTCAGGCTTCAGCTATCCTTGTACAAGCGCAATGAAGGAAATACATATTTCACCCTTAAAACAAACACTTAGCCTGGCTGACTGAGAGCAGTCATTTAGTTCAGAAAATTTATTTTGCCTACAGCATAGGCCGTGCCTGTGCTATTGCCACTTAAAAATTTGTCCTGAAATTTACTACACTTCCCTCTTAAAACAAGCACACCATAAGTAATTTTTATTCAACATTTCTTCCCAAAGCTCTCCTTAACAATTACCACATTCAATTACTCCTGGTCAGGGGATTCTCAGGTCTCCAGTATGTGATTTCTCATAACCATCCCTTGATCTAGGGTTACACCACTCAGCTCCTGTCCCTCTGCTTCTTCCTGACTTGTGTTTGYAGTCAGACTTCTTTTTGGTACATTATGAAGAGTGATCTTATTTTTCCATTTTGTGACAAATGATAGACTATCAGAGCCAAATGGCAAGAAAATGTCACAGAAAAATTTGTTTTACTGTAGCGTTTCACTAAGCTCTTGATAGCCCTGACTGCAAACCTTTGCACTGGTTCAGATGTTAGGATCACTGCTTCAGAATACAAGAATTTCTTTACCAATTAAAATGGAAAGCTGCCTCTGATTCTTCGGGGAAGCATTTCTCTAACCCAAGAAACTGATTTTCCAGTTCCTTGGCCTGAACACAGTTTTCAGTTGTGGTGAGAGTCTAAGAATTCAAAGTGTCCCTTGTTTTTAGTTTCTGGTCGGTCTAGACCAGACGTGGATTTTTCTCTSCTCTTTTGGACTGTTGCAACATCAYAYTGGTTGAAAGCATTTTTCAGTCCCCAGAGAAATAAACTGCAAAGTACCCCACTGGGGTCATCACCTCATCTAGCTGACTCCCTTTTCTCCTCTCTTTCTTTCTCCAAAGCTCATGTTCAATTCTATTGTGCTTGAAAATATTCCAGTTGGAAGATGTAAGACAAAAAGAAAAGTACAGAAGTTTCCTTTCCTAGGCCATGGTTGGGCCTTCAAATAAAAATGCCRACATGAAATAATGTTTGAACAGCAGAAGCCCTACAGTAGCATTTACAGACCTCCAGCCCCGAAACCAAATAGTATAAATTTAAAATACTCTGCTCCAGTACAGCTAGAGTTAACCTTGAGAAGAAAAAGATGGAGACCCTTTATTTCTGGGATGAGAAGGGGTTGCTAAACCATGCAGATTTTCATAGCCTCTGAAACCTGTGAGGATTTGTTCCTGCTGTGCTGCTGGAGGAAATCGTGTCACGCCAGCAGTGTGAAATGACTCCTGCCCTGGGAAAGGGCACCGAGACACGTGGCAGACCCCTGGATAGGGCCTGCTCAAGTAATTTTCAAACACTCAGATCATGCAATAGTGTTAAATCACAAAAGCTTCAGTGTGTTAATGAAAACCAGTCCCCACAAGCTATGGCATTARCAGCACTTGTAAAACAAAAGCTGCTTTCACATTAAACACACACAAACACACACACTGATGATGTATCTGGCACTCACACAGCGCCTGACACGGGGTCAGTCACAGCAGCCTCAGCTGGGCACTGGTACTTGAAACCTTAAGTACAACATGGACCCCGTAAATTCTGTGGGACTGTTCCTAYTGGCATAGAGGGGACGAGGGTGTCACTCATTCATTCCAAGGGCAAATGGCTTTATACTCTGCAGGTCACTTCTCTTCTTTCCCACTGTGTTTTTGCATGGGCAAGATCATAAAATCTGACTGTTGTAGAAAAAATTAATTCTCTGCTTCCATACTTTATCTTTTCTCATGAAGCCATACTAATTTGCCTTAGGTCCAAWTCTCCAGGCCTGACTCTGGGTTTAACTTCTCCTTCAGGTATTAGCATGAGTTCTGGCCTTTCAGAGTTTCTCTTTTTTTTTAACATGAGATAACTTTTCAGTCCAAGGCCCAGAAATTAGCTGAATGGCCACATAGTTGTTTGTATGATGGTTTAACTTTTAGTGCCATGTTTCCCACAAATTTCTCCATCTCAGTTCTGTGGAACTTAATGAATAATACCCAGTGCTTAAGATGTAGCAGATGCTTTTGTAACTGAAATATCCGAGTGCATAAATCCCTACATTTACACRCAAACCTCAACTGACAGAAATGGAGAAAAGACTGCTAATATATTAAAACTGGAAAGGATAATTGGAAAAATCAACTATATTCATAAACAATTACAGCAAATACACAAAAACTCCCTCTCTTTGTCTCCTTGACACACACACGCATACATTTTGTTCAGCACTTTAAAAACAACCATTAGTCATASAGCAAATGCATTTCACATGAGCAAAGATTCATTTCAACATTTTTCTTAGGAAAAGGCGGGCAAAAAATGCTTCATTAAAAAATTCTAAACTACAAAAGAAAAGCCGGGTCAGGGCTCGATGAGTGTGTGCTTATTACTTTCATAGGCACCAAACAGACCCCACTTAATTCTGTTTCCCACTGACGCCACTTCACCTTAGTCACTGGTGTTAGCTGTGATTTGCATCAGCATATGTGAAAAAGGAGTTCCCTCTGACAGTTTTGAACTTGCCATRTTTTAATTTCATTTTCAATTTCGTGCTTTTGTTCTACCACACTGAAAGGGGAGAAGCTTTCACTTCTAGAGGCTCCATTTCGGGGGTATCCGGGTGAGCAACACCTTTTGGTGGCACAGAAACCAGGGCACGAGCATCGGCTCCTTGCCCAAAAAGTCACTCCTGAAATAGCCRCAGATGACAGAATAAAATCCTGCTCTCCTGATTCCCAAACTGATATTTCAGCCACTGCTTGCCCTGAGGCATGCGATCGGGGCTGCTTCGGAGGCTGCTCAGCCTTCATTATGTCAAACCAGCTGTTGAAAAGCCCAGCCGGTTTCCCCCAGCTGCTTGTTGCAACCTGTTCGGAGCTCACCCGGCTCCCGGCGCCGCCGWGCCCCGGGCTGGAGCCCCCTGCCCGCCCGACCCCCGCCTTCCCCTGCAGCCTCCGCCGCTCCTCTCGCCTCCGCTCCCAGCCTTCCCACCCGCTCCGGCACAGGGGTCACACTTCAAAGCCTCCCGCGCCCCCAGGAAAGCCTCTTCCTTCCTCCTGGCCCCTCTCCAGCCTCCCTGGCATTGGTGTTCCCAAAGCAGATAGCAAAAATCCCCTACATGCAATCTGGGGCTTGGCGCACRCCAGGAGCCCTACCCGCCTGTAGATACCTGTTTGACACAGAAATGCCCTCTGAGTTGGATTCTCGGGTGAACTTCGAGGTTTTTCTGAGAATTGGGGTTGTAAGACTTTCATTTAAAAGAGAAAAATAAAATAAAAAAAAAAAAGACAAAAACCAACCCCCATCACCCAAGTTCCCAATTGCTGTGGTTAAAACCCTGTTTATCTGTTGCAGCTGGGAGGATCAGGTATGTTTTTCTGTGTCTAAGCTCAAGAGACTTCAGTAGGTTCAGATGTCTAAACAGGCAGAGTGCACCTGCAGTTGGGGTACATGGGAASATTAAACTGCACCGCAACCACTCACTGGAATATGCTTCCTTCTTCCCACTTCACAGTTCAGGCTCATCAGGAAAATCATTTCTGTGGCTACTTTATATCTGTCCCTCTTTGGAAAATGGATGCTTTGAAGTGCCGTACAATGCCTGCCTGTAAATTAAAATCCTTCCTTTTCTCCCAAAACACTGCCAAGACTCTCTCCTCAGCAAGCTCTTGGGAGCTCTCAGCTACAGACAGGAGTAGAAAGTCAGGAGAAGTGTATGAAAGCAAATAAAATAAGCTGGGTTGTGCTACCTCATGATCCTTTACGTGAAGAAGCATCTCCGCATAATTTTTTTTCTTTTTTTTTTTTTTAGGAAAACAAAAGAAGTTGCTGGCTTCAGCCCCTGTGTCCTTTCGCTGTAACACAGCTCTCAGCTGTGAGTTTACATGTGTTAACTCRGGATGCCACAAACCAGGCAGCAATGAGGTTGTCATCCTGATCTGAGGAAACACAACGTGCACACTCGCCAATGAATTCACCGCAAGCGAAGCGTTTTGCTGTGATAATTCAAAGCACATTATGTCTCATCAGTTGACTCTTCCATCTATAGCCAGATCACAAAAGCCAGCAACACTGGAGTCATATTCTGGTGAAAAGGTATAGCTCTGTAAAATCTTGGTCTGTTGCAAACCGGTGCCACTTTCTCTGTGGAAGTGGGAAATTAAAAGAGAAACCAAAATGAAGAGGCAGTCCTGGCAATATTAAAATGGCTTGTTTTCACATTTTCTGAGTGCATTTTTTGGGGCCCTCCATGAAAAAGTACTTCTTGGATTTTTTACTTTTAGACTATTTTAAAATATGAGGTAAAACAAAGTAAAATTGAAATATTTAAGTTCTGTTAAAACATAGATGTTTTCAGTAACCAGACTGGAAAATAAAGCAAAATTTTACTTAAGGTGGAGYGTCAGTATATTGGAGTCCTCTTTCAAGCTGGAACAAAATTATATTTTGAAATTTGAAATTCCACAGCACTGCATGAAGAAGAGATTCCTTCTGGGCCTGAGTTTAATGCAGTCACTGCCTAAGGGATGCAGTCATACTTGAGTGTCAATTTTAAAATCTGATATTAAAGCAACATAGMAGCACACACTGGCTTGGGGATAAGGATATCTTTCATCATCATAATGACAAGATGTCTCTTCCTGTGATCTGAGATTCCCTCTCTTAAGACTTTGGGTTAATAATTTCTTTTAGATGGAACAAACTTCAAGTCCTGCTTTCAGGTCTGAGTGCCTGAAGGCAAATTTCACATCCATGTCCTGAGAACAAGATAACAGATACTGGTTCCTGAGAACAAGATAACAGATAGTGGTAACAAACTCGGTGCACACCTGAAACACAGCCCAGTACATCAAACGGTGCCAATATTCAGAGGAAATACGCAAAGAGGCATTTATTGCTTTTGAAACCTGATCCTGACTTTCTGTATTTGCATGCAGAACTCAAAATGAACAGGACAAATACATTCTGAAGCCAGCAAAGTGCTACCAATTTGTCTTGATGGCTTTGCATGGAGAAAAATTGCACAAGCAAGTCTGACCAGCATTTTGGAAACCATTGTCCTAGTTGCCTGTATGATTACATAGCTGGATAAAATAAGAAAAGTCACCTCAACAGAGGTGTTTGTTTTGGGGGTGGGTACTGGGGGTCCTGCTAAATTCAGCAGCCACAGCAGAACAAATAGAAATTGTGAGCTTTCCACTACATTAATGAAACTTCATTCAAAAAGTGGAGTGTAATGTTCTTCCAAGATGGAYAATTCACATAAGTTGTGTGATTCAAGCACTCATGTCTCCACACCAGCTCCACACCACCTTGGGATTTATGTTTTATTTCAGTTTCCATCAGGCTGCTCATGAATGACCAATGACAAAAGAGCATGTGTGCATTTTTCTTTTTCACAGGTCCGTGTTAATGAGGACTCTGTTGCATTAAGATAGTCAAGATTGTCTCTGGCAAAATGTGTTGAACCAAGGTGTTTGCGCCTGCATAAAATTAAGGCACGAGTAAAGCACTTACTTCTGACAGCAGATTTATAATAGGAAAATCCCAGCAGGCATGAAGAGTTACAAACCCCCGTTGTAGCCTTTTTCATAAACTTCACCTTGATTTAGTATTTCAAACAAGTAGCAGGAAAGGCTAACAGCAGAGGTAATCCTATCATCTTTTCTCMAACAGCACCATTCCATCTTTTTGACTTCCTCATGCTGCTAACATGAATTCAAATCATCTGTGTTTAAAGTTAAATACAGTGATTGACAGATCTTTGTAGTCTCAGTTCATACTGAAGATTATTCTAGATACCTATCAGTTATTACTACAAGCCCTGTCTGATATTCAATACCTACAGGGAAAATTGTTTTTAACAGTGTAATGTCTGATCTATTTTGAAAGCTATTTTAAAATAAGAAACTAACTATAACCAGGTGGCTAAAATCTAGACAGGTTTTTTTATAGCTTGATTTTTGGGGAGAGAAGGTTAAAGATAAGAGCAGAACTGTCTTATACCACAGTAACAGCCATGATTCAGAACAAATCATAGTCAAAAAAAGCATTTTGTTTTGATTCCATGACATCAGTTTCTGTAAAAACACCTATTCCAATTACACGGGACACAGGAAAGTTTAGGGGTTTGCTCCTAGCTCTTAGAACAGACTCATGACAGTACACGCTGCTATGAAGTAATTGCTTCCTTTTATGAACACAAGTGACATTAAAGCTCAGCTGCTGTGCTAGGAAACGGGGATGCTGGAATAGACTTCTGGATGGACTAGCATTCTTAACTGTGAACACAAATGCAAAACAAAATAGCAATTKCAGTGGCCAGACCATTCATTGTTCTCAAGGACCTGTGATGCAGAAAGGCAGAAGGTCCTCTTCAACAAAGCCCTGCCATGTTCAGCTCTGCCAGCCCCACTGCTGTGCTGAGCGATGGCCTTGCTGCTCCAGGTTACAGCATTAACCTGGAGAACAGGATGGGTTTAGGCACAGGAAGATCAGCCAGCTGRGTGGGAAAGCTCTCTGGTCAATACCCTGTGCTCACAGGGACCCGTGGCAGCACTGCTCTCTTACGTGAGCAGCTTAGCAAAGGCAGAGGATGGAGGAGGATGGCCGGGCAATGCCAGCTGGTGCCCCTCATTGCTTCCACGAGCTGAYTGCTCCCCTTCAAGGAGGGCTCTTCCCTGAGTCCCATCTTCCCCACCACTCCATGTGCCACTGAGAGATTTTGAATAAGTTCTGGCCTCATCCCCTCTGTGCTTTCCTCTACAGAACWGAAATGTAATAGCAGGGAAAGAAGAACAAGAGAAGCAGCTTGGCACAAGCAGCAGGCAGGATGCTGCCCTCAAACTCCACCGCTTCTCAGAGCTCCTACCAACGTAACTGAGATCACACACAGATCTTTGTGAAACTTGATTAGCTTCATGCTCACGGTTAAATGAATCTGAAACTRTTAGACAAGGGCTTAACAGTGTTACTCGGTTCAACAAAGTCTTTTCTGGTTTTGTGATTGGGATGTGAGGAGCGAGCACAGCTAGTATGTTTTGGCTGTAAATCATGGTAGGAAAAGAACAAACAAAACTGAGGAACAGAGCTTGTGTGTCTTGGGTTAKTTGGGATGGTTCAGGCTGCTAAAAATTCCTAGTGGGTTTTTCAAGATTGAATCTACCCCTGGTTGCTATTCTGTGTGCTTAGCAATGAAAAAAGAAGTACAGAAGAGTTGAAAAATTAGACTTTACAAAGCCATACTCAGCCCTCTAAAATCAAAGACAGTAACGGCATCAGTAGTTTGGCCAAACTGGAAAGTTACAAAGATGGGCAAATTCCATCAGCAGAATGCCAGCTAAAAATAATCTTCCATGGAAATGTGYACGGAAGTTCATTTTTCATGCACTGAGGAAATAAAATCCAATCGTTTTTTGCATTCTCAGTATTACCCCATTACAATTCTTGAGAGCCTGAAAGACGATGATTATTTAAATAAAAAGATCCTCCCCTGTTTGTCAAGTTGTCATTTTTCCATCTGCAAATAATGAAACATAAACTACTCTGAAAGGGAGAGAGATGGAGGGGAATGTGTTCCATGGATCTGTGGAGAACCACATAGAAACATACACAGAAAAAGAAGCTGCAGCACGGAGCAYTTCCTGACCTCCTCTTGGCTACAAGTCTAAAAGAAGTCTCCAAGGCAAGAAGCATGAAAGAGCTTAAACAAGAAACCCTTCAGAAGTACAGCTCTTTGCTGCATGAATACCACAACACAGGGAAAATCTGCTGTGTAGGAGTACAGTCCTCCCACTTGAAAAGAGCTGGTAATGCCATCATGTCACGGAAAGATTTTCTTCATGGCTTTTGTGCATTGAAGGCATTAGCAAAGTGGGAAAAGTGTGAGCTGACAACTGTGCGAAGAGTTTCTTAATTACATTGTAAAGCATGTCTCATTTAAACACGCAGCAGAACTAATGTTAAAAATACACGTCTTCCCATAAAAATGGATGTGAAATCAGTGCAGGTTAATCTGGCAGACAGTGCACTCCAGAGCTCTTTAAAAATGGTAAGAAGTTAAACTTCATCAACAGCACTTTGGTATTGCTACCACTCCAGCTTACTCCTGCAGTGTTTGCTGCAGCAGGACTCAGTCTATGGCTGGACTTTGATAAAAGTTGTTCTAAGCTTCAGCATTTGGCCAAAAGTTTTATCTGTCCTGCCTGTTCGTTATTTCTCAGTTCACAAATTGCCAGTGGGATTTGTTGACCCTTTCCTACTTAGCCATGTCTGTGTGCTCATGTCCCCTGTGCCATGGGGTTTCASGTGCTTACACTCACCCTGCTGTTGGTGGTGACACTGGAGCTCAGATCAGCCTCTTGATGTGTTCCCACTCAATCAAGTTTCTCTGCCTGGGAATCAGAGCTGACTCCCAGGTGTACCAGACTGCAAACCAACAGTCAGGCAATGTGGAGCATCAAGGCATTCAGTCTTGAGCAGAGGCTCAAGCTGGGAACCCTCAAGACAACAGAAAGAAACAGCCCAAGTGTCAGAGATGATAATTGAAACCAGGGCTCTGTGTTAGGGTCTAATACCTCACACAAAAGGCTGTCTGAGTGACCAAATCAAAGTCTTTAGCACCTGAATTCGGGTCAGATTGGCTGGGTTTTGAACTAGCACCACACCAGGGTGATGGGCTTTGCCATTAATGCCGGACTTTCCAGGTGTGCTGGAAAATAAACATGTTTATTCACACTATTTCCTTTTGTTATGTGTTGGTGGATAGCAGCCTCCATCTCTGTGCATGTCATTTTTCTCATTTCAGCTCATGTCATTTCTCATTTCTCATTTTTCTCATTGTGTATGTCATTCTTCTCATTTCAGCTGGTATATCTGTCACTCTGCTGAGCCTGCCTAACACTGTAAGAACCAGAGAATATCCTATACAAATTAGTGACACTGTGACACACATTTTCACACTTGTACTAAATCCTTCCATTAAATAAATGCCAGAGATACACTTCCCTCCCTGTCCYGCTCATGGAATTCAGAATTAAAGGCTAGAATTGCCTTCTTTCCCTATCGYTGGAAAACTCTAACTAGCATTATTCCACTCCTGCCCGCCAATCCTCCAAATAGCATTTTCCTTCATTAGCACACTTTTCAGTTTGGGAAACCTTTTCATCCTTTCCTTCACTTGCCTTGAAGTGCACTGTAGCACACAGAGAGCGTGTGTTCTGGTTCTTGTGATGCTCCATGTTTTGTCTCCAGAGGAGGYGTGGTGCAAGCACAAGGGATACTCKATCATAAAAACGCTGAATATTTAAGCCTTATTCCCCTCCCACCACCCCATTTAAATCAGCAATGCAGTTGGAATGAAATATAACTCGGCTTTCAAACATTTTCTTATTTAATTCAATTTACTACTAGATTGATAGCTAAACTCAAAACAGATTTTGCCCCTTTTCTCCTGGATGGGGAAATASAGATGACCAAGTTCCCTTTGAACTTGGTTTAGAATGTTTCTGTTTTTTCCTATTAGCTAAAAGCAAACAAACAAAAGAAAGTGATTATTAAAGTAGTCTGTAGTCTGTTTCCAGTGCAGGATTCATTGACATGGGGTGAAGAGCTGAGTCTCTCCAGGCCTAAGGGACAGGTGTTTCTAGTACTGACACATGGGCTGGCTGTCTCAGAAAAAGGACAAGATCTCGAATGAACTTTTTATTTTTAAAAAGCAGCAAGCTTTCTCTGTGTAAAGGTGTGCTTTCTGTAAGTTAAGGTGTGCTTTGGGTGGTAGGAGCTGTGATTTTGGGGGTAGGTAGCTCCAAGAGCCACCCATATGCAAGGACAAGAAGATGCGCACCTCACAAGTGAGGCTGAGAGAAAAATGTACTCAGTCACCACATMTGTTATACTAGTTGACTTTTGGGAGAATTAACACCAAAGTAATACTTGATCATTTATTTTGGGAAAGACTTGAGCAAAGGGAATGAAAACTGATAACAAAACTACAGTTTTCAGAGATGCAAATGCTAAAGTTCACCAGGAAGAAATTTCTAATGCTCTAAACAGAGAATATTGAGATTTTTTTTTGAGGGATCCTCCAGCAGAATGGAAGATTTAAAATATTGTGAACACAGGACACACAGTTCACTTGAGGAAAARCACTACCTCAGCCCAGCTCAGACTGAACTCATGCTGCCAACAGCTCTGTGCTTAAGCAGAGATGTTTGATATTCACAGATATCAATTTTTCCTCTTTCATAAACATTCTTGGCATACTCTTTCTTAACAGGTTTTTTTTCATGTCTGGTTTTGGTGACTGTCCCAAAGTTCAGATGTTACTCCAAAGGAGTCCTTTGGAGGACATAATTTCAACATCTATTGTTTTTCTGAAAGTACATTTAAAATACAAGAAAATATTTCTGTTCTCAAACCTCCACATCATTCAGGTTTCACCCAGGRCAGTATTTTGCAGTTTGCTCACATTTTTGTTACATGGGTTTGCTCAAGTGCAAAAGGCAATAGAGGAAAATTATAAGTAGACGATTCCCTAAGGTCCCTTCTGGGCTCAAGCATTACTTGATTCTGTGAAAACTGACTAAAAATTACATTTTCTGGATCTTTAAACACATGAGCTGTTTTAATTTTGGACAATGGATGAGATTTTTTATTTGAACATTACCATTGTCAGCATCTTCTAATAAAATGCCAAATTCATTYCACTAGTAAATGCATTTCTGAACAAACAAGTATCCTCACAGTGTTTGTAGCTGAGGCCTCTGTTTRGTTCTTTTTGATGGCTTGAGACCAATGTGCTCTCCTTGAGCTGCAGTTACCTGTATCGAGCAGGAGGAGAGTGGAACGGGCTGTTCTTTTACTTCCTGCAATTCTTCCAGAGCCTATAGCAATGAAACACATCTCGAAGCTCCTTGTACATTTCATTTGCATTCAGAGACCTGTTTTACAACCCCAAACACCGCTCTATTTCACACCTCTCTCATCATTTCAGCGAGTGCAAGTCCAGGCACAAAGCCAGTCCTGCTTCTGAAGGGACTCAGTCCTGCGATGTCAGTTCATGCTCAGTTCTGCTCTGATGTTTAAAACCCTCCCTTTAGAAATATTTTTCAATTCAAAAGTCAGGGTGAACTGTTTTCTGTTTGGAAAACTGCTCTGGCCTTCCTAGCAGACCCAGGCTTTCCTCCATGCGCACAGGAATGCAATAAATACACAAGGGGAAAAAGATCTAYGAGGAAAATCATTTAGAAATCAAAGGGTCAAAATATACCACTTAAAGTATTTTGTGTATTAAATTACTGAATAATAATGAAAGATGAGAGATTAATGACAACCTGGTCCAAAGACCTCTGTTTATACCCAGGCCAAATAAAATGGTAGGCAGGTGCAGTGTATCCCTGAATCCATAGAGGACTTCTGTCTGCCCTTCACTTTCAATCCCATTAAAGTTATTATACATGCTTTTGTAAAAAGACAAAAAATATTTCCCAGAATTAATGACAAATATATTTTCTCTTTAGTATTTACCTCCACCAATTACATTTTTTGGCAGTGCTATAAAACAATGCAGGGCAAAAAAACCTCAATCCATTCAAAGTAGAAATCCCTCCAAAATTACTTTCATCTTTCTTTAGAGGAAATACAGACAGACTATTAAATTTGGTTTTTGTTGTTGTCATTTTCTCTTTCTTCCTGGCATAAGCATTCATCTGAGATTTTTTTACTCTTTGAAGAATTTGARAAATTTTTATTTTGTTCTGTGTTTTGCCACAGCATTGTCATCACAAAATTGCCAGAATGGAAAACTAGCACAACAATTAATCATTTCCAGAAAAATCCCCAACTTTTATTTCCTTTCTCCAAACAGTTTATCATTTTAATTTTAAAATTCATGTTAATGCCTAAAGCTCCTATTCCAAAGGCTTTTCTACTCTTATACAACTTTTTCTTGCACATTTTTATTTTTACCTCCTTGTTCTGTAACAGATAGAAAAGCCCCAACAAACCAGTTTTCTGGCAACAGGTTTGCTCATTTATGAATTCTTTTAAAAATGGGGGGCAGTGGGAAAAGATGCTCTATTAGAAACTTATGGCATCGAGTATTTATTTTATTTCCTCTAAGTTAAAGTTCTTTGCTATAAAGAATCACACCCAATGTACCAACAAAGATCAGAAGACTGAACATGATGGACTTTCTAAACCAAATCATAAACAGTGGAACAATTATTGCAGTGTTCAAGTTTTGAGTCATGACTGGGAAAATGAATGATACCAAGAAATCGTCTTGAGGGCTTCAATGAATAAAATTCCATCTGATGACAATAAACAATTGCTACCTGAAAGCTGTTCACCAGAGTATGCAAAGCAGGAAGGTGACTTTATTCTAATTCCTAATGGACAAATACCAAAAACATACTCCAATTATATGCTATATATTGAAGCAYGGTAAGCCAGGAGAAGCACAAAGAGTAGCAGACATTTAGATAAAAATTGGTTTGTCAAAGAACTTTGATAAAATTAAGCTTTTGGTACAGAGAGGCTATCATGTTAAGGCAATTGCAGGATACCTGTGATTTCAAACTCGGCATGCAACATATTTTAGTGATTCTCTTTGCAAGTGGCATAGAGCAAATGCAGCAGACATCACTGCAAAGTGAAGCCCTATAGAGAGGAACACAGTTTAAACCGCTAAAAAGAGTGGGAGGAAAGGAAAGAATGGAGCTCAGCTCCATAAGCCTTTTTTAGTCCAAACCCTAGAAAATCAACCGGAAAGGCTGCGTGCTCAGCACTTTGGGTAACCAGGCTATTTGTTTAAGTGCCTGTACACAGATTTATGAGCCAAAGTTTCAACTCTTTATAAATCCTTAAGCACAATGGCAGAGGGTTAATATTTCATGAGTCCTCATTTCTTAATGACAGTAAAAAAGATTAGGTGCAAATCTACATTGTAGAGAAGATTTTCAGAAGACCTCAATACCAAACAATTCCCAGTGTGACCACCTTGATGCTTGTAGAGAATCAATTACAAAGTCCACTKTTCTTAGATGTAAATAAACCCTAAATGTATTTACAGACATGATCCTAGGACTTTGTCCCTCAATGCACCRAAAGAGTTGRTTTCTCTGCCTACTACTATTAGATRGGTTGTATAAGACTTGTTCCCATCTTTAAGGCYTGAGCTCTGCCCCTTCATCCCAATYGARTTTCCCTATCTCATTGTGGTTTTACAATTCCTACTTCATCTCAAAACTGCTATGTGAGACCCAGAAGGGCTGCAGAAGACATGGGTGTGCCAAAGGTGACCTGGAGGGGTTGCTGCTCTCCAGACCTGCCACTTTTCCACCACACCACCCTTCCTATGTGAAYCCATGGAAACCAACACATCCCCAGATCAGGGCCAGATTCAAAATGCTGGGTGCTGCTCACACAGCTCGTCTCAGAGGAGACCATATCACCATTTTCCTAAGGACCACTGCTTTCTAAACAAATGCGTTGTTTGGAAAACCAAAAGAAGTCTTGAGGAGAGGGGTGGAGAAAGGAACTGGGGAGAGGGAAAAACCAAGATGAGGGGGATTGACTAAAACCAACCTAAGGAATATTTTTCTTATTCCAGCATGAAATGTTGACAGAATTAAATGTGGGATTAAAAAAAACAACCTTCTAACGCATAGTTTCATGTTACCTCCACAAGAGGTTTGATTCCACTTATGAGACTTCCCGAATGAAAATGCTGGCTGTGTGCCTGCCTCAAAAATACATTTTTTCCTCAGCAGAGCGGGTTTGCCAGTTGTCAATGCCATTTCTTTACTAGCCAGCAAAATATGTTCATACTCACAGCAGGCAATTACCATTCTTTTCTCTACTGGTAAGGGGCATGACTTCACTGCTAGGTTGAAGATCCCTGGATCCCTTCTGAAYTGCACAGTCTAGTTAGCCAGTGTAATTAACCCTTAAAGCAAATGGAATAATTATTTCCTTTGTTTTTAAAGCAAGTTAAAATGGTTTCATCTGAGAATGGTTTTATAGAGAGACGAATCTGTTTTACACATTTGTGGCCTGTTCCGAGGGGCATCAGTCGCTGGGAACAGGAACGCCACTGGAGTGAGGCTGCCTCACGCCGCGGCTCAAAAACCGCCGCTACAAGCAGTGCTCCGAAAACAAAAAACACCAGTGATCGGATCCAAAGCTTCTTGAAGTTAATGGGAGTCTTTTAATTAGTTTCAGTGTCTTTGGGGAAAACCCTTAGGGCAAATATTCCTTTTTGAAACTTGTTCTCCAACTCGTGGGGCTGGGAGGTGGTATTTTTCATGCATACACAACAGTGCGGCAAATGCTCCCAAAGCGCTCTTATTACAAGCCCCAAACCATACTGGGAAAAGAAGCAAAAAAAAACCCCAGAGGTCTCTGGATTACAAGTCTGATCTGCTTTGTCTGATAAGAGCAATATTATTCCAGTGAACAGTAAATGTGATCAGAGCTAACAGATCAGTACACCACTCACTTTGAGCCAATGTGGCAAATTACTTTTAGGATGCTGCTCGGTGTGAGTACAGCATAGCACACTAACCACTGAAAGGGGCCACAGTTACATAAAAAAAAGGGTAAAAAGAAAAGTTCAAGGTCCTTATACAAAAGCAGTTTTGAATTCAGCTGCACAAATCAGCTACTTAAAAATGCCATGCAGAGAAATTTGCTACCATCAGGTAGATCGCAGCTGGGAAGTTTGGGGATCAAACCACTAGACATCCACATTAATTTACAAAATACATGGATTACATCTTTCCTTGTCAAGCAGAAGCGCTATTTCTTATTTCTGCCACTGCATAGCACTCACTCCAAAGCCAGCATTGTGCTGCAGACAGAAAGGCATACCTTGGTCACGCTCCAAACTATATGTATCACAGCTCTTTGCTCAAAGGAACAAAGTTATCAGCTTTACCCCATGTTTACAGCACAAAAAAATGGGATCAGGATCAGCACCACAGTACATGGGGTGCGACTTTCCAGACCAAATATGGTCCTGAACTCGAGTTATGTAGAACAACCTGTCTRTACCAGAAAATGCAGACAGCTTCTTAAGGGTTACATTTCCTTTTTACATACTTCTACATCAAAACCATATTGCAGCATAGCCCRGGATTCAAACACATCCTACAAAAGCAGGCAGCATAACTCTGATGTTGAACTCTAGCCCAGTTTTAACTGACTGCCAGCTCTCAGGCACTTCCTAAAGCTCCAGATAGCCAATACCAATGTTGTAATTTCTAGATGTATGCTTCTTTCAGCTGGAGACAAACTCCAAGGGCTTCAGCTTGCTTTTAGAAATATAAACATGGTATCTTAACTCCTACAGTGGAATCCCACCTTCGACACATTTCCAAAGGGGGAAAAATTTAAGGATGGCAGCAGGCAGGCAGTTGCTTATTAAGAGGATATCCTCAAAGTATAAACAACCCAGTATTTTCATCATTCATTGACAAATAATTTACGGTGCTGTTGGTGAAATCCCTTAGAAACCTCTTCAGGTAATGGCAACAGGGAAGGCTGATAAGTATTTTTAATTAATGCCACTGGAATCGTGTGTTCCATATACTTACAATGGTATTTTCATGTCAATCGTCAACAGCAAAATGGTTTTCAGTGCATGCTACWGTTCCCAAAAGCATGAGTCTACAAAACTCAGAAGCAGCAGATTTGGGCAAGAGAAGTGTTTAATCATGGGAATTCAGGTGAACACTACATGCTGTACAGGCTGACAGTGCACAGGCATTCTGTCCCAGCTCGGTGTCAGAGAGCACTTCTAGGCTTTCCATGCCAAATAGAGTTTAGGGAGCAAGTCAGTCGATGAAGTAATTTGGAGGTTCTTGAGTTGCTCCCTTCTTCAAATGGTTACTCCCCATTTGAAATGTCTGTATTTTTCCACTTTACACTTCTCTGCAGAATCTTCTCAGAAGAATGGTCAACGACATTGCATCCCTTCCTTTCAAGTCACAGAAAATCTTTAGGCAGACACCAGGGACTAAGACAACATCAAGGTCTGGAAAACTCTCAGTGTGCTAGCAGTAATGCAGACAAGAAGCAACACTAGTTTTTTTCATTTATAGGGTTGTCTGAAAGGTTTCAAGAGCACTGTGAAAAACATAATGTCACTTCCTGAAGCRGACACAAGGACATATGAAAACATGTTCTCCAGCCAGCCAGAGAATGTGGTTTTGGTAGCAGCAAGGAAGCTGCCTCTGTCACCCTGGGAAATGTGCTTAAAAGAAAGCTGAGTTCCAGTCCTGGCTCCCAGTGTAAGGGGAGTGGTGATTTAGTAATTATTTATCCTGCTCATTATAGCATCTCATGCCWGCAAAGCTTGCAGAATATTGGCGCTATCCCAAAATATCTCCAGCGCTGATACGACATCACAAAGCACCAGAGTGTAATGATGCATCACCACCTCCCCACACAGCAACATGACACGAACATCACTGAAGAACAAGACAGTGACTTTACCACYGAGTAATTTAATTGATGACTTGAGCTCTAAATAGCCACTTCCCCTCACCTCCTCAGCTGCATCCCTACTTCTAAAGATGTCATCCACACTGAACTAGCACTTACTGTTGTGATACTGATTGATGCTTCATGGCAGCAAGTAAAAGGAAAGAGCTCTAGTGGAAGTTCATTAACTTTAAGCTAATGCATTTCATGGTAAACAACAAACTGAATCAGTGGGGGAGGGAGAACAGCTTTGATTAACAGGAGATAATCTGTAAAACAGCAGGAATAACCAAAGGCCAGATGTATCCAAGAATGAAACAGAGGAATATGGAGAAGCTGGAAGAATGGAAGAGAATACTGCCTCTCAGTGCCAGACTGGCAACACAAAAACCCCAAGAGGTAGGTTCCCTAAGCATTTATTAAACAAAGTAGGATCTCTGTCCCAATGGATGACTAGGGTGTTCATTTATTTTATTCCTTTTCAGAAAAAAAAATATACAAAGAAGCTGAGGGGAGACCTGCATATGAAACCATGTCAGTTTATTTCATATACTCTGACTCCCATGATCTTTTTGGTCACCAGCAGTTTCAAGATAACTTGAATGATCAAGTTTCTGCTTAGACTAAAGAAAAGCTGGGACTGTACGTCRCAGTTACATCAAACTTCATGGCTATACTGGAGGTTTCTCCATGAGCACAGACTTTGATGGAGTTACCCTGCCTTTCCCACMCAGCCTCTGCTCCAAAACTGCTTTCTCTACTCATGTCTTGGACCCACTTTGTCCCTTTGTAATATCATTTACATCCCACACTCAAATGCCTGGTCAATAGACTCCCACGTGGTTCAGACTGAAACAAAACTTGTGACTCTCCCCAAATTTCTAGGTGTCATCGCATACCAAGACTGAGGTCTCTTAAATCTCCCAGACTTGGGGAATGCAGGCAAATTCCCACAGCTGAGCAACTTAGAATTGCACAGGCTTCTAAAATTCCTCCAAATTTCTTCATTCAGTCTCTAAAGAGAGTAGGGATGTGGAACATGTTGGTACTTGAAGCTTAGAACTACGTCTTGGTTAATTATATAGTTGATTATGTAGGACTCTGTTGGCTGACTTATACAAAAAAGCCAGGGCATTCCAGTAAAAAAAAGTAAAATAAATAGAAAGACCTACTGCCACAAYGTGGCAGGAGCTAGGAATGATGAGAAACAAGGTCCTCTGGCTTCATGTGTGGCATTTAYAATATGGAAAACTCAATGCCACACATGAAGTACAGTAAAAGTAACAGAAACAACAAAGTAGTTCTTGGTTTCCTTATTTAAACACTTCAACTACAGCTGGAAGCTCCCCTTCTGCAAAAGCAACTCAGTCAGCACAAGCCCTCTGAACTTTTTCACCCGGCTTGCCTGGTAGAAAAAAAAATGATTTCTTGCTTCTCTGTAACTGAATTTTTAAAAGTATGTGTGTATATTTAGTGAGGTTGTTGAATTATGGAAAGCAGAGCTACACCCGGCAGATACTCCTCAAAAAAAGAAAAGCCTTTTGTGCATTTTGATTGCAATGACTGCTAAAAATACTCCAATGCAGCTGTTTAATTTGCTATAGCTTGAATGCTAGTTTTACACTTTTAATTGCTACTATACAAATTCTTTGATTGCATTTGATGAAATTAAGATTTCCAGTGTTTAGTGATTAAACCTGGGGAAGAAAACGTAACCACATGCTAGTTAAAATGTAAATTGTCTGCTGAGAAACTTCGGTAAAAACCTATTCAGAGAGTTGTCACAGATCTAGTTACACCTAGTTTGATAAACTTCTCAAAAAGTGAGCATTCTACAGTCTCCTAAGGGTCAAAAAATGCATAATGTCTCTTATTAGAAAACATAGATTCCACTGCAGTCGCATAATTTTGCACTTATTTCTGAGGATAAAATACCTCCCTGAAACAGCAAAYGTCACATTTTCAAAGGCCCAAGATAGCCTGGTTTAGGTACAGGTAATTTTGTGGGTGCAGTTTTTACGCAGTGGCCCTCAGGCATGCAAACACTGGGATTCACATGGACAAAACCTATACGCTGGGAGCGCGCAAATATCGTGTGTATAAACAAGAGAGATGTTTACCAGAACACACAGAGCTTAGTGGTTGAGGTGTTTTCTCGCTGTGCATTCAGACACACAGGGTTTGAGCTCTCCTGGCCCAATGCCTAAAGCCACCCGCATTTAACCACAAGTTCTTTTGTGTGTTGTACCTTGACCACGGCAAGGCAAGAGCCTGCTGGGGAGAGAGAGCAGAGTTTCCACCTTAGGATATCAGAGCTCTCACTTTACGATCACTGCTCAACTCCTTTCTCCTTGTGTAAGATGCATGCCMCAGCCCTTCTCTCTCTAAAATTTGGAGTTCTCCAGATTGTTTAGTCTTACTGTAATGATGCTRTAACAGTCGTGCACTTCATCTGATATATTTCCTCTATCTGGCATGGGYGACTGTTGTGTCAATATCCAGGATAATGAGGCTGGTGTTGGGATTAYCCTCGGGGAACTCGAGTCTATCACCCCAGACAGTGTTACTCAAGCATAGCTCTGTCAACAAACTAAATATAYACTGTTCTTTGAAACAAGAGCGAGCTGTATGAAAGAGAAAGCTGAAGCACCAGGGGAAAAATACAGTGGGTGTTATTGGAAGCCTGTACCACAGGAGCATTTGCTCTCACAAAGCCTGCAAAAAATACAGCAACAGCTMCAGCACGCTGCTATCTAYTGCAGAATCTGAGTCTTCATGTACRTGCACCACAAGCACTGGACTTTGCTGCTAAATAAAAACCATGCACCTACTTCACAAGCTGCACAGGGACACAGGGAATTGAACAGAATTGATTTAACTCTGCTCCTGTGCACGCACGCGGTAGGCTGTACTTAATTCAGACACGCCATTCTTTTTTCTTATGCTGTTACATTTTTACCTAGTAATTATATTACAAAGGCACATAGGGAAAGGACAAGCACACAGAGCACACTCTTCCATTTTCTTCCTCCCTGAAAAAACGCCAACATTTGCAATGATCTTTCTGACTGAACCTTACAGTACTAATTTCTACACTCTTTTAGGAATCTAGCATATTTTTGCACCATGAAATTTTACTTAAACAAAATATTTTATGTCGGGGGCAGAGGTCCTGAGCGCTATTGTCTAGCGTAATAAACCCTAGCTATACTTACACACAGCAATCTGCAAAAGCTCTACAAAGTCATTTCTTATAGTATCCCAAATGAATGAAGCAKGAAATCCCATCTTCATGTCAGTTGTGCAGTTCCCATGGTTTACAGTAAAAGTGTCTTGTACATCTGGGTGGTTTTGGTTGGTATTGGGTACTTTTTTTCTTTTGTTTGGTATGGGTTTTTTTGCCATGGGGGTGGGAGACGGGCTTTAGGATGGTCAACAAAGAAAAACATTTTGCATGAATATTTGTAGAAAGAATTGGACTCGTTTCCTAGCCCAGAAATGTAAAGGCAGTTCTATGGCAAAGACAGTGCAAGATTGGAGTCAAAATACAGGCATGTCAACTCTGTCTCTGGCAAGGGGTTGAACATGGTGTGCTTGTATGATATATTACTGAGGAAGGGGATAACTGTGGGGTGAGAGTKCCCATATATGCCAAAATTCCCTGTGCAGCCACATGCCCGTGCACCATCTGTGCTGCAACGGGTAAGACCCAGAGCACAGGAGGGGTGAAGCCTGAGCTCCCTTAACCCCAGAACAGAGCTTCCCTAGGAATGTCCCACAGCACACACAGTGGGAGCACAGGTTGGGAAGAGGGGCTGTGCTCTCGGGCTCAGCCCCAGCCCCAAGTTCCTACACACAGCACAGCTGTAGCCAGCATAATTTCAGAGAAATCTCACACTTCCTTTGCATTGCTTTCTGTGCTATAGAGCACACAGGAAAAGCCTGACTTGTCTGCTTCCCAAGTGTGTAGCCATGGCTAGAGTATTTTTAGGAAACCATGCCAGAATTGTTTCCCCTATATGTTAATAGAAATGGCAGCCGTATCAGAAGGTAAAAACCCTCACTACATTGATTTCTCTACATCCTCTGGAACTGATGCATTTAGGTCCTTAAAGGCTCATTATGACATAAGTCAGTCCTATCCTGCTAAATATATGTTTGCAAAAGTTAAATAAATGTCATTAGGAAAGCTGTGATCTTAGCTCAGTCATCTCAGGCATTTGCTAAATCTGCCTTTTTCCACGGTGTTTTCTGTGATCATTTTGATGCCTGCAGCTCCAGCAGAGGTAGTAACAACAGGAGCACTTGTTTATACAAGCCATGAAGAGCTGTCTACATCAGAGTACTGTTCTCTTTTGATCTCACACACACTTACAGTTTTACCTATTGAGTCCGTTTCTTTAACTATGGCCACATTTCCCATCGTTTCCAGAAATCTCAGCTCATTAATGTTAAAATCAAATTTCTTGTGATAGACTGAATTTTTTTGTGCCAATAAATACAGAAAAAAATCCTGTTTCCAGTTACATGAGTCTAATTAAATAATTAAGATTGCACTAATGGCACGAGTTTGTTTTAATGTCAGACAATATTTTTTCCTACAAAGTCAAAATAATAATCTGGAGAGATCCTGTCTCATTAAGCCTCATAAGATTTTGAAGTGTATGCTGTCGAATTTAAGGAAATAAGGGGCAATCTCACTGTTTATTGATTTTTACAAGAAATAAAGATCGAGAACAATTACAATGTTTTCTCCTAATCTTTGCACTGAAGATAGGGGCTTATTCAAATTGTAGTGAGCAGCACAACCCCTGCACTCTGAGGMATGACTCATGTTTTCTTCTTTTGAACTCCCAGTCCAAAAGCAGCATGCGTGGTAGCAGGCATGGGTTCATTTGCCAACGCATGACATTTTTCATGCTGTCACAACATATCTTGTGCCAGCTAATCTGCCAGCCAAGAGTGGCACCCACCAGCTGCAAAGGATGCTCATCCCCTCCATTCCCAGCTGGTGGTGGGAAAATGTCATGTAGGAAAATGTTCGGACACATTGAGAAATGCTGTTTCTAAAAAGTTATTTATAAAAAARCAAACAAAAAACAAGCCCTTATGACAACATTGTAAAGGATAATATAGCAGTGACACAGAGTCTTTCAGAAACAATTCATTAGAATATAAATATTTATAACTCAAAATATTTAAATATCCATATTTAAATATAAATATTTAAATATTCTTATGCACACTCTGGCTCAAAAAATACTGCAAAATCTGTATAATCAAAGTAAAAGGTGATGAAWGATCCTGCACAACCTCAATTCCCTCTCCCTATCCCTCCATCAAATGCTGAAGTTACCAGTTGCACAGATGTTTTGAGATCATAACACAGGGTCAGAGGATAACTGGTAAGGTCAGCTGGAAAAGGGGGAATGTAAACACTCTTTCTGGACCTTCATGAATGGGAATCTCAAAATAAGAACTTCAGACTGGAAGAAAAAATAGATAATCTGACAGCACTGCTCTCCTATACAGTATTTCTGGTTTGGGGTTGTCAGTGTCCTCCACACAACTCAAAGTTGTTTCACCTGCTGATTTTCTGAGTGCCACTCTAGAAAAGGCAGTGGTAAAGGGATTGAAAGTCAAACCCGGCACGAATAATTTTACATTAAGTAATAATGAAAAAAAAAAAAGAAAATATATTCTGGAGGTTTTAAGCAAACCAACTAAGGATTTTCTTCTGTTCCATCATGAGAGAGCAGCACACTCTACTGGCTGTTTCCTTGCAGTTTTCTAGATAGAGCCCTACACATTACTGTAAATCAAGATCTTTTACTGTTCCACTGACCCAATCAGAGAAAATATGGTGTAGCTGGAAAAAAAGAAAACCAAAGGATATGGATAGCAAGTCCATCTTCTGCCACCGGTTCATGTTACTGAAGGCAAATGACTCGACCTGCAGCCYTGCAGTTTCCATGTTAATAGAGCAAGGAGAATGAAAGCAACCACTGCAAAGCCCCTGACATTCACAGGCTAAAGGCACAGACTGTGAGCAGTGTTGTTCCAGCATTCACAATGAAAACACAATGGCAGGGGTTTATGTTTCGTCTTTCATACCAGCTCAGCCGTTCAAGATTCTTCGCGGCTGTAGCACAGCACAGTCTCAGGAGAATGATGTCTGTATACTTATCAAGATGTTTGTGGTTAAACTTCCTCTGCTCTTTCGTTTTGTCTCTCTGTGCAAATACACCATTTTGCCTGGGAAGTCTCTAACTGATGAAACTGAAGACTGCTATTTTGCTGATTTTGCATGGAGTATATTACAAAGAGATGTCATTCACTCTCATGAAAAGTCCGTCTCAAAGGCATTTTTCCTACATGCCAAGTTGTGTGTCAGACCACAAGAAACAGTTAAACTGCTGCTCCAGTGTTGTGTGAGGTTTCTGCTGTTAGCACCCRGTACACAGAATCCAGTTTCATGTGACTGATGGGTTTAACGCGTTATTCCTCTCAAAATATACCAATTCAGTACATTCCAAAAATTTTACAGTTRAAAAACCAGCTTGCATACTTAAACGTCCCTCAATGTCATACACAGAGAACTAACTTTTCTTTCAAGTTGAAATAAATGAATCTATTAAAAAAAAATCTCAGCTCCTAAAGCAAAAACATTGATTTCACAAACAACTATCAGTAGTCTTTAGTATACTGCAAAAGTTTGAAACAAATATCYAACTTTAAATTTATGCAGCTGTTTGTAGTGTTTCACTGCTACTAATATATTTTTTTCCTTATGACAGATCTACACTAATTTCTTTGTAATTCAAAAGAACATAGCTTCATTTTTCAACTACACCTTCGCATATGTACTTACTAKTTAGAATGCTATTTAAAGAAACTTCCTACCTGGAGATATAGAATTAAGACAGAAGAAAAAAAAAGTATCMAAAAAATAGACTTTACAAATAATTTTTTTCATCTTTACATAGCAATTTTTTTATTAATAAAATATTTCTTTCCCATAAATTCACTTAATGATTTTGCCTTTTTCTGACTGCAGATAAAGACAACCAAACTCTTACAGAGTCTACAAAAAAAGACAACATGATTGCAAGAGACTTCCAGCCTTTTATTCCACAGAGAAAGAAACAATTCCCTGGGGGTCACAGAAAGTCAAAATGGTTCTTATGTGCAGCTGCAATTTTTAGTTTATATGAAAACAAATCAATATAATCTCCACAAAACTCTGACTCTTTCTAATAGCACTAAGCTGAACTCCCCTTTATCAAATTCTCAACAGAATTTCAAGTTCATTTTTCTATGTTTGAAAGAGATTACATTCAACCAATCATRCCTGTGAATAGAGTATCAGCCCTTTTATCACAAACTGGACAAGAGCTTGTTTCGTGAAAGTACAAAAGAATATATGATCATGAACAGTATCACAGAAAAATAGGTAAGATGGTTTTCAGAGAATTTATCTTTGGGGYAACTGGCACTTTTCACACACTTCTTTCTGTCTCACAGCTAAGGAGGGATGAAATTTAACCCTGTAAGAGAAGCTAAATCCTTCTGGTATTATAATTCAACCAGTCAGACTTCAATTCCTTCGTCCTTAGGGCTTGATTCAAAACCTTTTGAAGTCAACAGAAAGACTTCCCCTGACTGCAGYAACTTTGGCTCAGGTCCTAAGCCATGCTTCCATACCTTTCACTCACCCTTATGCCTTCACACCCTCCCAAACCTTGGAACCAGTGTGCGTGTTTCATGGCTTAGAGGAGCCTCAGGGCTGCTCTAAATTACTTTAGCTAMTATTATCTCCCAAAGAACTGACTGGGGGGAATACAGCATCAAGTTATTGTACCTTCTCCACTGCTGTATCTCCATAATCGCCTCAGAAGAATGGTTGGCTTGAGACAGCTGAGATTTTTAGTGTGCCAAAAGAATTCATATCCAGAAACTAATTCAACTGGTTTTATTTCAATGGCAGAAAATAATGCCAGATTCTGGCTGGAAACAACGACAATTCATCTCAGAAARCAACTTTCTCCCAGCTCTGCATTCCTTCCCAGCAAAGGGGACCTACTGAGAGCTGGGCTCTGGAAGCCCTTCACTGCAGGGAGCACATGGCATAAGGCTCTCCACATCCCAATAGCACCAATTAACAGAACAGACACTCACAATAGTAAGGGTCGGATGCACAAGGACTCTATTTTTTATGGCCATTACAATCAGTCTAAATTTATAAAGGTAGCATTCACAGTGCCCATTACATGTTTTTTAAGTGTCTCTAAATCTGGCTGAGTCCTAGCAGGATGCCATCCAGAACCCTGGGTTCCTCTTGGAGAGGTGCTGCCWTTCTCTATTTTCTTCTGTAATCTGCATCTCCATGGTATTCTAGCAGCCATGCATTATTCAGCAGAGCATTGAGTAGTGTGAGTGACATTTGTGGGTCCTTTTTGCCTTCATATTCTCATCAGAGAGAATTATATTTCATTGTTATCAGGCCCAGTGTAATGGTCAGATGGCATGGACTGTTGGCAGAGCCACTTGCCAGAAACAGCYCTCCCATTGTCAAGTACATGTGTCAAAGCCATTTGACCACAGAAGCATTTCCTGAAATCCCATTTTATCTCACTGTTACTGAAATTAAGGTACATTCCATAGGTCTAAATGAGCAACACAAAGGAGCTGACTGCTGAACTCCATAAAAATGCAGTCAGTGCAATTATGGCTGAGAGTCTAGCAACAGCAAAACCAGGATAAAATAGAGGAGAAGGTTTACTGAGAATTGGGATAATATGATATGGATCAATTGTGTTCAGTTTGTACATCTAGGTAAAAATTAACTTCATTAATATAATTATGTCTTTTTCAAATCCAGAAGAAGTTTGCAATTTTCTAGCAAAATAAGAAGTGTAGAACAGTTGAAATGCAGATTTCACATGTAGTTAAGTACTACAGAGAATACAGTGTGCAAAAATACCACTCTCCACAGCAGAATCAAATGTGTATTACAAAGAAAATAAATCTAGAAAGCTACACAACCACCAAAGCCATTGCCTTTTTTTTTTTTTTTGCTATTTCCTGCTCGCTAATTTCCAACTTTTCTTTTAAGTGCAAYAATAATATTGAATGGGTCCATTTTATTTACTTACCTTCTTTAAGATAATGTGACAGTCTACCAACCTGTCTGTATGCTCATACCTTTTCTATTTGAATTGATGGATTGCCTTAACCTCACAAAAACTCTAAGCTATATTCACTCTGCACTGTTTGTACTTTTTACTATTCCTTTACTAAATTTGTTCAAATAAATTTTTGTGCAATCACTGACAGAAATTCTGCAATACACGCAGTAACAAAATTCCTCTTCAGATCTTAAAATGCACTCCAATGTAGAGAAGAAACCTAATGATCACATCAGCTCATCATCAACAGACACAAACACATGCTTCTAAAACAGACTCTGAATTACACRTTAATAAACATCTAAAATGTGTGGAGTAATTTCTGCCTTGTGACCTAGCATTTTTTGAAAGCTTGATGAAACACAAGCACAGCAAARAAGAAATGTTGCTACAACCTGCAATTGCATGAAATAGGAAGCAATCAGGGGTCTGCCTAGTTTTATTTGCACCATCTAAATGTGGAAGACAACTTTGGCCACTGGAAAGTGATTACCAAGCACACAGCCAGCTGCATGGACATGTTCTCTTTCCYAAAGCATCTTTCAAGCAGTTTGCCTGCTGCAGAGGCTGCCAGACAAAGAATGACACATGATGGTGCTGGTGGGCCAATGCCCCACTCTGCTCTCCACAGCTCTGCCTGCTGACACGGGTGAGTTTGCTCCTGCCTGAACTCAGTCCAGTTTAAGCAAGSTATCYGTGCTCTCCATGTGGTCAAYRGGMTGAAACAGGCARCTCCTGAAGGCTGCTCATCCCACCTTAGATTCCTGTGTTGCTGCCCTCTAGACATGTCCCTGACTACCCAGGCAACTCAAGCGACCAACAGAAACAGGGAAGTCCACAGCAAGCTCCTGGGCAGGATGGATTCTGTGCTCAGGGATCAGGCTGTAGTTGGAGTCTTAGCAGGGTCTGGTTCAGAGAGCAATAAACACAGCAGCCCTGAAGTTTTTGTTAGGTGCTTCTTTTTGTTAGGTGAAATGGTAGGASAGTCCCCCTAGATAACCACTGGGCTGGTGAATAGTCCCTGCTGGGCATTAGTATTCTTACTCTACTCTTACAAGTGGTGGTTTCTCTTCCTACTTTTATCCACATGGATTTGATCCACTGGTGAAAAAGAGAAAACCTTGTGATATCTGGAGAGCCAGCTTCTAAGTACATGTTTCAGGKACTAGTGTATCTACAACAGAAAGCTGCTAAGCTGTATCTTGAAATGTCTGTTGCACTGTATAAGCACAAGAGAACAGTCTGCACAGCAGAACAGCAGCAAACKCAAACTTGAAAGGAGGAAATGCTTTTTTCAAACAAGGTGTAATTGGACCTTGGRGCTCATTATGACAGGATGTTACTGGGGTTATGGTCTTATGAGAGCRTAGGCATGTACTGAAACAGTAGTAATATCCAGGCTTGTAATAGTTAATGCTTAAAGGAAGAGTATGGRAACAAAAATGAAACCTTATGCTTCAGGATTTAAAGCAATCTCAATTGACTAAGAGAGATCTTTTCTGAGTGTGATGAAAAGAGGGAGGAATTATCCACCTCTGACTGCTCTGAGCTGCTGAAACATTTCTCTGAAATACCTCATTCTGGATGTTGTTGAAAATAAAAGTACTGTACTGGAYGAATCTCAGATTTGATCCAGGCTGGCGCTTCCGTTACTGAATATCTCCTGTGTATTACACTGTTGATTGCATTCTACAATAGATTGCACTGTATGCAACATAGCTTTCTTTAAGGACAGAACATTCAGATGGATTTACTACTTGTTTATTTGTTTACTTCAGTGGCAGAGATGTCTTTTCAAGCCACATAGATATATGTAGTCATTTCACACAAAGTGCAATTAGACTTTGGAGCTCATAATCACATCGTCTCCCTGGGGTRTATGCATGTAAGAAAAGATTTTGTATTTTCAGCTGTCTCTGAGTACCATGGAGATCACAGTTCAGGCAGTTTAGGCAAGGATATTCCTCTGGGAAAAACAGTAGGATGTGAGCAATTCCCACCAACACAGTCAGAGACAGTATGTGCAAAATACTGGTACATGCAGCCTGAAAGAAAATGCTAAGGGCAGCAAGGAAGGGTTGCACACAGCCAGAGAAGTTTCAGCCACGTTAAAATAAGATGGGTCATTGTTAGTACAGAGGTGAGAAGTTTTCCCCTCATCAWTTAGTAGAAGGCGTGGAATACAGAACATGCTGACTTATGTACTTTGCTGGGGAAATAACTGGAAATATTTTCTAATTGAAAAGGAGACAAGTGGATTTAAAACGTATCATGTTTTTAGAGGACTGAGTTTCCTCTGTATGGAAGAAGAGGTATAAATAYTGCATTTGAAAAATGTCATGTTGATAAAAAAGCTACAGTTTCACYAATATAAAATATGAATGTAAACAACATGTCTGTCAGACATGGCTATAACATACTGCTTAGCACTGCTAGCTTATAATATGCACCTATTATTGTTAGTTCTCTTAATGAAAGAAAGACACTGCATAAATTCTTGAACACATGTTTCACTTTTCCAGCTGCCTTGTGCTGTAGAACATCATGCTAACAAGAAGTGATGCTAACAAGAAGCTAAAACCAGTGTAGCAAATGGGGCATTTAAATATATATAAACATACAGACATTCATATATAAATAGAAACTAGCTATTTTGGGGAAATGAATGGATCCCTAGACAGACATATTTCAGTTTAATATTACCTATACTTTCCTACATGGTAACCATTACAGTCCTGCTTAATCAGAAAAAAAAAAATGTTATGCTCACTGCTAAAATGGAAAGTCAATATTCAGCTATCATCTCTTTAAGGTTCAATAAGGAATTTTGTCTGTCAAGCACAGGGAGGAAAAAGTATATGAGTTTTGACATTTTTCTTCAGTCACTTCAAATCGAGACTTGACACCTATATGTGTTAGCAAAAGGTGTGTGTTCATGTTCAGACCACTAAATTAAAGACTGCCAGCATGCAATGGCTAACAAGGTCAGAAACCCTAAATCTTTGTTTTAACACAGTAAAAGAGCATATTTTGATACCATCCCCAAAGGTATTGAACTTGCATTGTCTCAAAGCGGTTATTTTTTGTTCCTTCCTGTGCCAAAATCCACATTTTCTGCAGTGATTTTTGATTTGAACTCAAGTACAAAGCATCAACMTCATTATTTACTGAGAACTGCAGCYCAATATTGCCGCAGGGTGGCATAGCTCTATCTAACCAGCACATCATAAAAACGATATTCTGTTTGCACTGTACACTAAATACTGACTGCATGATCATATGCAGGCATTAAGCTATCATCTTTCTTCTGAAACAGAAACAAAAAACTAAAAAGAAACCAAAGAAACCTACATAAAAACAGGTTGAGATGTTCAATACCTGATGATGATTACTAAGAAGTCTGTAGGCTTGAGTATCTGATTAAACAGAGAGGGAAAAATGACCCTTTGAACTTATAACCTACTGGGGGTGGTTTCTGCTGCAATAACACCCCGTTTAAACCCTATGGCTACAGTACATCTGCGGTTCACTGGCTATAATTACAGCTTTAATACTGTAACTGCAGCAAACAAGTCCCATGGTGTATTAGACTAAACACACGAGGCATTTTGTCCTCTCGACTACAGTCTGTTTAATGGCATTTCAGGCTCCAGCACATAAGTCTGCTCTTGGCCATGCACTCCCAAGCAGTTAAAGTTGGCCTGAACTAGTTCCAGAGGAACACCGATCCAGCCCAACTGGGCATTGGACAATTACTTGAGAATATCATTTAGGGTTGAAACTGATATTTATCTAGTGATTGAAATCAGTTGGGAACTCAGATACTGTTGTGTCAGCATTATGTCTTTCCTGGAGCCTTCGGCACTGTTGGTTTGGCTTCTTCCTACCCTGGGCATTTACAGCTGGGCTGACGTGGCAGCTGAAGAAGCAGCACACTGAGTGTATTTGTTTGTGTTTTTTATTATACTTCTCTCTTTATCCTGGCCTCTCTCCTGAAAAAAAACAAACACAACCCACATCAGGAGAACTGAACTCRCTGTGACTATCCTTTCCCTTTGCTTTCAGAAGTCTGCCCTTGCTCCCCTCTTGCTGTGCATTGCAGGCAGGAGTCCAGCCCACAGCCACGGATTCACTTTGAGCCTCTTTTGTTGGACATGCTGAAAAGTGCAGCCTCATCTCCATAGCTTCCCAAAGAGAAATTGGTGTCTACTTAGGGTAAGTGACCTGGGAAACCTCTTTAAATGTGATGTTTCCCTCTGCSTTGATCAGCTGTCCTGGCTTTACCTCTGCTGCCAAGGACTGGCCAGTGGAGCTCCTGCTGCCATGTCTCACAATCCRTGTATGGAGATCCCTGTAATCCTCCCTTTACTGAGAGCTTTCATCCAGCCAACCCTGTTCAGAGGCCCAACTCTGAATAGCTTGAGTCTTAAATTCTGCACTAAAATGAGTCATTAGCAGTCATACCCTTCTCCTGACCTTCAGACTACAAGCCAGTTTTATTTTCCAAGTAGGATTTCACTTTTGCTTTCCTTCACCAAATTGCCATTTTTCCAGTTTTCTGACTATATCACTTAGTCAGTGAAACTTCACAGTCCTGCCAATGCTCCTGCCTATCACAGCTGGACATTTCTGTCACAGACTTTTTATTTTTTCTTTTSCCCATCTTCTTTTAAAACCATTATTCAGTATTTTCTTCTACATATCTAAACATATTTATCTAAATGCAGAGTGACCCTGAATACAAAGAAGACCTGACATTTTGCCTGCGAGGTGGACATAGCCACCAGYCTATAAAGCAAGGCCCTTCCTTTCCTTCCCCACCCTCCATCCTTGAACTTCTGTTCCTCTGTAACCCACTCTCTTTCACAGCTTCTCCCTTTTCACTGTCCTCTCCTATCACCATGAAATAACTGCATCCCCATTCTCACTTTTTCAGCTGGAAAGACCAGGGAYCCTGTTTTATTCTTACAGGCACTGCAGAGGCTTAAAGGGGGCATGCTGTTTACTCCTCCGTGTGTTAAGTAAAAAGTCCGAGTTCCTGACCACAAAGAAAATATGGTGAATATAAGGCAAGTATATTCTTAAGGCAACTATTTGAAAAAAAAAAAAAAAACCCAAAAAAAAAAAAAAAAAAGAGTTCCTGACCACAAAGAAAATATGGTGAATATAAGGCAAGTATATTCTTAAGGCAACTATTTGAAAAAAAAAACCAAAACCAAAAAAAAAACAAAACAGGGCCTGGAGGGAGCTGTTTCCACCAGCAGCAGGTAGAGCATGAATCACCGATGGACACTGCAACCTCATACCACAACTGCCAGCCGAAGCAGTCATGGGCATTCCCTTAAAATATTGGAAGAATAATTGGCACTCTGGTCAAGGGAAAGAGCTTGCACATGAATATTTAGATTYCCACTATATCCTCAAAATAATGTGGGTTAGAACTTTAAAAATAATACATTGCCTCTAATAATAATAGTTATACTTCACAGGGTAGWAAGTACCTTTCAGCACAGGTTATCAAAACACTTTACAAAGGCAGTTAAGTAAGTATCATTATATCTATTCTACTCTGAGGTGACAATGACTTTGTGTCAGCTATAACTGAAGAACAATCCAATACTTACCCATTATTCAGCTTCCCAAAATAACCTGCAATTCTCTGTGCAGCTCTAACAGGAAAACGAAGTTACAAATGGGGCAACTGAATGATTCATCCAACGGTGAATTTAACAGCTTATTTTCCTAATGGTCATTTAGCACCTCATTGCACTCCCGATGCAAATAATGACAACTTGTATCTACACAGAATCTTTCACCCTGGATATTCACAAAGCCCTGGACAAATTCTGCAGTAACATCTGAGAACTGCCACATGGCAGCACAACACAGCCACCTCTGGGAAGGAATGCAGGCAGCACACTGAAGCAGAAAATTGAAGAAAAAAMCCACACAAACATGAGCTTTTTCTAAAGGAAATATGAAAAGGARCATAAATTCTCCTCAGTGTAGAAATATAGCAGAGCTCTTTTTGGTAGGTAACATGAAAGTTACGGTGAGACAATCAGTTGAAGAACTCTGTGGGGTTTCCTAAATAAACACAACAGCCAGGGCCCCAGCAGGTGGCCAAGTTTGATATTCAAATCTAACATTTTACATGTGGAGTTTTCATTAGGACAAGGTTACCACATGATGGACAATCTGTATATATTTGCAGATGTGGCATGCAGGCAAGTCAAACCTGGGCAAGGAGCATAATTCACAGCAATCTCTCTGCCCGAGAATAGCTGAAGGCAATGTCCAATCAAAGTACTGTCAGTGCAGCGCTCGGCGAATAAATGAGTTGCTTTGACAGGAAATTCCAACAGCAATTTTAATTCTGATCAGGCTTCAGGAAGTGGAAAGAATAAAAACACATCAATTATAGTGACAGGAAGTTTTAAATCACATGGCAAGCAGCTGCTGCCAAAGGACACGTCTGCCAGCTTTGTTAAGAAGTATGGTATTTTGGTGCGACCAAAATTTTACACCAAAGTTTTACAGGCTGACATCAGTTTCTAATTGYATGTTATCCCACTACAAGGGTAAGGAAAATGACACAGTGCAGACAGCACACCATCATTACAACAAATCAGAGAGACCACTTTTTAAAAAAAAAAAATTTAAATCCTGACCCAAAATGAGCATATTTATAACRACTCCAGAACACACCACCAGTAATGACATGGAGAACATGCACATCTACCTCAGTTAAGCAAGAGAGCCCAGCAGCAAGGCACAGAGATGTCCTTTCCTGAGTCAGCTTCAGGCTGCAGAATGATCAGCACTTAAATAATTTTACATGCACTGCCTTTCTTCATTAATCCGTGCTGTAAACAGTGACCACTGCAATGAATCACTGGTGCACTCAGAGCAWGCCTGAAGTTTGATACCAAGCCTGATGTTTGTTGACCTTCTTACTGCATATTGCAGGCTCAGAGTCTGTCAAACTGCTTCTCTCAGTTCCATGGGTCCTTTTCCATGTCCCCTGTGCAGCACCATAGAACATGAATGAAATCTAGGCTTGATTTCTCATCACAGAATCAGACAGAGAATACTRAGGGTTGGAAGGGACCTCTGCAGATCATCCAGTGCAAYTCCCCAGCCAAGGCAGGGACACCTAGAGCAGGTTACACAGGAAGGCAGCCAGGCAGAACCTAGCTAGSCTGGCCTGGGATTGGGATGGTGGGCCTTGGGTGGGCAGTGGGCAGAGATCTCAAGCTACATTGCTGATTTGTCTCCATGGGATTATGCTTCAAATGGCTATCACTTCAGGRAATGTCATTCAAATGGATGCAAATTCTTCTGACCTCACTTACAGGTACACTGAAGCTCTCTTGTACACCAGAGGGATGGAGAAAGGCATTAAAGCTAATATGAATGTGATTTCTAGTCTAGGACAATGCTGTAAAACTGCCCCACTTTACAGGGGATTTAGGACACTGGAATAATATCTTGATCTCAGTTTTATCAACAGATTTTTTGTAATGGGCTTCAGCAAGWGTTTCTCTGCTGGAGTCCAAGAAGGGAATTGTTATTGCTGCCTACATGGTACACATCTACAGGAGGTTAGTTTTATGTAGCAATGCCTTCCAAGACAAAGTGACCAAGATGTTGGCCTGACAAACATTGATTGACTCATATCCTACATGGATCACTGATTTATATCCTTAACAAGTGAATTATTTCCTCTGCTGTACAGCTTCCTCACAACACCTCAAAAATTCCTGCTTATCCCTTTGTTGAAATCACCAAGARGGTCAAAGGGTTCAGAGCTGAAGACTGTTTTTTAGGGTGGACAAGGATAGGACAGCAAAGTTTTCCCTCAGAATAGGAAATGTTCCTGAGTTTTGCTAATCRCATGGACACAGACAGCACAGTACTTTCTAAAGTACTTTCTAAACTGCAGAAAGAAATATTTAAAAGTGACAGAMATAGTTATGCAGATTTAGCAAAGGTCACCAAAAAGTGTGTCATTTTGACAATACTGGCAAGCTTTGTACAAAGTTCTGCTTTTCAAAGAGAATACTTTTCAGTATAAAAACTACTGTAGGAAAAATTTAAWCTAACCCTACATAAAATTTTTCATTATGTCTTTGGAAACAGTGTGAGTATTGGATTCCAAAACAAAGGAAAAAAACCTGTCAAGATAAGGCACGATACATCTTTTTATTACATTTTAACTTCTACTTAAATAGTAAATGAAGTTAAAACATGAAAGTGCTCATAGCTTACTGCATAATTATCCACATTCAGATTTCTCCTCAGGAGAGAKTCTGTGGGCTTTGATCCAGGGATTTTGAAGCATTTAAGAGAGATACAGGAGCCAAATCTCATATTTCTTCTGAAGAAAATATGGTATAATTTGCTTATGATTTTAAGGACATTCCACACATGGACAATCTGGCCTGAAGCCAGAGACAAGGAAWAATACAGGCATACTTATTAAATGTCCATTATTTTTTTATGTCTGCTTCTATCATTTTTTTATCTTTATAAGATTCTCTTTATATTCTGACAGAATCAGTGTTTCCAATCCAAGACTATTTTAAGGATATCTATAGAGTATCTTATTCATTGTCCATAATTTTCATCAAAATGACCCTATTTCACCCTAAAAGGACATCAGTCTACGTATACACAGATTAATGGTGAAYATGGTGTGCTACTGGGTAGACAGTTAGACTTGATGATCCTAGAGWYCTTTTCCAACCTTAACAATTCCATGATTCTATGATGTCTATATACAGACAGGCATGTACAATACCTTCTAATGACTACTCTGCTTCTAAATCACTTTGTACTTCAGTAACTACCTAAAACAGGCAAAAGAGTAAGTGGCACAGATTTCCTATTTCTGTTCTCCACTATTGTCCTGCCAGAAGTTGTGAATGTATCTAAACAGATTTTCTTCCAAAATCCAGCAATGGCCCTCATCATCCAGAAGTTTCCCACTTAGGTCACCTAGAAGTGTACCTTGAAGGACAAATGTCCTATGGCACATCCTTGGATGTGTGCTTGGCTGCTTTGACTTCCTGCCATGATATTCTCAGCAGCACCATTTTCCACAATGCACTTGTTCTGTTTAAGGGCTGGGACAGGCAGTGCTGTACTTTTTCCTTCAGCTGAACTGAGAAAGGCCCCTTTTTCGTGCTAAGATCATTCCTCAAGCCTCTGTTTCTGTGGCAGTTTCATGTGCCAATAAAACCTGCTACACATAACACTTGGCACATCTTCCTCCTCTGTTAATTAGCCACTTTGTGCAACATATCTATCACCATGGAAAGAAATCTTTGCTTTCAGTCACTTGATTTCTTTCCTGCTTTGTTTTTTAACAGCAAGACTACAGCCAGCACCTGCACTCTTCACTTTCTTAAGGCCCTGCCTTGCTGCTTCAAAGGACCCACTTGTTCACTGTCAAGACTGTCAGTATTCACAGGCTGATGAAATAATAACAATGTGTCATGGACGTGCACAGCTGAAACGCAGTCCTTGTAGTCCCAAGCTTTATCCCTTCTCAGGTTTCTTTYATTTTGTTCCCCAAAACTGTTTGTTAAAAGTAACTCCAGGAACAAAGCGTACTAGTTAAACATAATGTTGTTTTAGAGCTGGAGACCACAGGAATACAGACTGATGCCTCAAAGCTTGACCACTTGACAGCATCAACCAGAGAGCAGCACTGATTTACCAAGAGGTGAGTTACAGAGCCTGCGATGTCCTGCCTGATGCTGTGTACTCAAGTGCTTACCCCCATGGTGTGTGATGAAATTATTATCCTGTCACCACGGTGTGATGCCCCCTTCATGTGGCTCTGCCTGTCTCCAGAGAAACTGCCACACCGCGACGCACAGGGTGGTGGTTCTGAGACTGCCACCTTCACACTCACACTAAATAAAGCTGCTCAGGTTTACACTGCAGAATCTAGCCAACAAGCTGACAACAGACCCCCATGGACAGCACATGACACTCAGCTGCTGGTTATTTAGTCCAAGATCTCCCTGTGTTAACTGACAGAAGTTCTGCCTTCCCTCAAAGGTACATTGCAGCTGATCAGAACAAATTTATTTCTATTTCACTCTAACAAGCAAAGCTTGGTTAGACACTGCAGTGAGAGCATCTGGAAACAGGAGCAATGCAACAACATGACTCATCTGTGGTCAGATTTTTTGCCATGTAAGATGATCAATTCCGCATATCCTTCCCTTCTGTTACCTCCAGGAGCATCCAGTTAATTTTTGAGGAAAATACAAATATGTCTTTGTGGTTTTCAGAACTTCCTCCACTTTCTTCCAATTATTTCTTTATTTAATTATTTTTATTATTTCTTCTTTCCTTAAGATCTAGCATTTATCCACCTTTTTGTTCTGTTCAWCATGCTTTCTTTTTCATGCCTCTCACCAGGAGCTATTCTTCAGCTTTTGATGCTCCTTCATCTCTTCAGCTCTTTGTCATTCCACCAAGTGCCAAATGTCATATTTTTCAGCATTTTCACCAAAGACTTTTTCCAATTTAGCTTTTGATGGGTCCTCTCAAGTATCATTTTGTTTCTTGATCAGTTGGGGAAAGAGAGATACGGTGATTTACTGTTGTTATTACTCTTGACTAAACCTTAGAAAACTGTGTTGAAGATCAYAGGTGGATTCAAGAGAATCCCAAGAGAACAGTTTCATGTCCAGATAACCTCTGATTATTTGTTTTCCAGCTGATACTCCTGGAAAGGCCCTTCTTTTAGTCACCTTCCAATGAGATTTTGTAAAAGGCTCTCCCCACCTCAGYGAGTTGATCAGTGATACAAAAGGGTGATGCTGAGGTACAGCCTGATTTTGTAACCAGTTTGCTATCCAATTCCTCACAACTATTAGAACAAGACACATTATTTATGAAGATGCCTTTCAACATTCATCTCAGTTTTCCAGTCTCTGCAAAACCACTGGAAGTCTGTATCCTCCATCACAGACACTTCTCCAGGGATCAGGCTACTCCCTGTAGAGATGCGAGTTGTTCCTAACTCCTATTCCTCTGGTCCAAGACATCTTGCTTCATTCATTCCTTCCCTGAGGAACTTGCTCAAGATTCTTGCACAACTGAGATCTCACCATCCAAAGAACCACAAAAATACAGCTCTTTATTTCAGTCTGGCCACACCCAGACTCAGGATTTTGAAAAGAAAGTGCTTMAAAAAAATTAAGAGCCTACCTCTTTTAGCAAGACTTTACTTTTTGACAGAAAAAAAATACTGATCAACAGCTTGCAGGAAAAGAACACAGGTCACTGCCCTCTTTAGAGACCCTGAGTGAAGGCCCTGACACACAAAAGATTCAGAGGACTACAACTCCACTAACTCTAACCAGCCACGGGAATGACCCAGCTTGTTGCAGTGTCTCAGCATGTCTCATAAAACRCACTGAAACATTTGCTAACGAGGCTATCTGCATGTTATTGTTCATTTTTATTACAGCAGCACTAGGAGTGCCCATCAATATCAGGACCCAGTGCCTGGTACAGATGTCAGTGTGTTAAYCAGAGTAGAACACATCACTCAGATTTCTACCCCCAATAGAAGCAGCCAAATAACAAAACCCTTTCATGCCAATGTGCCATTTGTACAGACAAATGCTCAGCAGCACGGGCCATAAAAGCGAGCCCACAAGGACTGTTTCAGGGAGGAAAAAAAGATTCTTAAATTTTTTAAAAGATTCGTATCTATGTATCCATGCCTGTGCATTTAACCATATACATAATTCACTTAACTGTAAGAGACCTGCTTTTAAATACTTCACCACTGTGTCATGCCATGGAAACTACCTCAGGGCTACTAGGAAGGGGGTTCAAACATCCCTCTTATAAAACACATCATTATGCATTAGAGGAAACTTCATTCAACAGAGAAGAATGGCACACCAGCTGGAGGTGAACACCATAAACCACATAAAGTTTTAATTAAATTCATTAAAAATTCTTTGTCTCTCACTGTGTTTGGAGGCAGATAGAACCCTTTAACAATGGCCAACACACAATCAGGTTTGTCAAAACTAATAATAATACAAAAGCATTTGCTTACCCTGGGACATTTTGAAAAAGTTTGAGTAACTGTATTATTTTTAATATGGGACACTCATAAATTATTGCAAGATGTGGCYGGTCTTGGAGCAGAGTTGCCGTTTCTATTGTTCATTGGATTGATAAAAGGTGTTAATAAAAYGCACATTTTTAGCAGTTGCCAAGTGAATCAACCTGGAATAGAGGAAAGAAGCATATTTCCCCCTTAAAATGTGTATATATCTACATGTATATATACAGATAGAGATATACATGTAATATAGATATTTAGTARGGCCTGTTGCAACAGAACAAGGGGCAATGGCTTTAAACTGAGAGATGTAAGGAAGAGTTTTTTTCCTGATGAGGGTGGTTAAACACTGGAGCTGGTTGCCCAGAGAGCTGGTGGATGCCCCATCCCTGGAAATATTCAAGGTCAGGTTGCACAGGGTTCTAAGCACCCTGATCTAGTTGAAGATATCCCATTGCAGGGGCGTTGGATTAAATTACTCTTAAAGGTTCATTCCAATCGAAACTATTCTATGATATATAGATGATCAGTATTTCTTTACAGCATGTTTTCTCTATTYTGTACTGATAAGTATGAAAAACACATTTCCTGCCCTTCAGAGCTTGCAGGTCATCAGCGAAACAGGATACAAAAAATGAACATTACAGCACCAGATCCCCTCCTGCAAACACATACATGCCTGATGTCAGACAATCAAATATGTCAGGGGAATAATCATGAGCACAGAACATGCATAAATATTTGCAGGATTAAGCCTACTAGGCAGGGTAAAAGAGGATAGCTATTTGGTTGCCTGGCTCTTATGTAAATGACTTTGTTTTTCAAAGCTGGAAAGCCTTGCAAAATACTTTTGTATTTAATCAAATACAAATAAAATGATTCTACAATGTACTGAAGGGCTTCACATGATGAGTCAGTGACAATGTCAGCTATTTAGGCTCATGGCAAGCACTTAATTTTGGTCCCAGTCCAGRTCCCATTTTAGTCAGTGGGAGTCCTTTCCCTGATTGCAACATGAGCCTTTGTTGCTAAATTATCTCAAGCTGATGAACTGTGGAACAGAAAAGGTACTTTTACTAACCATTTCTAATCTAGATTCATTAAGAATTATGGTAAACTAGTACTAACTAATTCAGTAATTAGATCTGAAAACATCTTCACTGCATAGCTAATACATAAGGGTGGGGTAATTCAATTTTTACCCTTCATCAAGACACTCTAATACAAGAAATAGCACAGGTCAAATGAATAGTCCCACAACCTCTGTGATATGGTTGAAAGTGATGAAAGAACAGATGAAAGCATATATTCCCCATCCTACACCTCAGTAAACAAAGTAGTGGGTTTGTCCATTTCACAGACATGGTCCTATAATTGCTAGATCTAGATGTGTATCCACTTGATGCCCAGTACCCTTTGGGGAAAAGAATTTGAAGGACTTTCCTGTATTGCATTTGCCATGAGCAAAATGTGACAGAAATGTGCATTTGAGAAAATACACAATACAAAAATTAGACTGATGTATCAAAATAAATGTAAGCACGCAAAGTATAATATTGAGCTACATAATAAAGTCCTCTTAATAGTATGAAAACACTATTTAATTGAAGACAAAAAGGAGCAAAGTATTTTTCTGTTTTTTCCACATCTTATTGCCTTTATCAGCTGTGAAAATGCTGTCCTCAATCAYATAGATTCCAGAGGAAAATAAGATGCATGTTTGTTTTACTTTTCTTTCACACAGGCACAAGAAGCARCTTCAAAGGGGAAGAGCTAAGAGATGAAGAAGCTGAAGAAAAGAAATAACAGTAACAATAGTCCCAAAACTGTTTCGGGGATGACAGTAAAACACTTCATAAAGCACTTGCCCATATTCCCATCGCAAAATGATGGGAATTTTCTAAACTCAATCACCTAAAAATGAAGGTTATAATTTGAATGTATTTTGGCTAAGTCTTGTAAGCAATGGAGAAAGGCACAAGTAGAAGATAATTTTTCCATTGTTATGATAAATACAGTAGGTAGGGTAAATTGCCTTCTGGGAGTCTGTCTCACTCTTTTGAGTGCAGAAAGTCTATACAAACAGACTGGGCCACTCAAGGTGGAGCTATTGCATGTGATTACATTAACTACTCATGCATTAGTTCAATAGTTGAACTACTGAAGTATCAACAAGGATGCAGCGAGTTAGCTTGGGTACTAACACAATGGAGTCATGCTGCCAGCTCAGACAGCTCTGTGACAGCTAAAAATCCTAGTAAATTTGGCTGTTGTGAGTTTACTTAGTTCATGTTTAAGCTTTTAATAGTGGGGAATAGTGGGGAAATGAAGAGACAGACCTATGTCTCTGTGCTGGTTGCAACTCAGTTTGTGATTTGTTCTGAATTACAATATAGGAGGTATCAAAGATGAAACTCCTGAGATTCACACCATTGCTCTGAGCCCAAGGGTATCACTTGGCAGGCACTGAGATCTTGTAGTGGTCAGTTTTGTGTATGTACCTACAAGTATCTGTAAATCTACAGATACAACATAGATAGTGCATTATGCAAACATTGTATCTACAGCTGTACCTAAAAGAAAATACTTAAGTAACTACATACATTTATCTGCAACTTTTTAATACAGCTCCATCCGTAGACTAGAGAGATAAAAAGAGAAAAGAGAGACCAGATTCATCTCCTGTTCAGTCTCTGCCTCCATCCTGTAAAACCTAGGAATGGCAGGACAGACGTTTCCCAAGCTCAGCGTCATGGTGCACTTGTGCCCKCACACTCCATCCTGACTCCATCCCAGGCATTCTTGAAAATGGAAGCTCACTGTTCACTGGACACCTTTTCATGACTGTACAAATGAGAGCCAGATGTAAACTTGCCACATCTTTGCTTTAACAGCAACTCTTACATTGCTAAAATGTACGTAAACATGCCTGACTCTCAGGAGCCCTGCCTATTTGGAAATACTGAATCCAAGCTTTCTGCAATGCCCGATCTAGCAAAGAAAAAAGGCAGATTATAAAAGATGMTTTTTCCTAATCAGTATGAACTGCGAGCATGTTACAACATGCCCAGTTCACATCTGGACCAAATAAACTGGTTCCACTGCTCTGGAAACTTGGGCACAGACTGAAGGACAGAGTCCATATGCCACTCACAAGACTGTGTTGGGTTCAGCTCTTTTGGCCTCAATCATCTTCCCCTGTGAATCCCAGCATGTCTGATGTCAAAGGCAAGAAGTCTGTGAAACACATGCAGGAGGAGTTTGTGCTGTCTCATGGTGTAAGATGAGGGGATGATCGGACAGCTACCAAAGGACACCGAGCCTGACAAGAAACAATGTGGGTACAGCTGAGAGCTCCAAGAGATTGGGGTTTCTAACATGGGAGCTGAGATGGCCCAACCCATAATATTTGGCACAGGCATCGAGAACCATTCTCTGGGATCACCACCAGAAAGACACAGCCTGTGCAGCTGGCCCGACAGGAACCAAGATCCTACCTCTGGTCTAGGCAAGCATCTACCACTTCTCAGAATCCTCAGCAGTAGATCTCCTCCAGGGTAAGGTATCTATCAYTGGATTTTCTATCACCAGAAAACACAAGAGGGACTCAAATTAACCAATAACTTCAAAACATTGCATCAGATCCATGGACGTCGGGATGAAAACAGGATGGYTGCTCTAGATACCCAGAAACAAGTTATTATATTCTATGTCATGATGATAATGAACATTCAGCTARACKACCAAACACTATGYTTCTGGCTCCTGCTCCARCAAATAGYTCATCCCAGATCACCAAGACTTTAYTGGTGAAAGGATTTACCAATTAGGCAAAGCAAAGGCTTGATCCCAGACACGTCACACAAGAAACATGTGGATTGTTACAAATTAGCTACCAATTTTTCCAAATATGGGTGTAAGCAACAAGTTTTTGGTAGTGGGGGAAGGGTCTGCAGGAGTGGCTTCAATGAAAAAGACACAAAGTTCCATACCACATCCACCACAGGACACAGCTGAGCCATCTGCCATGCTGCTGGCACCTCTGGGAAAACATTCAAGAAAGAGCAGAACCACATGGTAAAGAGAGAAAAGAGGAAAAATAAGCAYGAGAAGCAGCTCTCTGAGCATCAAAGTGAGAGAAGAAGGGGAAAGGAGGTGCTCCAGTGGCCAGAGCAGATATTCTACTGTAGCCCATGGAAAGGACCATGCCAGAGCAGATACCCACATTGTAGCCCATGCAGGAGCCCACACTGGGGCATGTGGATATTTTATGAAGGAACTGTGGTTTGTGAAGAGCCCATGCTGGAGCAGGTTTATCCCGAAGAATTTCTCTGGGGAAAATCCACACTGAAGCAGGAGAAGCTGCTATGGACTGATCACAATCCCCCAGACCCATCCCTCTGAGTCACTTGCAGTGGAGGGGAGATAGAGGAGCTGGGAGCAAAAGAATGCTGAGCCTGGGAACAACAAGAGGTAAAAGGTATTTCAATTTTGTCTTTGTTCTTCACCATCAAAATCTATTTTAATTGGCAATAAAAACTAAACTAATTTTCCCCTGGCTAAGTTTGTTTAGCCCATGATGTCAACTGACAAGTGATCCTCACCAACCCATGAGCTCTGCTGTTTTACTTTCTCCTCATCCTGCTCAGTGAGGGATGTAAGAGAGTGGCTGGATRGGCAACCAAAGTCAACCCACCACAAAGTATACATCCTGCCATGTCCTTCTGTTAAGGGAACAGGTCGAATCAATGTTGAGACTTCACTCTGGAATGTTGATTTAAGCTGTGTTTTCAGCCTGCACGTTATCTGTGATGCAATACCAGCATACAGAGAATTCTTCATGCAGTCACAAGCAAAATCATTGGTGCTTCCTGTGYTTCACAGCAGATGAGTGCCTGTTTTGAACAGCCTGTTTTTATTGCTGCTGAGTAATTGGTGCCCAGGAGAGAAAGAGTGGACATCTGAGTGGAGATGACAAGAAAGAAAACATGAAACAGCCAAAAAAAATCTTCAGTTGTGCAGTTGGGGCAAGACCTTCAGAGAAGTTCAGTTCCAAACCAAGCAGTGAGTTCTGAGAGTCCTCAAAACCCAGTAGCTGCTACTGAGATCAGTGAGATTATTCATAAGTCCAGGGATCTGCTTGTGCCAATCACAGAGGAGCTAAACACATACTGAGCTTGGATGTAGAAAACTTTACAAGACAATTGGGGTGAGAGGAAAAAARAGAGTATTCACATCAACAACATGCAATTATAGACTTAAAGTAAGTGTGAAGCTTCATGGCTCAAGCTAAACACACTAGAAAAATAATGATTATGTTTTCACTTCCTGTGAGCCTTAAGTAGGGTATTAGCTTGCAGGAAGAGTGAGTGCTGGTTTGGAGGTTTATGGCTAGGACATACATCTGAAGTAATTGTGGCTCAGAGTGAATACATGGTAAGTTTATTTTAAATTAGATAGATGGGCAAGTAACAGCCAGGGTCTGGTTGAAAAGTGACATTATTTGTGGAGACAGTCTATTGTATTGCAGCAAAAGAGAATTCCATCTTCTATTAATAGTGRCCAGTGGGAATTCATGCTGAGACTTTTACTTTACTGACATACCCATTTCATTAAAAGTTTCTTCATCCAGATCCTTTCTTCAGTTTTCATAGTAACCCTTACTGTATGTGAGCGAGCAAAAGGATTCTCTGGAAAGGGTCCAGCTACTACTGATTTTGAGCAGGGATTCTCAAGTATTACATTCAGATGAGATCTACAGTTTGCCATTATAGTAAATATAGCATGGCTTTACATAACCTTGATGCAGCTCTTGGGAGGGAGAAGGGGGGCCKGGGGTGCCACTGGAGGGCTCTGCCCAGGTGCTGGGGCAGAATGTGAGGACACACTTGKGGAACAAAGGCCCAGCTTGGGGCACATCCCCATTCATCTTCAAGGCGGGCAGCGATGTGGGCTGTGCCAAATTCTTCACTCCACCCAGCCCAGCCACTTGGCTCCCTCTCCAGTTAGTCTGAGGGCAAGCAGCTGACACTGCTCTATCCAAGACAGGTGGCCTCTCCTATGGAAATGAGCCAATTAAAGGAGGCTATAGAGGGGCACAATTGGCCAGCTTCTTAGGCTGTGGCTCAGCTATAGAATCGAAGATAGAGAGGTACTAAACAGGAGAATTTTCAGCTGTGTAATTTTTGACCCAGTACATTAGTACTGGGGGTTAAAACAGAAGAGGGGATTTTGGCATGTGAATCTTTTTCATTTCTTAGAGTCCAAGTGCCAAGGATCAAATTGAGAAGTGTRAAGTAACCAAGCAGTTTTCTGCAGRTCTTTTTAACACCACTAATGAAGGCCTTTCCACATTATGGCCTGTGTCTATTTCAGCCCTGATTTTGTATCTACTTACAGGAATAGAAAGATTAAGTGCTAATTAGAGCACTGAGGATTAATAACTGCTACTTCTGCAATGCACATTTTTCTTAATCTTGTCTTTAATTCTAGTGGAGATTGGTCCATGTTACAAAGCCAAAGGTTACTAAACACATAATAGAAGGTGCTGGGTATTAGTTTTCTTGTATATACTGAATAGGCATTGCCCATTAGGCTAAAGAAGGCATTACAGAATTGGCAGGAAAAAGCATGCTTTGTTTCTGRAGAAAACAAAAAGAAATGTCTTCATTGTTCTGTTGGAAGTACTGTTAACCCCAAATTTCACCAGTTTTTTACGTTTTCAGGTCTGAACCTTCTCATTTGAGCATTGAAATATGTATACACATTGCTAATTCAAAKCATATTCAAACGCTACTGGAATTACACATAAAGTGATAACTAGGAACATGTGAAAACAGCAAATGGAGAAAAATTGGCCACTGTCATTTCACTGACTTGACTGGAGAAATCATGGTGCTGTTCATTAGTGAGACAGTTTCCTTGTTCTCATGTTAAAACCCAGTTGCAACATACTWATAGTCATATATTTGCAAATAAATTTATAACTGTTTTGTTGCTTGAGGGGAACATTTAGCAAATCAGCTCAATACAGCAGTTGTTCATGTGTAAAACATGGGCAGGATCTTTTCCARAGAAGAAAGACTCAGAGGAAGGTTTTCATTTCCAGCCAACAAAGAACTCAATTTGCATACAGGTGTTACAGGGCTTCTCTCTGAATTCATGGATCACTGGTAGTTTCAGATGTCAGGATGCAGAGATGGGTCAAAGGCACTGTGAGATGACTTGCAGCTAGTTAAAGGCGACTGAGGTCASGGCTCTTAACATCAGCTCTCTTGTTTTCTATCAAGTGACACCAGATGTACCAGGATCTCATTCAATTACATTATTTCCCACTGCAACTACAGGTGTAAGTTGGTTTCTGCACAAGGAGACTACAATGCTTTTTGGGTTATTCTAGGAGAGAACAGCTTCCATCTCTTTGGGGGAAGATGAGATCCGCTTGCTTAAAAGCACAGAGCAAGAATCAGAATTAGGATGGAGAAGGCACAAGGAGGGCTGGTAAAGCCTGCTCCTTCTCCATGATGTCTGCAAAGACTCTGAAGCAGCAATGCTTCCATGCACACCAAAACTGCACATCAATACCTTCTAAGGCAGCCACAGCCCAAAAAATGGTTCCTTGTTTCATTGAGAAGGCGGTTAAACTTCGGTTTGGTTGGGTCTGAATGGTTTAGAGAAGGTAAAGCTCAGCTGTGACAAGTCTGTTGTTCTTCTTCAGCCATGTAAAGAGTCACTAGATACACTTTCTTGGTTTGCATTTAATGCAGACCTACCTTGTGCAAAAGAAACCAGAGCCTGCAGAAGGTCAGGGACACTGTGGAGCAGGAAACTCCTATGTGTGTGTACCTGGTTTTTGGGAGACMTGCCCAAGATTTTGGAGGAGCTGCAAAGAATCATGTTACCTGGTCCCTGTCTGAAGAAATGACCAGGGAAAAGTCTAAGATCTCTAAAGAATTTTCCTTCCTCAGACCTCCAACTGTGTGYGACCAGAGGCAATCTTCTCTCTGTTAAATCAGTTCTTAGTAGATAATTCCCTGAGAATTACTGATGCTTAATAAATTGTCAGATCTGCTTGTTCAAAACAGTTTAGCATTAAAAGGGTTCTCTGCGTAAGGCTATCTGAAAATYATCTTGAAAGAAAAACCCTTCTCCAGAAGTCTTTAGAAAAAAACATGGAAGGAGAAACAGGGAATAGGAGCAAAYACTGAAGCAATGATTGCTTATTATTACACTGTTAGGCCACCTTTTAGAAATGGACTGGGACTGTCCTGCAGAAGTCCTGTTTGAGCCCAAGCCTGTTACATATTTTAGGAGAACAGATATTTGATGCCCCCTTCTGCACCCAAACACCAGAGTATCCATGACCAGACTATGGCCTCTTCATTCTTCCTCCAAGAAGAAATCCTTGAAAGTGTCAAATGTATTTTTTCTGCATAACAAAACCCAGAGAAAATAATTTCTAAAGCCAAGTCCTTATTCTAATTTTCATCACATAAAATTATCATGAGCCAGCTGGTGAGGAAAGCCTTCAGAGGCACACACCCAATGTCTTTCACATGCCAGGAGTGGAATATAGACCCACCACTCCTGGTAGCTGCCTGTTGTGGCTGGTCTGGAATATATGTATTTTAACAAACTGCACTTTAATAATTGTACTGAAAAAAGGGATTGGTAAGAACAAGGGATTGCAGCTAATTTGACTAGTGTATTATTGTCCTGGATACCTGTAACTGATTTTTAAGGCTTTTTTTTTTTAACATTTCTAAATAATATATTTTTTCCCCCAGTTTTTATGTTGTGCCTCCGTTGAGGAACGTAGTTGAACTTCTTTCATCAGCACTTGCATTAATGCATCTTCTCAGTCATACAAGTCAAGCACCTTCTGTTAAGTATAATTCCTGACAAAAGATGAGGCGAGTGCTTTTCCGCAGGTCCCTCCCGCATCCCTGCATCCCTCCCTGACAGCATCCCTGAGGTGCGGCGTGGCGCGGCGCTTCACGGCTTCACCACCAGAGAGCGCTGCCTGAATGCCTTAGAAAGATTTTTATGTCAAATTTAATTTAAAAAAAAAAAAAATCCGCCTTCAAAATCTTGTTATTTACAAAAGTTGATGCAGTTTTTACAGAGAAAAAGAKGAATTATTGAAAGACTGCTATACAATGCAATGCCGCAAATCTTTGCACCGCTTCATTCTAGTCCCGTCCCATCTTGTACAGTGTGGTACAACAGCACAAATTAAGCTTTGTTGATTTAATCAAACAAAGCGGTCTTGATTCAGAGTGCTTATKCCAGCTATTGAGATTCACAGTACAACTCTGATGGACTGCAGTTTGGGAAGAAAAGGCAAACTGGATTTTTATAGCTAACTAAAAATGCCCAGTGATACATGATACCACTTAGGACAGAGCATATTTTCTACATAACTAGTGTCCATTAGTAGTAATTCTAAAACTATCTCTTTAAAAGCAAGACTCCTGCTTTAACAYTGATTTATCTTTTCATTGTCTTCTATTTTTAGTAGTGATTTCTATCAGTTTTGCTTTTCAGCACCTTCTTTTGTTTACAACAGGTCTTTGCTTCCCCCTAGTTATGTGCAAAGCCTTTCCATCACACATTATCATGTATCCTGACACATATCTTGCATACATGGTAATGCACAACTGTGCATCTGCATTTCCCATTAAGTGAGGGGTTCAAAGCTATTCTTGGGTCCAGACTTGTCCTTTCCAGACTGGAGCTGAGCTTACAATTCTCTGCAAGGGAAAAGCCAGAGTAAGCTCTTTAACTTAAATCCCAGCTTCTGATCCACGAGCTCTGGCCAGATTGGCCATGGGAAAGCTCGAGTATGATCTCACTTAGTTCCAGCACTGGCTTTTCCTAAGTGCAGCACGCATTCACAAAGCCAGAGCTGAGCTCAGTCAGGCACAGCAAGGCASAAGAGCACTGGGGCACAAATTGCTGTGCTACAAGTCCACTGCACAGTATCCTAAAGGATGTACYGAGACAGATCTCCACACTGATTAAAGCTGGAAATCTCAGACCTTAACAACCCAAGTATAAATAGGTTTATCTACAGATTTTATCATGGAAACGAAAGAATTCCAGAGGCCTGACTTGCTTTCACAGCMTTGGGGTTTGTCAGTCCTAGTCACAGACAACTTCCCAACCAATTACCAAAACTCAGGGTAGGACACAGGCCTCACATGATGCCAATGTATTACTCTTTTAGACATGCATTTTACTCAATAATGAGAAACCTATATTAATATGACTATATGAAGTGTTCTCTAATCAAATTTATCAGTGAAGGATTAGTCAGTGGCACTTGGAGAATTTTGTTTCACCCTACAGCAGGCACTTAACATTTGCTAACACACACAGATATCTGAACGTGTGCCACTTGAGCCTGACTGTGAGTAGAACTGCCCCCTCTTCCCTCAGTGCTTAAAAAAAGGTAACTTTCAGGAACCTTAGTTCGCAGGGTTACACTGTCCCACATGTGCAGAACCCAACCCAGCCTTTGGAGCTCCATATCCATTTTGCCACTTCATTCCAGCCTACTTCCAGATGGAGTAGAGAACTTATTTTTCTTCTTTCCTTAACAGTCAAAACACTCCTAGTGTTTGAATGCAGCAAATAAACAGATGGATCACAGGTCTCAGTTGTGCTCTTTGCCAGAACTGGGCTACATTTGTGATACAGGGTGAGGTTACCCTGCTCAGGAGGCGAATATGGCATGTCATCTCTCCATGAACAAACATCTGTTGAAGACAATAWACTGATGAAGTGCACATGACCTCCATTGCTCTAGAAAGTCAGATCTTCTCTTGTACACAGGACCTACTTTTTCAGGGATGCATTTCTGACTAACCTATTTGCAGTGACAGTCTGTCAAGCCAAAATGTGAGAACCTCTCATTTTATTGATGAAGGTGTTTCTATTTCACAAAAAAGGAATAACAACACTCCTGACACTGGACAGAAGAGCCACAAAGCTCATAGACTTTCTGCTTCTTGCAGSCCMCAGTTTCTGAGGGGACCCAGATCASAGGAGTCTCTTCCTTCTCTGAGATTTTACCTCCTGGCCCATTAAAGAGCAGAACAGTAAGCTGGAGATGAGGCAGGCATCTAGCAGAAACTAAATGTGCAGACTGTTTTCCTGTCAGAAAAGGTGATTTGCAGCAGTCATACAGAGCTCCTTTCACTGCTGCACTGCAGAGAGGGATCCATCCTGGGCAGAGGCCAGGCCATGGCTTTTCTCTTGCTGCTTTCTCCAAGGTGCACCCTCAGCAAACAACAGCTCTGCAGTGCTTTGGAGGGTCCAGCCATTGAAGGCTACATGGGGCTGCCACTCCTGACATGATGTGAGAGTCTGCACTGCAAAGGAAGTATCCCAAAGACCTCTCAAAAATATTTGGCATGGTCTAGGTCTTAATCAACTCCAGAATGGAAAAAGCAGCACAAGTAAGATGTCTCTCAATGTCTACAAATACCTAAATTCAAGCTCAATTATAGCAGGAGGAGGGGGAAAGTAAAGAGCATGGTTTTTTTTCTCAGGCTGCAGAGCCAAGATCTGTGTGTTTTTTAAGTCATTCTGCAAGGAAGAAAAGAAAAGGCTGAAGCTGACTGTGACCTAAATAAAGCAAAAGAATTAGGTACTTGTGATCAAAGGATTGAATGATGCATATACACATCTCCCTAAATAATAGAGTTGGTGGGGGAAATGACATGTCATTATTCCTCTGAAATAAAGCAAATTACCTGTTCTGAAAAGAGGAGTTAATCTGTTTTTTATACAGWGAAGAATAATGCCACACTATTTCTTCTAAAATTAGCAGCTGACAAGCTGAGACTTCAGTGCACATAGCATCTGGCTCTCTGGCACCACATGGACTTACCAGAGGGAACCCTTCCTTTTCCAGTTTYATAAGGTTTGATGGGCAATAGCCATTACCACCCCACACCCCACAAAAAATCCACTGAGCTCCAGAACAATAGTAGGTTTAAAGTACCTACTTTAGAGTTTCTTGATCTGTAGAGAAGCAAATGCAGAAAASCTGACAAGAATAATTTGAAAAAACTGAAGAACTTTGAATGAATTCAAAGTCCTCTTTTCACCCATCTTTCCAGCTAGAGGTACAATTTGTTAGTTGTCCTCCAAACAAGAAGAAAGCATGGGACAATCTCATCCTAAAATTTGCATTTTGACATTTCCAGTATTTAAGGCAGGCAGTGAAAGTGGATCCAAATGCTGAAAATCARATTCATCCAAGTAAATAAGAAGCTTCTTGGTTTCCATTCTCAAACTCTAAAGGCTTCAGATGCTGAATAACTGAGCCCATAACCATGGCAATGGCTGAACAACTCATCTTGAAAAGAAAATGGCTATATTTTATCACATGAATGCACAGAAACAGTGTAGAGACTTCTCCTCTAAGCTGCTCTCCTGAGGAATTCCCTCTGCTGTTCATGTTTAGAGTGACAGTATGAAGGGCTCAGCACTCATAAAGAGGCTTAGGAGACTGAAAACTTGAGAATTCATTTCCACCAGATCTGGGAAACCAAAATCACTAATTTATACCCTAGAGAACTTCCAATTAAACAGTGTTTCAATGGAATAACCAAAGTTTCCTGACTCTCCTTTATTTATGCACAGCCCACTCATATCCAAGTTATATGAATTCCCTAGCAGGAGATTGGAAAGGAAATACAAGTCAGACTTTCTCTCCCTCATACATCTGAAGGAAGTGATTGGGTGATTTCTCTGTGTTTAAGGATGTAAAACCCCACTATTGTTCATGTTTTTTTCCCTTGGCTGTGATGACACAGAGAATAGGAAASATAACAAATCCAATCACTGAAACCACATCAAAACCACATATTTGACCTCTTCCATAACAGTTTTGTCCCAGGCAGTTTAAAGTGCATGATGTTTTATGTTTGCACTTGGGGAAATGTGACTTTCCTCTGTGCTGGGAGGACCAATTCAAATCACATAGACTGTCTGCTCATTGTCCTGACTGCCAGGCTCCACAGCACCACACTGTTTAGATTTATTTTTTTTCCTTGAAGGGTAGGAGATTGTC
>NW_026623362.1:369603-496144 GCF_030028575.1 Malurus melanocephalus | reverse complement strand
ATGTTCCCATTAAAATGCTATCTAAGCGCAACCCATTGTAAGGCAGAAGCAGTTTGGTTCCACCTGCATTTAAAGTGATTTTTATAATTATTCTCACCAGAAGAGCCATTAATCGCATAAACAATACCTGGCTTGCAGAAAACACATGATAAGCAGACATGTTATGACTTACTATTATTTTGATTACATTCTTTTACTCAAATAAAAATTTGCTACGAAAATGTTTTTTGAAAAAAAAGAAAAATCTTACCTTCAGATTGATGYGTGGCAAGAGGTGTCTGTGTCTCCTTGGAGTATGATACCACCTCCCGAGGTAAGAAATCAACCTGGGTGATCTTTGACACCCCTAGTTTGTGCAGTCTGCGTCTAAGGTGGAATAAATGATATCAAAAGGTTAGTCACGCTAAATATAAATGGGCAGCAGGAACAAATGTTTGCTTTTATGAACAGGATAAAAAAAATAACACTGCAGTGTTTGTTAAGATGAAACTCAACACAGTCTGCATGAGAAATACCTAACTGCAGTGAAGAAAATTAACCTGGGAACCACTTGCCATGATAAAGTACAGTTACTGAACTTCTGGATCATGCTGCTGAGAGGAACTGTGAATGGGAGAGAGAAATGGCCTGCTTGTACCCTCTTAACATGCAACGAAATTCCATACCATCATTACTGCAATGTTCTGCCTGCTCGAAGGAGTTCATCCTCAGCCTGAGATACACTGTTGTGGAAAGGGTACAGTGGGTTTAAATCAGGATGGATCAGGACTGCCAAATGTTCAGCTGGGAGCAATAATAGAGTGTTTAACTGGCAAGGTGGGTAATTTCCATCAAGGAGATTCTCCTTTCCATAGGAATCATTAATAGTGGCATTGTTGTAGGTTTATGGTTAGTGGAGTCCTAACTCAAGGACTGGAGGTGAGCTAAAGCACAACTGGAGCAGGGCAAGTATAACCTTCTATCTTGTCTACTTTCCTCACTTTAAATAAACCAYATGAAATAGATCAGTGAAGCAAACTAACTGGGAGCAGGTAAGGGAAAAGGAAGAGAAGCAGCTGAGCATGGTCATGAACAGTTTTAGTCGTACACAGTTCACTCAGCAGCGGGGGGGRAAAATAATTTTATTTCCAGAATATTATTTGATTCCAGGTAATGTAGAATGTAAAAAAGGTTACTTTGAAGTGTTTTACTGGAAAAAAAAAGTGAACTTTCAGCAGAGAAAAGAGTCCAAACACAATAAACCAATGAACTAATTAAGGCCAGTTACCTAAATCAACAAGTGTGAGCACGCTTGTGCATTTATGGGGTAATAAATTCCTGGACAGAGTGTTTCTCAACTTGTCATGTTATTGGAGAGAACAACTTGGAAAAGCAGAAAAATTTATAYACTGTCCATATCCTCTTTCATTTTCCAGATTGTCAGATGTACAGAAGTCAGAGGGTTTTTGATCTGATTAATTTACAGTGGTTTAGGTATTCAATTAAGATTGACACCTGAAAGGAAATGGGATTCTCAAAAGGAAAATTTCTTCATTGGATAACACCTACTGAACTTTTCAGCTGGTTAATGCTACATCAGCTGTATTTTTTTTCTAATCTATTTTACTGCCTGAGTTGTTATGAAGATGACTGTAATTAGATTCAGCAGGTAATCAGTACAAATCAGCTGTATCRTGTAACAAACCACTAGAGCAGAAAGAGATGTTGTAGCTCTGAGTCTTTCCTCTTTTCAAAGAGGAAAAATTAACAAGTTTCCCTCCTTACAACCATCTCTGACTTTTTCTACAGAAAAACATCTGCCCCATTCCTGGGGCCAGAAAAGCTTCTTCAGCTAGTAAAAGTTTTAGTTGTTTTAGTTGCTAGTTGTTTAGTTTGCTAGTAAAAGTTTTAGTTGTTTTGTAGCTGCTTTAACTTAGGGTCTGTGTGAATTCAAGCTTTAATAAATATCTCACCTCAGCAAACTCTTGTGTACCTTTCTGTCCATCAGCTCCAGATGTGCAATCTCTATTGCCTACTTCGACTTCCCCATGTAACCAGTCCCCTTTTGCCCCAGGTCACTCTTCCCATTGACTGAGATTCTTAAGCTTTCTGCCTTGAAAGAGTCTCTTGACAGTGGTCTTGGTTAAGTATAATCCCTAATTAATTATGTGTCTAATCTGGACCTAATTAGAACYTCATCTAATTCTAACACCAGTTTCACATGAGGTCACTCAGTATCTCCTCGAGTGCCCGAGGAAGGGGAACATGACCCCAGCAGAGAACTGGATTTAACCGCTAGCTGGGTTAACCTCTCTGTGCACTGCTGTCCCAGAAGGGAGCTACCTCCCATGGGATTTTTCAACTAAAACAATTCCAATTCAGGAATTGCTAGTGCCTGTACAAATTCCTTGTGCCACCCAWATCCTGGTCATTACTGGTGAAGGCTGGGAGGTCCTTCTTCATCTGAAGGAACGTGATCTCTTGATTGATTTTTGTCCATGTCAAGCCACCTCTAGCGGTTCTTATGCAACTGAAAGTTGCCCCAGCCTTCAGCCCCAAGCAGTTAGGGACAACTGGAGCATCCTTTCAGTATCTGGACTCTACCAAATATGGGCTATGATGTTCTAGTCTCTAGTTCTTTTTAGGGCAACACTAAATTCTCTGTTGTTCTCACATCCTCTTTGCATCTGAGGTTCTCATAATTCTTATGTATTCAATGAGCATTCATCTTAGAGAGCACATAAGCTTTGAAGGATACTTTTCCAAAGCGCCTGTGGGATGTCAGTAGGATAGTGAGTAAAATCCTTRCATTAAAATTGGTTCCTCTGTCCATAGGTATCAGAAGAAAGCTGTATCTGCTACAACTGTTTTGCTACACACATAATTTAATTGCAAATTGCAGGATTTCTTCTGCATTGGTTTTGTTGGGCGTTTTTTGTGCTAGTGTCATGACAGCAGGGGAAAGTTTAACTCTGCCTTGGGTTTGAAAACAGTTTTCTTTCAAAGGGGKCAAGACTTCTATTAAAGTGCATAYCTGTGGAATTCCTCTTTGGCATGCWTTTTTTCTGTCTTTGCACTGACCATTCATAAATTATGGAAGTCTTGTAGCTACATACAGGGTTATCTTTTCATGAGTCAAATAAAGGAACTTGCCTTGCACAGCTGTTTAAGACATCTTGCTCATAGGAGTGCTCACCTTTAAACCAAAGTTYTGTAAAAAAAGCAGCTGGGATTTCTAAAAGGTTTCTGTATGTTAAAATAAATTTTAAAACTCTACCTTTTTGGTACAGACCAGCTGAAGTTCTAGAGGCAAGACCTATCTGAAGTCACACTCATGTGAAAACTACAAACATTCCTATCAGTTCTGGATATGGAGAAATATTTCTGTTTAGAAAGCTCTCTGGACATTTTCCTTCTGGCCTTCCCTGGTGAATAGACCCAACACAACACACCTAACTGCTGCTGGGAGCACTGTCAATCAGCAGCTAAAGGGAAGTTTTTGTTTGTGTGAATGGTGAATGAAGTAGCACATGAACAAGTAAAAGCATGACACWCTTGCCTAGAGACTCAAGACAGTCAACCCTGTAAGTTCATAAGTAGAGCAAATTTTTCAATGTAGTGATTTGGTTTTGCCTACGAATCATGCTCTGAAGAACTTGAGGTACTGCTATTCACCCTTTTAGAGAAACAGTTTATCCTAAATACCTCTGCAGGCAAGCATTTCTATTACTTCAATTAACWCTTTTTTCACATGTATGGGGTAAAGAAGTTCCATACCAAACTAGAAAACAACAATTTTAGTTTCAGTACAATTTTAAAAACCCTTGAGTGGCCTGAACTTAACTAAAATGGCAATTATTCTTAGACTATCATCATATTTAAGTGCACAATTTTAAGCATATACACATCTTCTAAGGAGAAAGGGGACATTGTTACTGTGTGTGGAAACAGCATAACTACAGCAGGCAGAAAGGAGGGGGSAAAGTATCTTGCAAATGATTCAGAGAGAACAGTCTGAATCAACAGGTACAAACAAGATYGATGTAACTGTACATGCATATATGAGCCACAATAATAACATTTCATCTGAAATGAAATAGTTATTTGTATTGTGCTTCAGGCAACAGAAACAGCAATTTATCTTTTCATGAGCTTGTTTAAATAGTTGGGTTTTTTTTTCCACAAAGACAACTTTGCTGAAGCTTCTTATTTATGAAACTAAAAAAAAAGGAAACTTAAATTATGGTCTTTTTGAATCAAAAAAGCAAATGAAAATCAGATACAAACGGCTCAACTACAAAGTATTTTCAACATAATTCTAGCAAAGAAATGGTAACAAAAAGAGCTGACATATACCCAAGTTCAGAGTCAGACTGGAGTTGCAGCACTGAGGGGTCTGTGTCCCATTGCAAGGTCCTAGGGTGGTAATCAGCCGTGCAGCATGAAGGGGAGGGRAAAAAAAGAACACACAGAATTAACTGAAAGGATGAACAAAACCCCATCTCCTTAGTTACATGCTCTATGTAGTACAATCAACCGCCAAGTGGAAGCGACAGCCACCATATGTCAAACAAGGTTTATACGTCAAATTGGGACAGGGCAGGCAGTTTATTAAAATTGCATATTATTGATAAACAAAGGGAAGAAGCTGGATTTTCTGTTACATATTGATTAATGAAGCACGGAGTTAATTTTTTTTCCTTTTCCTGGAAAATTCCTAACTCTTTAACTTAGGTTGATGGATTCACAATAATCTTCAGGCACAATTTATTTATGTTTCTATGATAAGGTAGACTGAACATGTTGCCATGAACTCCACAGAAGAGTTTATCCCTTCACAGACAGTAAATCATCCTGTACAGCCCTGCTCTGGGCAGGAACGTCACATAGTGCATATGACAACAAATGTCACACTGATACCAGCTCTSACATACTCTGAGGGCATCTGGGACAAACAAACAAATTCTTCTTTTCTTTCCTTCTGATAAAATTCCTGGGGAAGAGGGGAATAATACATCTGGGGAAATCAGATCTATGACAATCTCTTGATGGACTGCTGTCATACGAGGCTATCACAAATGCTCCAGAGGTGTGGTCTGAAGTGAAGACATTGCTCCTTGCATTGCAGCAGAGCTTGCCACGCTACCAGCTCTAAAACACTTTGCAAATGCTCACAGAGCCTTTTCAGAGTCTTGTGAAGTGCTTAGAATCTTCCAATTCAAAAATGCAAAAAATGACATATTGAGGCCAACATTTTCAAAAATACCTTCTCCTTCCCTGTCTTTTACTTTATTTTTTTCCACTTTCAGGAAGCCACACTTTATATGCAAGAAAACAGCCAGAATCCATGGCAGAATCAGGAACACATTTGGCTCCTGAGCACCTTTTCCTTTAGTACACAAGATTATGCATTGCTCTCACCAGCCGAGGCTAAAGCAAAGGAAAGTGTTCCTTCACTAAGCAAACAAGTCATCAAGACATGCTGGATAATGATAGTTGTCAAAATTAAAAACTCCCCTAATTTCTTCTGAATACAAATTCTGAGGATACAGAGATCATAATATTACCAGGTTCAGCCAAACCCAGCCATATAACCAGCTGTGCTCAGTATACACAAACCTTTCTGCAACAACAGCAACCTCTGCCAATGAATCACTCGTATAAATAAGTTACTGAATTAGGTTAAAAATAGATCTCTTAATGCCAAATAATTATTCYACCTCCTGTACATAGTAAACTCACCCATTTTATTACCAATGTTAACTCACTCTCTGGAGAGACAGACAAGGGCATGTGCTGCACTGTGTCATGTCAGAATGAAAAAGAATCAATCTCAACACCCTGTGCATACAAAAAGAATGAAAAACTGTAATGCAAAGCTGCTTTCTCATGCAACATAAGAGCACTTATTTCCCTCAGTTTCTTATGATCCACAATGATGTCTATCAAGATAAAAGTCTGACAGATACTGACAGAGAAAGGCTTCTCCAAAACTAAAACGTATTACAAAAGGTCCAGAGATAAAATAATACAGCAATAAAGAACAGATTTTTTTTCTTGTAACTTGACTGCAGTGTAAGTACAGTGGAAAATGGACATAAGATCTGAACGTCTGATGCAAGGCAAAGGCATCAATGACTAATGCATTATAGATACTCCATTAAAAATGCTATCTGTGTGAAGATTACTCTTGTAATGTCACCAAGGTCAGTAGCATWTATTAGAACTTGCTGTGTAAGTTCCAGTTTCTAATTTTATTGCTGCCTAGGGGCTAYTTATACATTCATGTCCAGGTTTTCCAAACTCTTAAAAGCAAATATACATTTCAGTTTCTTCCCCCCAACATTCACTTTCAAATGTACCAAATTTCCCAGCAGWTAAGAGCTATTTCATCAGAAAGAACACCATTATCATTTGATTAAACCAAGAGCTTGSAACAGGTTTATAAAAATACAGTCCTTATGTTCCACCTCTAAGAATCCARGCCTGGTCACAAGAGAGGGCACATTTACCTGGTACCTGGATAAAAATGCCTAAACCAAAAAAATTAGAGATCTCCCACACTCAAGACAGCACTCATATCCCAAAACTATGAGAACAGCAACATTTATGGTTTGGGCCATCACATACAGACATGTAGAGACACGTTCTTCCCTTAAGTATTTATTATCTGGATTCTGACATTCACCACTCTGGACACTGATACAAACTTTTAATAGAAATTCTCATTGACTCCTGATTATACCTGTCTTCAACAGTTTCAGTGCATCCGCAAAACATTTCCTAGATTTGTGCTCCACTGYGCATCATTGTGTTACCACTTGCAAAGGTGTGAGGAATAGACAAGGAAGCAGTCTGCTGAGCTGTCCTCTCCAGCTTGCCTGAGCAATGCTATCACAGAAAATGAGGCTGCAAGTAGCAAATTTTYAGGTTTCAAGTCTCTTGCCCTGGGAGAGAGAACACAAGTGGCTACAYTCACATAGTGGAGGCTGGAGAGCACAGGCAGTGACTCAGTGTTTCAAGGAACACTACTGATTTGTTCTTTGTCTCTTCCTGGCACCTKAAGAATATCAGCAGATAAAATGAAAGTGAGTGAACAGTAAAGATGKAATCTGGACCTGCAATTTAACCAGTTCCCATGGCAATAACATCAAAAAATAAATAAATAGATTMTTTGAGGATTAGCAACCCAAAGATRAYGTTGAATAGCCTGTGCTGTCATCCTGACTAGAAAATTGAAGCTAATCCATTTGTGATTAACAGACATTGCGTATGACATTCCTCGATCCTATGRATGCACATTGTAATTACACTCGTTCTCCTGTGGACACCTCTCAGTGGGGATTGTGAAATGCCACTGGATCCCAGCAGTGAGGTGSTTGCCAGTCTTTTTCAAATCTAGTGCATGAGCTCCTCCTCCAGACACTTTTTCATGAGGAAAAGGATTAGGTGCTGTTCYTCTTCGTTTTTTCTTTCTTACTTCTTGATAAAAGAAAACTGCACTGGCTCAACTTCAAGTCACCCAGAGACAGAGGCCAAGAGGACAATGTCACAGACCCTGAGGACAAGTGTGTGGCCCAGGAGTCAGCAGTCAGGCAGAGGTGCTCCCACTCTGAACCCTTTCAGAGAGCACAAGTYAGTCAAGGTTCCCCTAAATTGATTCAATGGATTTTGGCACAGATCTATGTAGAAGAGATGCAAAACATTTTAATTCATTTTTTGAGGGGAAAAGAGAGGAGCATTAGACCAAGCAGGTAAAAGTAGTGCTCCCTAGCAGTCTCCAGTCCTGCAGACTCCTCCCATGGGTGAAGGAGTGGCACAGACATGGGAAGGATCCCTGGAAACTCACTGGACAGCACAGTCAGGGATAAGCCAGATCAGTCTATTTCCCATATCCAGACAGCACTGCCAYTATTTCAACCAGAACCACCCAGCATTTTTCCAGAGCTGGTTGCTCTATCAGTCTCTCACATAGTGGCAAACAATAGCCCTGTGTCATGGTCCATTCCCCTTTTACATGTACAGAGCACAGCAGCTGACACTGGCTGGCTGAAGGATAAAAAGCTGTATTGCCAAATAACAGATTGTTCTAAAGCAATTCYAAAGGGAATAAGGGTTTTTAGATGCTGGACTAAAAAGAAAAGGTACAAGCGTCATTAAACTGATCTGCTTTCACTCTCTTCCTTTAGATAGGCATCTCTATAACCTATTTTTTTCTCAAATTTAGGACAGTATTAATGCTGATGCTGTTACAGCTCTCACTACTGAAAAAGTACCAGACAACGTGACACATTGTCTTTTAATAACCTGCAGAAAGAAACTAACAAGGAGAAGAGGCCCAGATGTCATATATTTACTAAAGGATAGGAGGGTAAAACATGGATGGTAAAACAACACYTATCTCTTCTGAATTTAATGATTCCAAAGCATTAGGAAGATACTCAGAGCACAGTTCTAGAATGACAGAGAACTGTAGAAAAATTTAAGGTGGGAGGAATCTGAACAGAAGCATTCCCTTTTCTGTAGTATTATTGTTATTACCACGGAAAACCAGGAACTGCCATATGTTTCAATGTACTTTGTAACCTTACTTCCAGAAGATTTTATTCTGATTGCATAATGTCAATCATGTAGATTAAAAATGTGGAAAAGACTAAAATAAAGAAACTAAAAATAAAAATAAAACACTTGAAACCTTTTGGAAAATTCCCAACATCAGAATACATTAATGAAGCATAGAATCTGACATCTAAAACTGCCTGGAATCCATGAGAACTTCTCAGCTGATTTAAGCAACTTTGGTTATTGCCTTTGCAGTAGTGTTTGAAACACGTAAGGCATCAGTTCCAATACTTATACTCAGTAATTTGCCATCATAAAATGATATTTAATATCTGYAATCACGGTCATATCGCAACAGAACTTGGCTCTGGGTAAGTGTCCCAATCCAACACATTTCATGTACAACACACTGACAGCTTAGCTCTGACTGYTTCCCTGCAGCCAAAATTAAATCCTCCCTCATCTGTTGCTGATGCTGCACAACATGTGTTCTGCATGACTTCTTTTCTCCCCCCATTCCCATTTCCCAGGTCAAGAGCAACCAGGCCTGAAAATCCATGCTTCTGAAAAAAAAGGCTACTCACAGGAATAACAGCAGACTGCTTTCCCAGAGGCTTTGTGCAGGGTAGAAGCCTCTTCACAGCATTGCAAATCACACCTTCAAGCAGAATTGGAGAAAAATAAACACCATATTCTGGCATCTCCTGTCACCAAGAGCTGTTGTGCTCTCCAGACCAGGAGAAAACTGCACTGACAGTGTAMTGAGACCCAAGGTATCTGCTGAACTGAGATATCCATATGTGTCCCTAATGCAACACCATTAGTTCTGACAGGCCYCAAACCAAGCATCTCCCCTTGCAGCAACAACATCCTGAAATGACCTTTCAGATGGGAAATACCAATGCCCTCCTAACCCTAAAATTCAGTGACAGACTGTGCCATGACTCCACAGATTAGGCTGTGCCCGGGTTTTTCAGGGATCAAARGCCAATCCACTAAGCAGAGCGTATCTGTTCCTAAATAGAAGCAACGAGAGCAGAAATGAAGGSACTCATCCACAGCATATGGATTCAACTCTCCAGTAGGAAGTCTCAAGSCACCTTTGCTTACCAGACTAATATCTCCAAAATGATGTGAATGTGACTAGTCCCCTTCCCCCCATCTGTGGTAGGAGGACATCTTGATGATGCAGTAGTATTTATACAATCTTCAGGTACCTGAATGAAAGGCTGCACCAGTGAAACRCTACCATGGACTCTTTCCATACCAACAGAGGGGCAGGAGATTGTTCCATGCAGCAGTTCCAAGCACCCAACTCAGAGTCCAGCTGTGAGCAGGTGCTGTGGGTGGTTAGTATCTTTACTGGTCACTCACTTTCATTTTGATCTACTGAGAAATAGACAAGGAAGCAACCAGCTGCTACTTGAGAGCCTGCAGGTTTCAGTCTGCTTCATGCTTTCTTTTCTTCTAACTTCAAATGCAGGTAGCAAAGAAGTGAATCAGGAAAGAGGAGCTAACCAACAAGCCCAAAACTGCAGAGAAGAGCACAGTTCTTGTTTCTGACTTTGATGTAAGGAGGAGCCTCATGTTTAAAATTACATCTTAATCCTGGATTTCCAAACAAATTTCCAAAAGATTCAGAATTGCTTCCATTAAGAACTGTGCACCTTCACACCCACAACACATTGAAAAACATGTTACACCCAACTCACACAACTTAAAAAAAAAAAACTGGGTGCATCAATTGTGAGATAAGAGATTTTAAAATCACGTATTTTAAAATCACCGAAAGGATAAATGCCAAGATGTGTTTGAATACAATTTTTCAATATGATGCCAAATACAGTCAGCAAATTGCAATCCAGTATTATTTGCAATATCAATGTGTAATCCATCATGTACCTAGACTACCTTTTTTTTGATGTCTGAATATTTCCAGAATGAAAGTAAGGCTTCAAAATTATTYAGCTACTTTAAAGAGTTCTACCTAGTTTGTTGTGTCAGTTTCTCCAAAGCTCCTAACTTGCTGCTGATTAAATAGAAAACCTGAAATAAGGAACTGTTTATGAGAAAGTACTGCAGGTGTTTAAAAATATGCACATGTGCAGATAAGCTGTTTATTTTTATTCCTTTCACTGTAGGTTTGTATAATGTTTATTTTCTCCCCTATAATTTTCTCTTTCTTATTGTTTGGGTTTTTTTTTTTACATTTGAAGTGGGTCTCCAAAACAAACTATATATAAAAAAAAAGAAGATTCAAAGCTACTAGCCAGAGATGGAAAAGTACCACTAGCCTCAATGGATGGTTTGCATCTAAGCTACTATTCTGCTACCATCTGTGCTCTGTGTTTGCAGATCTGTTCCACTTTGAAAGGATTGGCAAAAAGAAAATACCTTCCTTGTGCTCCTTGTTTTCTGAAGCACATTATAAGCAAGATGGCTATCAGCAGTTAGGGAGGGTTTGTGCCTCTCAACAAGACGCTCACTTGTGCTCTTCGAGCAGGAGTCTACTCTGACTTCACTGGGTGTCCTTGTGTTCAGAGCTGGGCTGCAAATGCTAATCATAAAATAAAATGCCATCATACATTTAGAGAACAAGGAGTTTGGCACCACTACTGGAGCACAGCCAGAAGGTTTTTCTTGGGTTTGCATTTACACTTCCAAGCAGGCTGACACCTCTGACTTCCAGTCTTCACCAATAAAAAGAGCAACTCTGACCTCCCTGAGAGCACAGCACTATCYTTCAGCTGCCTGGCAACCATAACAGCCCTTTTCAGAATGGTATGAATTTAATTTTTTTTAAGGTATATTTATGAAAAATCATGGACAAATAATATTTAAAACACGAGTATTTCAAAATCCTTCTTGAATCAAGGCTATAACRTGGAATGGAGCTAATAATTTTCAAAAACCACTTGACTTTTAAATCAGGATGAACAATTCTGGCAAACCTACAATGATAAGGACATATCACAGGACCAGCACCTTGCTGATTCCCATTTCATGAAATTCCACTAATTAAAGCTGTGGTTAATTCATCCAGTCTGCTGAACTCATCCACTATATTTAAAGTCTGTCCTTTGATTCAGGTCTACATAACAGATCTCCTGGCAATTTAATGAACCTCGTCACACTCACAATTAATATTCTATAGCTACAGAAACCTTGGCCTGCAAATTTATGCTGGTTTACCAGGAGGGTCACTGTGGGCAGCAGACTGGATCTGTGAGGACAGGAGGTCATACAGTTAGAACTGACACAGATTTACTCTGAGTGACAGATACCAGGAACGGTCATTTTGAAAGAGCAGCAATAAAACAGGTTTAGAGGGGGAAGGCACAAATTGTTTTGTTTCCTGAGTAAACTCTGAAAATTCTTTTTTCAAATACTATTTTTTTCTTGGTTTTTATAACTAGAGTAAGTSAGTGCAATAAAACAGAACTCAAAGGATCACAAATGCAAAGAAAGAATTTGGCAGGAGAATTTTTATTTGCTATCAGCTCCTGCAGATGCTTGAAAGGAACCACAGTATTCACATGAGGAGTCTTTGATCCAGACTCCATGGATATGCATAYGAGGAAAGTTTTCTCATAAACTTCAAGGGGCTTTGTGTGTAAGTGCATAAAAGACAAAATCATATTTAGTAGTCAAACCTAGGAAAGGCAATCCACAACCTTTCAGAGGACTCAAAGAGGTAACACAAAGCCTGGAACCAACAACTTTCAAGTCTGGTATTACACATCTGAAGAAGGTGAAAAATTTCAACAAACTTTCAATTTGGCTTCAGCGCTAAAAGCCAGTAACTACTAGCTGGAAGAAGAGCTAGTGTTTCCCTTCCTTTATAGAATGTATTTTGGGATAGAAAAAGCAAAATAATTGCAAAAAGGGATGAGATTTTTGCTACAACTAGGGTTGAAACAAGAACTAACTGTATGAGAGTTATCAAAATTTTTTCACATTAAGAATGAAAATATCAAAAGTTCTCATGATCCAATGATCTGACTTTTAATACACCAGCTCAGAAATTATTTTCTGAGTTTGAATTATTTAAGTAAATAAGTACTTTCAAAACTTCTTGAAAAAAAAAAAAAAAAGATTTAGCAGTATCTTGCCAGTGGCAGCAATTCCCACTTYACATATTTGAAGAAAAATCCTAAAAATAGTGCTACCAAGATATCTACTCATAGAATCTTTTCATTTTTCTAGATAAAACATAAAAGCATGAATGGGAATTTTCTAAGGGTCTTTTTAATAGGCTAGGGACGGAGAAAACATCAATATGCACAAATTGTATCAGTTTAACTACATTAAATAGTTTAACATGGGAGGTGATCTCACACAATTTAATTAAATCAAGATGAAATTCAGTGCAGGAGAACTGTTTAAGCTGAGCTGGCCTTAGCAAGTAAGTTGTTTTGTTTTAAGAGGATTAGTGTTTTAGTCCCCAAAATGATACGCCTGTAAATAACCAAAGAGAACTAACTTTAGCTAGGCTGATAACCTAAATGGTTAAGTGGGGCTTTATACATTAATATTATTATTTTCTTCTGGATGCAGCTGGGGCTCAGGTTTCCAAGGCATTTTACGAAGCACCCTGGGAATGGCAATCTTTCCTTCTCCTTTAATTTATAGCATGGAGATGCTTGCTAATGAGAAAAATAATCAAAGATCTGGACTGAACTCTATCCATCCTTTAGGAATGAAAGCATGAAAATCCTTAATGATGCCACAGGCTCACACGCTAAAAGGATTGCAGATGATTCTAATTAATATGGACCATTCAGACTCTGTAACTGGCATGCACCGAAAAACACTCCCTACTTTCTAGGTCAGATATACAGACACTTGAAAGCAACTGCCAAATGTCAGTCCCTAAGGTGTCTGCTTCTGTTTATAGGCTTTAAAAAAAAAATAAAAAAACAACTGGCAGGGAAAGGCTTTAGATATGTAGGGCTAAAAATACATTGAATATAAAGGAGAAGGATTGTGGCTCTACTTGTGCAGGGACAAAAGGAGGGAAAACCATGTAAGAAATCTGTCGTCCTCCAGCCATGTATCCTGACCTATGCAGGGCAAGGCRTGATGTGCAAATAGCTCAACACAGCCACCCTGTTACTACCCTGTAAACAGGCTGGTGTTGGGAAGTGTGAGAGATTGCAGCATCRCTTTAAAATGCAGCAGAGTTCCTGGGCCAGAGACAGCAGAGACAGCCAGGGTCCCCCAGGCAARGGGAGAAGGCTGACACTGTCACTGCTTCACAGAAGCCATCACCATTCAGGTCAAGAAGGCTTAAGGCGTGACTTGGCCTCTAAGTCTGCTGGAAATTGCAGCATGAAATGTGTGCCAAGAGATCCTGATGATGGTGCCATGGTAAATTAAATAGGAAAAAATTAACAGCTGGGTGTTACTAATTTCTGTCGTGCAATGTAATGCTGCACATCCCATACCAAGCACAAAGTCACCCAGAGTGGCGACACAGCATGCCACAGGGTGTCCCGTTTAGCCACCAAGCAGACATTTCTCTTGACTCTGCACTGTGAAGGGCTGTGAAGGACTACACAGCAGTMCCTGGGGTTAAAATCCTTCTTTTTCTGAATAAAGCACCATACAAGCAGAGTTTGCCATAAAGTAGTTATTCTCCCTCAGTCTTTCCTGTAGTTCCCTTAGAGTCTTTACATTGTTCTGTGCTTCCCTTTGGCTCAGYTCATTTATGAAATAAGTATGCCACTAAAACAGCCATTTAGAAGGCATTTTGTACATATAAACTGATCTTTTAAAAAAGSATCATAAAGAAAATAATCCACTATTAATAACTSTTACAGCTGCTAATCCTGAGGCAATACATCACAGGCCCACTTGTCCTGGCACAACTGAAGAAGGATGAAGGATCCCTGTCATTTCTGAACRTGGTAACACAATGAAACGCTGGTAATGCAAAGCTGAGTGGCAGTGATGGAACAGCATCATTGCACAGAACCTGTCAAATGCATTTATTTAATGATAAAGTAGCTAAGCCTGAGGCAATACAATTCTGTTAGCAGTGGTTTTAGCAGATCTTACAGAAAAGTGGTTTCGCTAATGTCTGTGAGAGATGTTTTCTGCAGCTAAAGAGAAGATAGGAAATATGCTGTATGGACAATAGAAGGTCATCTACTACAATAATCCAATTTTCCTGTACAAAAGAAATAAAACTCAGGATCTACCTTCTTTTTTTCCTTTGTTATCTGTCTATAACTTATCTAATTAAACAGCAAAGTAGACATTTAAAAGGGAGAATGGCATTCTGATACCCTTTCTTCAGCTTGTTGATGTGTTACATCACTGTTGTAGGTAAGGAGCTGTTTGAAAAATAAAAGCTCAGTTGCCAAGTCTGATTTCTCAGGAAAAAGCAGAGAACCTAAATACTTTGATGACATGAAAATGTACTCATGAGAGATCATCAAACAAAAGGTATCTTTCTGATTTTAAATATTATGTTGTAARTACACAGTAGAATACAGATAGCTCTTTTTAATTTTTTTTATACTGACAGTAAGCAAGATTAAATACAAAACTGTAAAGCAATTACATGCTTTTACTCATTTGGTGTCCAGATGCTCCAGAGCTACCTCTTTCCTTTCTACTGTGTATATGAAAAGCAAGAAATGTGTGTGTTTGACAGTCAGACGTGAAGTAATGCAGGATTAACACAGAACTGGTGTGTTTAAATGCTGCATTGTAAATCAAAACACCAATTGTTTATACAAAAATTACTAAACAATATGCTGSAGAGAAAAAGGACTGGAATCATATCTGTTTCTCCCCAYACYGGGCCAATACAAACTGGGAATGAACATCAATACAACRAAAGAAAACATATCCTAGTGTATTTGTTTTTATAGCTAAATATCTCAAAGTTGCCACGGTAGATGGATGCAACACAGAATTACATCTGATGAAAACATRTTTGAATGCAGACTAATACTGGCAGCAAACTTCAAAACAAAATGAGAGAGARGAAGGCATGCTCTCTACTCTCTATCTGTAAGGACATCCAACCTAATGTGACAGCTGCTACTGTGTTCTCTGGAATACAACTGGGAACATTCAGAGGTCACAGTAACTGCAAGATGAGCTGATGTAGTGGACAAAAAATTATRCCACAAGCCAAAGCCAAAGGGGATACTGCTCCTCAGAGAAAAGAGCTCCAGCACTGCGGACAGCTGTTCTATTTCTAGGATTGCTCCTGTAATRTATTTTATGTCGAATTAAAAAACTAGTGATGATGAGACAATCAGGATTCCAGAGTGATTTAACTTCTCCAGTATATTACTGCTACAAAGTCTCTTTGAAAAATATAGTTTCCCTTTATTTTTTGTTTTCTTTGCTACCTAATGCAATGCTCTAACTCATTCTAACAGCAACTTTCATTAAATATTTAGAGCTTCAGCTAAAGAAGGACTACCCCTGCCTTACTGCAAGTACACTTCACACACTGAAGGAAGCTAATCAATTTCAGTGCATAAAACCCATCTCAAAACCTGTGATATCAAAGCAACAGCAACATATCAGGTAGGGACCATTTAAACTAAGTGCATAGTGTCCTAATCCAAATAAGAGCAATARTTACAGAATGAGTAGCTGTAGCCAGGCAAATCTTCACAGTCCAATGGGCTATGACAGAAATAGTACAAAATAATCCAGCTTACATTATTTGACAGCAGATAAAACACCATATTGAAATAACCATCCTCTGAAGGAAGCCACCAGAAGATAGATGTCTTTATCTTCATGGGAGVCCACAAAATAATCAGGTACCTAAACTTATGCACAGCAAAATTCACAAGTTAGAAAGAGCACAGAAAAAATTCTTGCAGAAAGAATGGCAGCCATTAACCTTTACACATCCCAGACAGCTGAGCCTGGTGCAGTTCACTGAGCAGAAGGAAGGCAGGAAACCTTACACCCAGCCTAATGGGATTCTCATGTTCCACAATGCACAGTGGGAAGTGCTGCACGCATGGGACTCCACTGGACACACACACACGCAATCCGCAATAAATGGGATGTTACCATGCAAACCTACTGCTGTGGGACAATGAAGCTAGCTATAAACATGTAGGACATGCCCAGCTAGGAAGAGAGAGGAGCAGTGAAGGATTCAGGGCAAAATGGGCCACACAGATAAATCACACCTTGGTCCACAAATGGAGCCCCGCCCAGATGCCACATGCCAGGCGAACACAGGACACCTTGCAGGTAACACAGGCATACACACCAATGCAGGCTGGTGTGAGCACTGAAAGCCACTCAGCAGTGCCTCGTCCCAGCACAGATGTACTTCTGCTATCTTATGTGGAGCTGAAGTGCAAAACCCTGATGGATCCTACCTGTGCCAAGGTACAAGGTCTTTCCAGGGAGCTGCTCAGTCCACAAGACCTTACACAGCACTGCCTGGCTCTGAGGCACTGCCCAAGATTTGTCCTTGTGCACTTCCTCAGATAACACAAACCCAGAGCTCATGGCTGTGACTGCTGAGAAGATGAGATTTGCAAATGCCTCAGGTGTATTGAACAGCAGAACATGGACATGTTTCATGGTGGCCCTAYTATAATAGTTAGCATCCTCTCTAGCACAATAGGATAGCAAAAGTTGAGAGTGTCCACTAGAGAGATGCAAATAGTTACCACAAAAAAGTTCTGTATTAATAGAGGCAAATTTGTGTTTCAYGCTGTGCTACAGCACAGGAGCTCTCAGCAAATGCCTTTACCTCAGCCCTTATTYCACATGCATTCAAATCTACACTGCAGTTGTGCACATCTGTATAAGCTGACCATCAGCAGTGGGACACTGGRAATCACCAAAATGCTTAAAAAGTACTAAACAAACCAAAACACTTATCCTGAAAAAGCCAAGCCTAGTCGATTCCAAGGAGAGTCTTCATGCAATCCTGYACCACTGTCTTATGGAAAATAAGTGATGTCCCAATATGTCCTATAAGAAAGCTCTGTGARCTAATGTCCCACCTATTCAGAGATGGGTTTCTGCTCAGGCTATGATGTAATTTTTCTGTCCTATCTGTGCAGCACAAGCAACACAGGCATCAGAAAGGCAAAGTAGGATGTGCAAAGCAATGTGGAGCTAAGTCRCTCTCTGAGCAACAACAGGGCTCCAGTGAATTGCTCAGTGTAGACTGACAACTAAGAGCAGAACCAGAATCAAAGTATAAACACAACTCTGCCTATCCAGCAATGATCCCCAAGGCCACAAAAATAAAAAAAAAATTGTCTCTCCTGTCCAACTGAAAGCGTTCAGTCAGCAGTTTCTAAACCCGTTATCCATCTAACATCTGCTTATTCTTACAGCTGCCGTCATGGCTCAGAAAGAAGCTGGAATGCTGCTGAAACCTAAAGTTTTCCCCAATGAAAAGGTTATGACAAATAGCAAAATGGTATTAAAGATTAAGCAGCCAAAAAAAAAAAACCCCACAGAAACCTGGGGCATGGAAAACAGAAATGGTCCCACAATTTAGTGCTATTTCAAAGCCCACCCCGTGTCTTCTGTTAATACACTGAATGGTATCTGAGAAAAGAAAACGCTGCTCTGGCTATTGTGCTGGAGATAATGGACAATGGTCCTGAAGGATAGCAGCACTGTAGGTCTGTAGGTCGCATGGCAGAAGTGACCATCGTGACCATGCAGCTTTTCTTCCTGTGCAACAAAAGGGCCGTACAACTTTTATGAATGAATTACTGTTTGCCCTATTATCTGCCTGTTTGGCAGGCAAATTATCCTCAATGAGCGACAGCCTGTGATAGCAGATCCCACGGAGCCTTTAGGTAAATTGTTTTAGTGATAAATCAGTCTCACTATTGCATTTCACAGAGTTTTTCTGGTTTATATTTTTCCAGCTTTAATACAAAACACTTTGCCATTTTTCTGCTGGAGGAGCCTATTTTCTTCCCTATACAACTATTACACTTGGTGAGCAAGTTACCAGTCCGTTTTCATCTTGCAAAATAAGACTGAGTGAGGTCTGTGGTTCCAGGACTACAACTACTTAACAGCATTCGAACTCTCCAGCTTATCAATTTTCTTTCCTGAAAAGCAGATGCCATAAACCCGTGTTTCTGGTGAACTACATTCACTGTTATATAAGGAATCACAGATGTTTGCTGATCAAAGCAAATCTCAAATATACTTGGTGATATTGGGACCAACAGATTAAGTCTGACAACCACCAGAAGTAACAAAAATTCAAAGAGATCTGAACACAACCTAGTTCTGTACCAGAATCTGTTCCCTCTTTTGGGAACATATGAAGATCTCCTGCATTCTTCAAAGATTTCCACAGAGCCTCTCTCCTGTAACAAGCAGAAATCTGTGACTTCACAGTTTTCTTTTCTTTTTAATATCCATCATCTTCCTCTGGGGAACACTTTGGCAATGAGTAATCAGACTGCCCACAGGATTTCTGCCAGGCTGTGCGAGCTCATCATTTCTGCAGCAGGGTTAGCAGCAACAACGACGGACAAGCTGTGATCGCTGAGATTGGGGCATTAGCAGCTTTGAAACTAATCTGCTCTCCTCTAAAGCCTGAGCTCAGCCTAGTGCAGAAAATTCATAGCAGAACAAGGAAAAGGGAAAGGTCTAACAAGCATGAGGGCATGACAGGGGATCCAGCAAAAGTGCCCTCTCTATCACAGAGAGTGAAATGGACAGATACATTAAAATGAAACAGGATAACCTTGTTTATATAGATAAACAGGCAATAATAGATGCAGTAGCCAAAATAAGATAGACTTATGGTCTGGGCATCTCTCAGAGGAAAGAGCTGAGGAGGTTTCATCCTCTTTATCCACTACAATGGCAGCTCCACTATCATCTTCCTCATCAGTTATCACCACTCTATCCCACACACAGGCTTGAGTGCAGCAGTTCACACCAACACTGAGCACAGCCACCTGCACCCAGTGACACTAATCTGACTAATTGCCACTCAATACTATCCGCTGGTCACAGAGATTCCCCGGGGCCTGGACCAGACATTATCGCATTTCCATTACCACAAACCTGTTTGCTCCAGGCAAACATCTGCAAGCAGCCTTCCTGGCACACAGCACAGCCCTCTCAATACCCGAGAAGATGCCAAGCAAACTGGTAGGCTACAAGCAAAGTCTTAGTATTCTCAGTGAATTCCTAGTATGGCCACAAGAAGCCAGAAAATGGATCCAAAATGAAAGCCCACAATGCAGCTGAGAAGAAGGGGACCAACTCCATTCTCCTCTGAAAGGACACGCGGTCATGTGCTTTCACTGCTCATGCTGCTGACAGAGAGCCAAAGTGCTAGCGTAGGTCACAGCCAAATAAATTCTCCCAAGAGCCTTTTACCTTAACCATAAAAAAGTTACACTGTTAAGAGGAAAAGCAGGAATTTAGAAGTCTCCACCCAGCTTTGTCAGAGCTTCACGCRGGACTGTGGTAAATAGCTTAATCCTGAGCAGCAGGCTATACTTTGCTTAAAAACTATTTTTGTTCTACTCCAGGTACTTTGACTTGCTGAAATCTACTGCATTTACTTATGAAGACAGCATTTCACTATTCTTGTGTTTTGAACTGCTACAGTCTAGGGCTCCTCACTTAACAGCCTGCATTTTTTCTAGAGGATAGATGTGGGAGCAGGGCTGAGCAGATTTAATAGCAGCTGTGCAGCTTTCACACCGCAAGGGAGAATGTGTGTCTGCATGTGGCTGAAGGGGATACAACATACTTTCTGCTTATGGAAGTGTGATTTTTCCAAGGAGAAGGCTTGTGTGGCATGAAATCTGGTGACCTGAAGCTCTGTCACATTACAGTCTSTGTCTGGAGAGGTACGATGTCAACTGAGCACGGTTAACTACAGAAAGCAGTCACGGTGTTCTCAAGCCATTAGCAGAGTCTTGGCTCACAGACTTGGATGAGCTGGCAGCTCARCTCTGTGCTGAATTAGTGTGATACAAAAAGAGCTATTAGGACGCATTTTTTACATTTCTCAAAGTATACAGTATAGCTGMTTGCACCTCTTCTTACTTGAACATATACTTCTTTACCACCAGCATTCCCCWTTCCTTTCTATTCCAGAGAAGGAATTATTTTGGGATTGCCACTTTATTTTTATTTCTGCCATGGAAACAAAAATAAGAAGATTACTCTTGTTTCCATCCCTCACGCACATTCCACTTTCCAACAAGAACAGAGCTGTTTCCCTTCCATTCTGCATGAAACTCTCCAATATCYAGAGCTTCCAAGGCAGAACTTTCAGTGAGTCCTGGGATGTTTCAGCCTGTTCCTGTCCAAGCTCTTTGCCACTGTCAGTGGCACACACTGCCATGAGCAGCCACAGGAATCTGAGACAACCTGGTTTTACACAGGGAAGGAATTACAAATGGAATTACAAAACAAACCTGGTTATGTGAACAAAGACAACTCAACATGAATAACAGGTTCTACCCCTGGGCATGTCCCCCTGTTTTTAGTGTATTTCCAAACAGTTTTCTGATATTTGAAAGCTTTCTGGCATTTTAGAAGTGTAAATTCAGCTCTTGCTTCCACCGTAAAGTTTGGGGCTCAGAACTTAGGATCTGTTTGCTGCTTGCATTTTTTTTTTACCTCACATCCAAGACCAGTCTTGCTGGATGGTAACACACAGTGGACAATGCAGAAACAAAAGTTCACATTCTATACAGCATGTTCTTATTTACAGCAGAAAAGGAAAAAAAAGTGGGGAAGTAAGAGCAAAGTGAAAAACCTCCCATTTATTCAAGTCTATTAACTCTGTGTCTTACCTTCCTATGGGTCCCAGATCCCCTGAGTCCTGGCTGCCTGCGTCACTGGGTGTGCTCACTGATTTCGAAGAGGGAGACATAGGGGTTGGGACTAAATAATGAAAATAACAGGTATCCCATGTTAACACATGCAGCGACTGCACTGATGAAGAGCAGTGTCAGACAAATCAAAACCAATGGACCAAAATGATAGTGGATGGATGAGTAGGAGAGTTTGAAATGGTGAAAGCAAATAAGGAAGGAAAGAAAAAGAAAAGGAAGAGAGTCAAGTGAATTTTAAGTCTCCTGGAAGTGTTAAAACTGACATGTATTTAGACAGGACTGAAAGCCCAATGGGAATCTACAGCTAATCAATTGTGTAGATACCTGTGAAAGTAAATTTGCACTTGTATTCTTGAGTCTGGTTTGAAGTTGACTTGCAAAAGWTTTTAAATGTATCAATATCAGGGGCTTGTCTTGTCAAAAAACTAAGTGAACTCTTCTAGTAAAGTCAAGTAGGCAACAGAACAAGCATACTTTTCAAATTCTGAATTTAAATCAAAAGCTACTGTCCATTAGATATGCTCTAAGGCTGAAGTGTGGAAATGACATAAAAAATAAAAGCTAAGTAAGGAAATTCAGCTAAGTTAAAATCATTTCCCAAAGATGATGAGAATAYGCATTAGTTTGCTTGGTGATTGTGTTTTTTTAAAATAATGTAGGTCATAAAAATTTCCATTTTGGGTGGGACATGATTTCAACGCACAAGGAAAAGTTTCCCTTGGTTTAGACACTATTTGCCCAAGCTCTTGAAATGATTTTCTCTTTGGCTTGCCAGGACTTTTGAAGCATATTTCATGCAAAGGCAGTTTTGTTTCCTGAAACAGGAAAGGAAGTTCATAGCTCAAGGTCAGCCTGAGTTAAAGCTCTTCAGCACGGAAATAATAAATAAAAGAGTAAAAATATCCTGATTTCTTTTAAAATGGTTTCTCAAAAGTATTAAAAATTAAGAGATGGCACCAGTCAAGATTTAATGCAAGTATTCTTCAAAGCAGCCACATTGAATAAAACACAAAAAAGGGGTTTAATGCAAAAGCAAAGTTTCCCATTTGGTTTAAATCATGTGCATTTCCTTTTATAGGTTTAAGAGAACTTTAAAACTTTAAAATATTTTGTTATGCTTTACAGTGTATAATGACAGACCTGTCAAGAGATTCAGATTTTCCATGTGGTCAAACATTTAATGCAGACTCTCCCTAGAGACTGTCACAGAAATGACTGCAGCATGAAAAGTGAATTCATCTTCGTGACAGCCCTTTGGCAGGTTACAGGTATGCCTGGTTGTTTACATATTCCATATTCACAGTGAGACCTGGCATCGCGTGAAGGTGGAATTGAAGCCTCCTTTGTATATAAATTGTGAGTGTATGTAAAGGGAACAARAGAGAACAAAATTGTATTTTTAAYTAAAAGGAATCATCTCAMATGTGAATTTWCATGKTCTTTTGACAGCATCAAACACAAAAATATTAACTAAGATAGAAATTGATAATTTTCAACATGAATATGTGTTTAGTTAAAATGATAAGGACATATATATTAATTCTTGTATAAAAATGAGTATTTTAAATGTTATACATAAAAAATATATCTGATTTTATCTTGGACTTAATTTTTGTATCATGATATGATTAAAAAAGCATATTTTATTATACATAAAAATAGCCTAACCATTACTTGTCAATTCTTCTGAGAAGTGGTGTCTAAAAGCTTCAGTTACTATCCCATAACTTATAAAAATAGTAACTTTTCTCAATAAATGTTGGTTGATGCAAGTATTGAATCCAAATTCCAATTCAGAATGTCACTACCTACTTGCATATGTGCCCAAGCATCTATATAAGGTGCTTTCCTCAATCAACCTTCAATAATTTGTCAAATCTGAAGTTTTTCCTATATATTATTGTCAAGAATAACTAGGGTAAAATCCTAGATTCAGTCACAATGAACTTAAGGACAAAGCTTGAGAGCTCAAGAGAGGCCAAGATTTAAGCTAAAACAGTGAAAGTGATCCTGAATCTGAGGGAGACAGCAGGGAGGAAGGAAGGAAGGAAGGAAGGAAGGAAGGAAGGAAGGAAGGAAGGAAGGAAGGAAGGAAGGAAGGAAGGAAGGAAGGAAGGAAGGAAATTTGAAATTACTCACTTTAGGACCACTCAACAAATGAGATTTTAATCAAGGTAACCAATACTCAGATAGTGTATGTGTTTTTAAACTGAGGACTTCAGATTCTAGAACTGAAACATCAAAACYAAAAAAGAGATTGAGCACATGAAATCAGAGCTAAAATCTTCAYTAGTGTCTGTCAATAGGTGTTTTTCTATTTATGATTTGGTTTTTTTTTTTATTTTTCTTCTCCACTTTTGCTTGATTTTAAAAGAAAAYCAGTGGGAGTTCCCACATGACTATGCTCCTCCTTTCCTACAAATGCWTAATTTGAATTTTTGAAACAAAACTTGGGGCTAATGAAGTAGAGCACTTACAGTAATATTTTTTGGTCATCAGATAAATGTGAGTGAAGATAAAATAGTCCATCAGAAAAGAAATCACTGCTGGTATGCAAAACCAACCTGCATTATGTTCACAAAAAMCTTTTGACGAAATGAAACAGATGTTTTTGGCAATGACAAGTAYTCATAATGCCATGAGCTTGTATATGTCAATGGTATGGCAGGCATTCAAACAGAAGAGTTCACTTCACTAATACAGCCAAAAAACAAAAAAAGCCAAGCATGCTTCAGTAGAAAGAAAGCATTAGTTGTGGCAGAGCTGAATGCTTTACAGTGTGCTGCTCTTAAATACCTAGAGGTGGTTCTGGGGATATACCAATGCTCTGTAACAAAGCTTCTGTCTCTCTCCTTTTACGGTCTAGGTCAGAATCTTCCTGAGCTGGCTCCTTCTTCTGCTGCAGATCAGCCTGAGTCGAACCAGAAGAAAACAGAAACATTTATTTAATATATAATCAGCTCTAGCAATTATTTCACATCTAATCAGTCCCAGCAATTATATGTGAGGAAATATTTCTATGCACTACTGCTTAGCTACACTTTGAAATTAATTTTGATACATGTAGGCAATTTATAACTTAGATAATTGGTACTGTATATATCAGGAACTATTTTTCACTGAATGGATAGTAAAACTGGTCTTTGCAAGGATATTTGTAAGAATTTTTTACAGGACAATGAGGGAAATTTTCTGCCTCTCACTCATGACGTGCAACTTATTCAACTAACATAAAAGCTGACCATAGAAGAATAGATATCATTACCCTAAATAAAACTATCCCCTTCCTACTTACTCCAGGAACAAGAATAAAATTTCATTGYACTTCAACAATGTAGCTTAAGGTCCTGCATTTGGTCCTATGCACTTGTTGGGAAAAGAAATATTTTTTCATAAACTTCAACACCTAACAGGAGCAAAGGAAATAACATGTCTAAAGTAGGACTTTGGCAGTCCATGGCCCCCTAAAGGTYCATAAGACCCTTCCCTCTCTACCTTACTATCTCCACCTCCTTGGAGCTTCCACACATTTTCCATCTTCCCCTCTGATCTATGGGCATCTGAAAACAGCAGCACCTGCATTAGCCAGAATCCCACAAAGGTTGAAACTGTGCTGAAACCAGTGCTGGGTAAAGAGGGCTTGCACAGTTCCTCAAACTGRTGTTCACCTTGGTGGAGGCACCAACAGAAAACCTGGAAATTCAGAAGTATCCCCATGTTCTCCAGTTTGGACCCAGCCAGGATGCACACTGTTTTTACAGACAAAGTTGAGGCATATTTCCATGCTCAGCTCTTCACATGAACTCTCATGGTATGTAGGATTGTAGAGGGCTTTTGTGCATGGCCAAGCACCTCGGTGAGTGTCAGCCTTCACTGCTGGACCATCTGGTACCACAGCACAGCCCATGTACACAATTATGCCCTGTAGCATTGTCTGCATAGCAGGGTGTCAGAGCCATGGGAACTTCCAACCACCACAAAAGACATGAAGTCAGAGTCAGGGGAAAAAGAAAAAGGACCTAATAGCTCCCTCGAGCCATTAGCTTGTCCTCCTTCYCTCTGGTTCTTCAGTAATGAACACAAAAGCGGCACCTTTTAAAGATCTGCTTGTGGAGGACTCCCCCAGTGACTCCAGGAGCCTCAGYGGGGCATGTGCTGGTAACTGAACAAATGTGGCTCAAATGAAAAAAAGATTAAAAAGACAGACAAAGCTGCAGCGCTGATTTCTTGGATCACATCACATTTCCACRGTAATTCCATGAAATTCATGTACAATATTAAAGTGTCAGTTTAAAAGGAAACCAGTTATTAGTAAAAGATAACAGGTGCTTTAAACTATAGTAAGTGTTGACATTTGAAGGAAAGGAAGCATARTCACTTAATGCTTCTCTGACTTTGCATGAAAATGAATATCCACTCCCTGTCAATTCTCACCTCTATTCCACTAAGTGACTGAATAAAAAGAAGTACAAATCCCTTAATGAGAAACCTAATGCATATTGTCAAGGACAAATAAACTAATATGTCAATCAAACTTTAACATAACTGAAAGATGCACCCATGCCAGAAGATGAAAATGCAATTGCAATTATGTTTTACTTTACTGGAGAATAATAATTGTAAATCTGTTACCTTAGCTAGTAATCAAACTAGTCTTCAGAGTACAAAAATACACATTTAGATTGTAATGGCTTGAAAAAACGTGAGACCTCTTTCTGTCTCTTCCCACTCTCCACTCCCTTTCCATTGAAGGAGAGCCCAGGAAAAAGCATTGTGGCAAAAATCAATTTTTCTTTCTCCATACACATGCATATCATGTTGTCTAAACTGTTGTGATTTGACAGTRCCGTGGTTTTAAAAGCAATTCCCTCACCCCAACATTCTTGACTAAAAATAAGCTTTTTGATTTTAAGGTTAGTCTGACGTGGGTTTGAGGACCTCATTCCACATGACAGATACCTTGGGGCATAGAATAYTGAGATGTCAAAACCTCAGCAAGCCCCTTCTGCAAGTATGAGCTRTCTAAAAGGTGATTTTCCAAATTTACCTCTTTCTTCTTCCGTTCTTCCTCCTTCCGTTTCTTTTCTTCTCTTATCTGAGCCAAACGTTGTTTTTTGCGCTCAAGTTCTGCTTTTAAATCACTTTTGTCTGACATTTTGACTCTGCTGGAAACAAAAGTATGGAAATCAAGGTTAAAATGGAACTGAATGTTTTCCCTGTTTACTGAAAGAAAGATAATTATATCAAAAGTAGGGCTTCTAAAACTGCAAATATATTTCTATATAAACACTGGTCCTTGGACTATACTGATATTGTAGAAAGCGGAATATTTTCTTCACGATTTTCATTTCAAGAAATTAGAGCAGARTATCACCAAATGTGGAATATATTTTCAAATTACCCCTATTAGAAAACCACCTACCTAGGTGAAGTAAAACTACTGCTGTTCAAAATAATGCTTTAATGCTTTCAAAGTGAAGCTAAAATCTTTTGATTTCCATCATCTTTAGCAGACTAAAGAACTCAGACCCACAAATACATTTCAAGCACCAAAATGAGATCTGCCCCAAACAGCTCCATATTTCTTAAACAAGTAATAATTTTACTTGCAAAAMAATGAGAGGAGAGCTTTTGGTTCTGCAGGTGCCTTGCACAGCTGCCAGGCAGGATCCCCCGTTCCACTGACACCGTCCCTCATCATCACAGTCTCAATATCCTTCACACATTCCCCCCTCCAGCGAGCACTCTCACCGCTGTGAGCTAACCTGCATAGGAATCTCATCAAAACCTTTCCAGGGAAAGCTGGGCCATCCCCCACAGAAGCTGCAGAAAAGGCACAAAACCAGGCAAACYAGGAAATCTAAGTTCCTCTTTATGAAGCAGCACACTGCTCTGCCAACAGCCTTGCATTCAGACCRTCTTTCTGAGAGGCAGGAGACATGCCTAACGCTCCTTATTTAATTCCAACCACACAAACTTGGCAAAAAAATTACTTCTGAGATTCTGAAAGACCTCTTCCACCATTTAAACCCTTTTCTCTTTAAGATGGTGATGCCAAGTCACAAATAATCTTTGTCTTTTAAATTCCTGTTGATGTACATGAGCCTGGAAAATGAAGGGTAAAGAAATGAAAAGTCATATTATATAGATATAGAGCCAGATCTTTAAAGAAGATATGATACCAATCTTTTTCTACAGTTTTAAAACATCCCCATCCATAACTTAAGTCACAGATTATTTCATTATTTTCTGACATCATAATCATTATGAACTGTAATCTGTAYTAATACTGATTTCTTATTAAGGATTTTGTTTCAAGTTCTGACTAATATAGACATTCATGAAAAGAGTTAACTGTGTCACTCCTGTTCACACATCACCGACCGTATCCACCGCTGCAACTCAGAATCAATCAGATCAATGGCAGTGCCATGTATACGCAATGGAATTCTATTGCTCACTTGATGCACAGGAAATTTGAACGTCAACTCTCCGTTAATATAACGAGAACTCTACTCACATTAGTGCCTGGGTGGGTGGATGACCAGAGAGTAAAATTATATGCTAAAAATTRCATGGCACTTCCATCCATCATGAATTTCTCTGCAGTCATCAGCTTCCTCGTCAAAATGATGAAAGCATAGTTAGCCCATGACATAGAGGATATTGCCAACAAAACATCACCTGCACATTAAGTGCATTCTTGGCTGCAAATGCTTTGTTGTCTTTGCAAGCATTTTCCTTGAAGGAAGGAATAGAATAACATCTGGAATCAAAGAAACCACTCAATGAAAAGGATGGGCATAAGAGCAGCTCAAATTCGAGCTCATGCTCCCACAGATTCTGCTGCCAAGGCACCGTTTCAAGGCCGTGGGACTCCTCGTTCAATCCACAACAGCTGACAGMAAATGGTATAGCTAGGAGGGCCATTCAGCTGCCAACAAATGGGACCCCTGGATACATTGGCTGCACGTGGAAGACCACCATTTCTTTGTTCCTCCATCACTCTCATCCTATTCACAATAGTATTGTTATCAACTGGAGAAAACCAAAACTGTCAGGAAAAAGATTGCATTTGATATCAAGAAAATTAAGCAGTAGCACCTTAAACAACATTTATTTGTGTGATCAGTTGATGTCAGTGAGYTATTTTTTACATGGGAAATGCCCAGAGAAGAAAAAAAGCTTTTTCAYGGCAGTGCAGGTAGTGTTTTGCCTACCAATCTGTTCAGGATTTCTGTGTCTCTCWGATATGGTTGAAATCCCATTTGAAGTCATTTTCCTAATCTGTTGCACACATTTGAATTCTGATTGTGAAGTTACCCCTCAGAGCTCTTTGGACTAGATAGTTTTTGCATCCTTTTAGTTCTGCAGTTTGGCAACAGAGAGAGAGCTCCTGTTTCTATGCAAAAAATATGCAAATGTGTTTTAAGGCTCCTGACAGAAACCCTGAGGGTTTGGCATCCCTTTCAWGCTGTTTGTCAGATATCAATGAACGGCTTTCTAAAAATTTCATTCCCTTAATGTCAGGRAAGCTAACTAGCTTTTCCCCTGATTTGAGCATCAATGGTTTAGTGCCTGGCCCCTTTTTTACAATGCTCCAGTCAGGGTGATCAAATCCTATTAWAACTTTGCTCTATTTTTAACAAAATAGATCTTACATACAACAAAGACGATGTATTAAATTTCCTTCAAAGAATATTGCCAGAGCTCAGTTATACCCTTTCATCCTGCATATATTATAGTCATGCCTAAGCCCCCCAGACAGCTTACCACCCTGAAAACTGGCTGATTACAATTTTAGCAAAATTAAACACCAAGGGTATGTAACCACCTTTCTCAGATGCCAGCAAGCTGGTAGCAAGCAAGGAGGCRMGTGTACCTGYCACTCTGCTTGGCATTAACCAYRGAGTTAACACCAGTCATTACTGGGAGCAAATTTCTAATAATTGCCAAAAAGCATGCCACTACAAGAGAGATAAAGGCAAACAGTAAAAAATATTTACTTTTAACATCCTCTGTGGTGCAGAATGACAGCCCAAGGCTTATGAGTGACCTAATCTCCAGCCTGGGAGAAGGCACTGGTCAGARGGAATCACTGAGGGACATATTTCGTACCAAAGCAATTAAATCCCCTGTGTGGGAGAAGGAACACATAGGAACAAGCACACTGAATGCTGAATTAAGTATAGAAATAATTTTCATAGCAGGGCAACAGCCTGSGGCTCCCCTCTTCAAGGGAGAAGCATAATCTTAGATCTTAGATCAATTTGTATTTGGTTGTCCCAGTTTACTGTCCTGGTTTTAAAAGGGGTGAGTCCTACCACTCCAGAAGAGCACACTACACATGATAGCACAGGTTCTTGTGATGTACCAGAGATGATGCTCTTGCACAGAGATGATGCTCTTGCACAGAGTGCACTTGCCTGAGTTCCAAATGCTCGGAGAAAATGCTCCTTCCTTTAACATACTGCAGAAAGGAGCTGGCTCCTCATGGCATGACATTTAATGTAACAGAGTGTTCTACTTTGAGATGTCCATTTTTCCCATGYGTGGAGTCTCCTCTTAGGCTTGGAAATGCAGTCAATTCCATTTACACGCCAGACCAGCAGGATGGCAGCTGCCCAGGCTGTGCAAATGCAGCACTGGCTTCTGGGGACTGCTTTCTAGGACTTCACCATCCACTGGCYTAGCTCACAGCATCTTGGATGCCCACAGTGTACATGCAGAGCTATCCCAACCATTAGGATAGGTAAAATCAAGAGTCTAGGTAACCTAGGATATGATTTCACTTTTCCTAAAGCAGATGTTCAAAAGCAACTAAGATCAAGCATGCCCCAAAGTCACCAGTTTCTCTCTAATGGTGGTAGGCGACCCTGGGTGATCTCTGTTAAGTTCCAGGAATCTCCACTGTAAACGTCTCAGACTGGGTGAAACGAATCCTGTCCTTAATACCCTCCCAGAAGTTCCTTTTATCCTGTCAGTGTATGAAACAAGGTATTTTAAAGACCATTTGTATTAATCTTAAAACAACAATGACATTTGGACAAACTTCTCTGCWGCACAGCACATATGCCAAACTAGCCCACTAAGCTCATCCCACAGGCAGCAACATTTCACAACCATTTCATCTGTGGCAGCAGTAAGAACATAAACATGAAAACAACAGCATTTTATCCTCGACTGGACTAAAAGCCATGCAAGTACTTTTACAGGTACAAGCCAGTTTTATAGCCGTTTTATAAGCTACTTTATCAATGATCAATATCCCAATATTTGAGCAGGTATTTTTTTTCAAAGCATTTAAATGAGCACTTAACAGCAGAAACAGGTATCTAAAAAGGTTTGCTTGAATTTCAGTATCAATAAATTGATACTTGTCAGAGTAATAGAACCAGAAGAACAGGCACAAAGAGTTGCATGACATTTAYATACGTTGGACTAAATACAGGAAAAATAAACTCAAAATGTTCAGTGTATGGTGAATAAAATAAAAAGCCAAAGAAATTAAAACAGTGCACTTTTTAAGCAGAAATAATAAACAGTATATAAGATCTCCCTCCCCTTCAAGTCTTTATATTTCCTAAGTCTCCCTCCCCTTCAAGTTCTTTTTATTTCCTAAAATAGCACCTTGTCTGCATGCTTTCACCAAGCTCATCTAAAAAGAAATCTAAGTTTCCAAATCTGATAGGACATAAAAAAAGMCTACAAATTTTACTGCTTAGTGTTTGCAGGATTTTTACATGCTGTTCATTCAGTAGGTTGCACTAGAGTATAAATTTTCCAGGAGTAGAAATTTTACCCTTCATGAGCCTTGAGGACTCTCCTGTTTTGTGACTCCCTATGTTGTGCTTTTTCCTTATTATCTCCATTGCAATTACCAAAGGGGTTCATTAAATACTATTACATATGGCATAAGCCATCTTATGTAACTAATTATAAATAATTGATCAATTAATATACTTCTCTAACATAAATAGGCAGCATCTAGTATTTATAGATGCTGCATATGTATTATTCATAAGCCTTCATAAAGAGCCAGTTACTCRAGCCCAAAACAGCAAAATGTCTTTTGTGTGAAATGCAAAGGATTTTGCACAATAAAATATATTACTCAGTGATTTTGGTTTTAAAGAATGGGTTTACAGAGTGGGAGTGCTAGTACTATTGAAACTCTCACATGTGAAGTCTTCCACTGGAAAAAAATTATTAATTTCTATAATGTACTATATTTATCTCTACTTAGTACAAATGAGAGTCTTTCCTACCGTTAGGAATATTACATTCTTTTACAATTGAAAAAAATTCCCATGAGATCCACCTATGACTTTCACAACTGTAAAGTGTGCATGCAAAGTATGAAATTGCACAAAGCAGATAAACATCTTTGGTCTGCAAGAAACCAGAGGGAGTTGCTACCCTAGTATAAATGCATTSTAATATATCACATTCATTTGAAAATAATGTTTGAAACACACTTCAAATGGGCAAGAGGGGMTAGAATCATCTCAACAGCAATTTTTAAATAAACATGAGTAGCTCTTTTCATCATGCGTCAGAATTTGTACTTGACTTCAATCGAATAACATAAATAATTTTGCTAAATGGGCATATCAGTGTTTACAAGATCACAACAATGAGCAAATATTTGCAGCTGCAAAAACTTAGCATTTGCAGTGTTTAAAGGAATCTCCTGTGTGATGAATTCAGGAAAACTCTAAGTAAAATTGAAGAGACTGAGTATTTTTTCTACATAACCTTGAAGCAAAATAGTCAGGCTTTTTACACTGCATCTGTGTATTTRTCTATAAATAAAAATGGTTGTCAAGTGTTAGATTTCAGGGAATATACCATTTTTATCCTTCAGCTTCTGAACATTTCTTGCAGATGGGCAAAGGTCTTGTGCTTTGTTCTGTAAGGGTTTACAAATCACAGGCATCCAGAGATTTGGTTCTGTGCTTCCTCCTGGTTGCTATGCAACAGGTCAGCACATCTCTAGCCTATTTCTGTTGATGCTGACAGGGTATAAGATATGTACCCACAACCGCCTAATTACACATCCCTTACACTCTATTACCATTTAATCTTTTCACTCCTGTTCTTCTATAATGGCCCCACTAGAAAATTAACTCAGTTTTAGCAGAATTATAGGGTCCCCACAAAGCAGCATGTGAGCAGAGCTYTACTACTGCCCATTCTTCCAGCACCAGTAGTGTCCACGAAGCAACACCTCCTTGTCATCCCATTCTCTTATGTCYCTTTAGTCTTTTATTTTACCTTGATCTTTTCATTTGCAACAAACATGGTGCCATGGAAGACCCATCAAGGTTGAAGGGAAGAAGCTGTTGGCAACAACTCGCTGGAGATGAGCAAGAAACACACAACATTCCAGCAAGGAGTGAACGCAAGGACTACACTCTAACATGTCACTATAGCAAAACTGCCTCACATCTGACACCAAATATGCTCCCTTTATATTACTGAGTTCCACAGAACTAACAGCATGTTTCACCTTGAAGAAAACTGGATTTTAAATAGGTCTTTTCAAGGGTCTGGGATTTTCCCTCAGTAAGCATTTATGAGCACAGTTATAACACACAATGATCTCAMCATGCTGCTGTGAGATGGTCCTCAATGATGCAGCAGCCAATACTGATTGTACTTCTGGGGRATGTGACTCAGGAATTGTGTCCCAGTTACAAAGAGATGTTTTTAACAAAACAACCACTTGCATGCTTAGCAACATTTAAATCTTGTAGAATAGAAGATTCCTAAGCATTCTTGGTCATTTCTCTCAGTTTCTGTCTCTGTTATCTTTTTCTGTTTGGCTGCAGTAAGATGCGGGGCATCATATCTGGCTCTGTATATGGCTGAGAATGGACTTAGCAAAATTCCAGATCTTTGAGATTCTACATTCCCCACGCATTAACTGGTCTTTCTGGTTGCACTGTTATTCTGTGACTTTCCCAGCTTGCTTCAGAGAGGAACTGCAGGATGAACAGCTCAGAGGAGCCCTGCTGAGAAGGACTTGGGGTTGCTGATGGGTGAGAGGCTGGACATGACCCAGCCATGTGCACTCACAGCCCAGAAAGCCAAACGTGTCCTGGGCTGCATCCAAAGCAGTGAGAGCAGTAGGGGAGGGAGGGGATTCTGCCCCTCTGCACTGCTCTGGTGAGAGAGACCCCACCTGGAACATCCAGCTCGGRGTCCTCAGCACAAGAAGGAGATGGAGCTGGAGCAAGTCCAGAGGAGGGCCCCAAGTTGATTAGAGAGATGGAGTACCTCTCCTCTGAGAAAAGGGTGAGAGAACTGGATTTGTTCAGCCTGGAAAAGAGAGGGCTTTGAGGTGACCTAATTGCAGTTTTCCAGTACCTGAAAGGAGCCTACAAGAAAGAAGGAAAGAGGCTTTTGGTAACAGCATGAAGTGACAGGACAAGGGGAAAGGACTTCAAGCTGAAAAAGAGTAGGTTTATATTGGATACCGGAAAAAAARTTTTACTGTGAGGGTGGTGAGGCACTGGAACAGGTTGCCCAGAGAAGCTGTGGATGCATCATCCCTGGAAGTGTTTCAAGGTCAAGTTGGATGGAGCTCTGAGTGAAAGGTGTCTCTGTCCACTGTAGTGTGGTTTGAATTAGATGATCTCAAAGGTCCCTTTCAACCCCAGCCATTCTATGATTCTATGACCTAGCAGGATAATTTAAAAATGTTTTCTGACATTAAAAGAAAACCAAATGCAAGCTGTAAGTTGGTAAGATTTTAGAGATGGATAATGTAAGAGAGGTAACAATCTCAAGCTGCAGGTCACTTATCTAGAAAAGAGTCCTGTATTCCATATTTCGATTTCAATTTCCTTTGTATGTATTTTTTGYACAATGTTCAGATGTCAATGTTATCTGCTGCTATCATTGGTATGACCACATCTTCAAAACCTCTGTAAAACATCTTGTTCATCATAACAGCACCAAAGTGCCTCCCAGGGGTAAATTTAATGACTTATGAAAATCTAACATAGAATTTTGCTTCAAGATGTCTGCTAGTCTCTCCTGAAGTGGAACAAAGACTCATTTTCTCCATCCTGCAAATATTTCAGACATTAAAACATGTACTTTCATTCCTCATGGGGGGTAAAACTGACCCCTCTGACTTTTCCACCCTCCTCCTGAGATAACCCTAGTGGTATATGGCCAGCAAAGTGATACTTAAAGCCATTTACCCAAACATGAAAAATGCATGCTCTAGTGTCTGCTTCTTAACCCAGTTATGACAACTGCCAGAGAGACATCAAAGAACAAGCTATGCTGCCATCACACAGGTTTTGTTGGAAGACTTACCCAGATWTCATTTCTTTCTTGTAACAAAATATGCTTTGCTTTGCTGCTGATGTCTGTAAGGATATAACTAGGTTAAAAATATTACACATCGATTTCATCTCTGAAGTCAAGACAGCTAAAAATGTAAAAAGCAGGGAAGAGCCCTGGCTGTAAGAAATATACAACAAGTTCTCAAAAAGTAGAATAAATAACATTTCCATTCCCTTTGTACTTCCCAGGGCTTATCTGGCTGTACTAATAAAGCAAGATGAATGCTCAGAGCCTGCCTCAGCCAATTCATCCCTGTTGATCAACAAAAGAGAAAAATTATATGTCCAGATAACAAGGCAAGATGATAAATGYAGATGTCTAGCAGCATAATTTAAAGGATATTGGCCAAGAATTTAAATATGAGAAGGGACTAACAACCAAGAAGTCTACGTCTTCCATTTATCTTTTCTGTGGTTTTCTCCAAATTGGAGAAACATGTTTTGGGGTTGGTTTGTTTGTTYMTTTGTGGTTTGTTTTGGTGTTTTGGTGGGGGGGCTTGGACTTTTTTTGTCTTGAGAAGACTGAAACGCACATTCCTAGGGTGACTGTTGGCTAATGGRTGAGAAGGACTGGAGGAATGGAAATGGTGTTCTTAACCATTGAAGCTATTTTCTATTAATTTCTGTTCTGCAAAGATTTATTGGACCAGAAGAAGCAGATGCAAGAGAGCGAACATCAATCCCTAACAGAGGCCCCTGGGTTCTACTCTTTGTTTCAGGGTTAGTTTATATTATATGCAGTGACTGTTTAGTTTACAATACAATGCTGTATTTAGTATCTGGAGTCAAAGATTCCTYTTCCTTTCTGAGTGCTTGAAGCAAGGTGCTGAGGAGTCCTTTCTCTTTCTCCCACATGCTCTGTTGTACACAAAGAAACTTTAATGTTTTAGACTCATGCGGAGCAGCTTAAGTGGGAAAGACTGGAAAGGTATCTGCTGCAGAAGACACATAGGTTGCTGGTCAGAGCACAGCAAATATCTATTTATGCAGGCAAATATTATGAAGGCAAATATCTATTTATGCAAAGGCAAAAATTACCTGGGACTCCTCTACTTTAGGTGAGTCCCATTGAAACCAGGGTGCACTAAAAGCAGGAGTAGATGCTGTCAGCTGCAGCTCAGCATGGAGCACACACTCTGGCAGTTGGGCTCAAGGAATGTCAACTAGATGGAGCAGCCCAGGAGAGACAGAGGGCAGACACCTGGGCTGTTGAGTCTGGGGCTTCAAGGGTAAGAATAYATCAGAAAAGGGTAAAAAAGGTGAAAAAGTAAGTTTTTAGAGACTGCATATGCTTCAAGAGTTAGGTGACACCTAAGCTGATTCTTGACAACTGCAATTTTAGTTCCGGTTTCTATACCACAATATAGTTAATTTTGGAAAATATATCAATATTTACTAGACCACAGAAGGTCCACAAGGCAACCAGAAATGGTCCACATCTGTTTTTCAGCCACATCCAACTGTTAAATGTATGGGCTTACCAGTTTAAACAGGCAGTCTTGAGGAGTAAGATGCATAACATAGTTTACAAAGCCTACTACATTGCAGTATGACAGGAGAGAACCAGGGAGAAGCCAGGAGTTATTGGATAACAGTCAATCCTTTAACAAAAATGGACATTATGTGATGAGAGAAAGTACAGCAGTTTTGTTGCTTTATATATATGTATAGATAGATATATACAGTCCTTCAAGAAAAATAACATAAAACATGGGAGGCCAATGACTTTTATTATCCTTACTCCTAATTAATCACTTAGTTTACTGAGATCAGAAACTTTCTGGAGAAAAACTTTATTAAACTTAATTAAACTTTACTGAATGAGCACTRAGAAGGCATGATCTCCATTTAAAGACTCCAAAATCAATACTTATACTGACTAACATTACTGCTGCATTTTATTATAATTTTGTTAAAAAATACTCATATGTTTGTCACTGTGGAAGTCCAGAGTTTTTTCCTTCCCYCTCCCCTGAGTCATTGATAAGTAAACAATAAAACCTGRTAAGTGTTATGTACATAAAGGTTGCTGGAAAAAGTGTGGACAACACCAGCAGTAAGGTTGTAACAGGGTTCCTTTCCATCTTACCCACTTACAGAGAGTATAATTTACTGTCATCTTTTGAGTTCTAGGCTTTAAACATATAGGTAAAATCCTAAAGCTCTTTAATTTATAATTATCAGACAGAGTACTGAATTTTCACAAGATGTTTTTAATACATTTTCAGCCCTTAAAGGCTGAGAAACTAGGCTTTCCTGSATTTTTCTGCTATTCAGCTTTCTGTGAAAAAGAAAATATTGTGGGAAATAAAGGGACAGTTTTCCCACGGGCTCTTTCAGTACAAAGAGAGAATGGCATCACTGTTTTTTTTACTTTGTCTCCAGTACAATACCCTCCCATCCCATCAGCACAATTTCTGTTGTATTATTATTACTACTGTGGAGATAGAGAAAGGCAAGAATACAACATTCACAGGCTTTGCCAAGTGCAGCAGATTATGTACATGAATAGCTAACTGCACACTAGGGGGTATGATTTAGGTCAAATTTCTTGTTTCATTCCAAAAGGTTATAGATTTTGAAGCCGTTCATTGTTTAGTGCACCACACAGTTTACAGTCATAAGTACATATAACCTGAACTACATTTTTCTCGTTTTTTTGCTGAAGTAATTTGTGTTCCTAGGCAGYGAACACTGGCAGAAGTTGATATTCTGTAACAAAGTGCTGTAAGCGTGTGACAAAGCTCTATGAGAAGTTAGAGGTAAAAAGGACAAAGAATTAATTCATTTAGGGGCAAGCTAAGATCTAAAATATTTCAGAATTATGATATAAACCACCTTCTGGTTCAGCAGTTGCTCAAAATGTAACTAGAAACAAATTGATGAAAGRAACAACAACGTCATATGACTTTGAATAATGAGATTAACAAAAATGGCAAATCTTTTATATTACTTAAAGAGAAGATAAACACATATTATGAAACAAGTCATATGAGTTTAGATAGTTCCCCAGCTTTGTGCTGTGAGAATCTGAGAAAAAAATTCTTTTAAAAGCTCAGTGTCAGTGGAAGAGTCATTAAACCAGAACAGACATGCTCAAATATAAGGAAATATTTTAAACAGTCTGGGTTGGTTTGGTGTTATTTTCCTGTAACCCTGTTTTGTTAAATATTTTAATTTCTGGAAATATACAATAGCAATCATTTGAAATGTCTTTGCCCCAATTACCAAGTGACCTGGTAACCACTCTGATCCTAACAGTGGTGGCCTAATGTGCAAAACACGAAACAAGGGCATGCCTTGAATAGTAGGGATTTAATACGGTTGTCTATGCCCTTTATAAGCCAAGATCTGTGTTAATGGATACAAAACAGAAGGGCTGAATAGTTCAAGGCAAGAGAAATCCATATTTTCCCTGCATGTGGTCKAAGACCGACAGTGATTAACTTTCAATACTAACACAGCATAGTTTCAGTGCTAACACAGCATAGATTCAATGCTAACATCGCACAGCTTTTATTGTCAAATTCAGCCTGAAAATATTAGAATCAAGGAAGGCTTAATATGAAGTGATATAAATAGACAAGAAATATATCTTCCATTATCCTTATTTATATTTAATCATCCTCGGCAGTTTTGTGTCTTTGCCTCAGTACAACTCCCCATTGTTTGAACACAAAAAACTGCAACTTTCTGCTAGGCTGAAGTGAAAAATTAATAACTGAGAAGCAGGATTTGGAATTATTTGTACCACATCACAGACAGAGGGAGAAAAGAACAAGGAACTAAAATCTTTTCTCTGCTAGGGAGAGAAAACAAAGGGCAGGGGAAGGAAAGGCCAGCAAGGAAGAAATGTGGTGTTAAGACAAGCACTGAGGAAAAAAGAAAAGGGTAAGCCTCAAAGAATGATAGCAAGAGGGAAAGGAAATGTGAAAAAAAAGATGTCACTGTAAACAAAAAGTTATGTCCTTAGAAGATTCCATCTGTAATTGTTTTCTGCTGAGTGGCAATAAATGAGCCTTCTCCTTGTATCTAATTATTCATTAGTTTATTCTAGGGCCAAGCAGGGACAGTCAGCCMGCATCTGGGGGACACACAGGGCAGATCTGCACTACTCCAGAGGGGTTCCCAGGAGGTCTGTTCATCAGGTTGATGTAACTTGTCTCTGTAGATCAGGTAAGCTGATTCACATTCATGGGAGCAGTGTTAAATATAAAATATGTACTTTTATTCTAAAATTAAGAGCCAAGAATCACAAGAGACATCTAAGAAGCTATTATTCACCAGATAACCTGCACACAGATAAATGCAGCAATTACACAGGGACTCTTCCAAACTCTTCCAAGTCAATGCAAAGACTCTCATTTTCTTCAAAAGAGTTTGGAGAAGTATTGTGGCTTTCAAACAATGATGGCAGCTGACTTCTGCCATCACTCTAGAGGCTAGATTCACCACCAGARAAGTCAGAGAGAAACTCCTATTACTGTCAGCAGTGATAGGGCTGACACATCTTTCCTTAAACTTGAGAATGGAGTTAGAGTGCTGCCCACAAAAGGCTTCAAGAAACTCTCACTCYGGCTCCATGCCTTCCCCATGCTGCACTGCACTCCCAGATATTCTTAGAATGCTTTTGCCTCAAAAGGAAAAACAAAAAGTGCTGAAGAAGCAAGTAAAAAAAAAAAAAAGGGATATAGTTTTAAGTTCAGGAAGAATTGGTCACCTGTCACAAATGATCAGAGGTGTCTTGTATCTATAAGATCTAGTGGCTCACACGTTAGTCTGCTTCACAGCTTCCTGCAGCTCCTGCCATCTGCCTGGAAGTAGCCATTTTCCCAGAAAAGTTGGCAAGATGATGCCATGTAAAATGAACAGTACTGAGGGAGCAAGCTCATGGATACTGTCTTATTTGAGTGCTTGCAGATGGCCAAGCGAACAACGGTTCCCAGTGCCATCTCTAACTAAAAAGAGCTAGCACCATTTTAGGTGGATTATTATCAGGTAGCAAAAGGGACATATTGCATCTATCTGAGATTTAGACTGAGTCAGGGTCTCCTTTTTAACCAGTATCATTCCTACTTCACCTTATCTGCCTGCTTACAAACAGTTGAGGAGAAGACCATTCAAGCCCTCATCCAGAAAGCAAGTCCCAATATGGACACATACATGTGTACTCACCTGTAAGACTTGTGTTGCTCTGATAAACAGAAATAAGCTGCACTGGCAAAAGCACAGTTTTATTAACACRAGTTGCATCTGTACTAAGGGCACTTTGCCAACATATTCCATCAGTATTTCAGCTGGAAAATGTCCCTTTTAAACACAGAYTACATCTAAAGTCATTATGGTTTGTTTCACTTAAGTTTTCTAAAATTAAAATCTAAAGTATCAGATGAGTTTTGCACTGAGAAGTCATTATATCTAACTATGGCTGCAGAAAGCCTGAGACCGATCCTCAGCAGATTTGAATTACCCCATGCACCTYAGTGAGGATGGCAGTGTTACCTCCCTCCAACTTCTCTGAAATTAAAGCCAATGGATAGGACAAGGAGGATCATTCTGTTAACATCCTCCAAACAGCAATTCCTCATTCAGGCATTAGGTGTTGGTAGCTCTGAAAGAGTCCTAATTACTACTTTTGCTGCTGCTCAAACCAAGCCAAAGGAGCTCAACAGGGCGCTCAAGGCACAGCCCTGGCTAATGAGCCTGAGTAGTCCCAGAGAGTGACCATGAACATATTTTAAATCTCCATGAGAGTAAGTTTAGTGTGAGATGCTGAAAGATACCACATGATTTCCTGAATCACTAGCAGGAGTAAGGGAAGCTTTGAAATAGCATTGCCTTTCTATACCCTTATGGTTTTTTTCTATTTTGATCCTTTATCTTTAACCCTTCCAGCCCATTTCACATCATTGTCCAATATCCTGCAGTGGTGGGACATCCAACACAACCCACTGTATCCAGCTCTATCTAGCATTCCCCTGCTCTCTTCCTGCAGGCTGGAAAACAGATGGCAGCAAGGAATGCTTCTTGAAACCTGTCTTACAGAAGAAAAGAAAACCAAGAGACTTMATCTGTTAATTTATTTGAAAATAAGGCAGGAAAGTTCTTGCTGCATCATTTCAACAACCTACACTGAAGACAGCTGCTAAAGCAAGGCTTTTGTCTACTAGAAGCATAACAGGAACCAGAAMCCTGAAGCTGGAAAAATACACTGGAAAACAAATGCATTTCAATAATAAAAAAAATAGCCACTGAAAGGCATCACAAAGGAGGGCAGCTCACTGCCCTACCTTCTATAGAAAGAACTGGTAGGTCAGCTTCTTAATTTAAGATMTGCAGGGTACAAAAGAGTATTTCCCTGCATTGAGTAGCCAGATTTCCAAACTTTCAATGATCACTGCAGGTGTAGGGTGTGGTTTACTGCTGCTCTTTTAAATATTCCTCTCTGAAACTGTGGATAAGGCAGCATTACAGTTAGTGCATTTCTGTGGTAGACTAAATCGAGGCAGAGGTGCTTAAAGGTCAGAGAAGTATACCTCATCCAACTCTAAAYGATCTCCTGGATCTCCACATACCTGGCCCTCAGAAGTCTCACTTATCAAGGAAGATGATAGCAAATCCCAATCTTYAAAATAATCTGTTCACAAAGAAGATACAGAAGGGGCAACACATTTTGTATTTTCATGGACTAAAAATGGATGATTATGGGGAAAGAAAATAAAGCAGAGGATGGTTATCAGAGGGAGCACTCCCTTGGGGAGAAGATCTCCATGCAGCCCCAAGGTTCGTGTTGAAGAAACTCATTCTTGCAGAAAAATGCTACAAAGAATTTAGAAAAGGAATTTTATCTGCCTTCACTAAATGTGGAGAATGTTACTAGATATACCATCTCAAATGAAAATAAAAACAAACAAAAAAAAAGAGCTTAAAAGAATCAGAATAGCAAACATTTAACTTTTCCCCATTAACTTAGCAAGAACAAATGAGRCTCTTCAACAAAACACATTGGTAGYAACAGAAATTAAATTCCCTGATTGCTCTGATAACACCATCTATCAGGAGACAGGTGGTCCTGGGACTTGGATTTCCATTCTGAAACAGCTTTTGCAGTCTTGTGCTTCATGATATTTAGWGCGATTTCTGATGCAATTTAATGTCCTCATGCAGAAGCAAAGCACTGACAAAATCCTATATGTCAGGATAAACTGCCAGGTGCAAGTGCCAAAGTCATGTGCCAACTTGATGTCAGGTCCTTCCATCTCATCCCCTCTGTATCAGGTTAGATTGCTTGATCCGCTGAGAATCTTTATTTTAAATGCATTTATAGCTGAAGTCTCTACTGTCTGTCAATGGCAATATCGACAACTTTGTTCCAGTCCATAAAATGGGGGCTTTGTCTAGGAAATCTGGGGCCTTATGCTCTCTGCTGACCATGGGGGATTCCCGGGATGATGTAATTATAATAACATGCTTTTGAAAATCTGTTTCAATGGACACCCAGTGAAAAAAAGGCCTCTGGCTAACCCCCTCCCTCCTTCTCTCACCCTTTTAGGGAATTACCTTAGCAAGGAGAAAAGATCTATTTACTGTCTGCTGACGTCCTGTACTTGAGTACACCCACTACCGCWCACGCCGTGCAAAGAATTATACACAGAAAACTTTTACCACCCCCTTTTGCTTTAAGCTGTTCGGCGCTCAGGCACCAGCCGGGATCCTGCGGCCGCCACTCGCGGCGGGGCCGAGAGGCGCCCCAGGGACCGGAGCAGGTGCCGAGGCCGGCGGGGCTCGCTCACCGCAGCCCTTCCGCAGCCGAGCCGCCGGGCCGCCAAAGCCCACCCGCGGCGAGGGCCGGCCGGCTCCCGTGGGCACTCGGGGATGCCCGCTCGCCCAGCCGGGATGCCCGCTCGCCCAGCCGGGATGCCCGCTCGCCCAGCCGGGATGCCCGCTAGCCCAGCCGGGGATGCCCGCTCGCCCAGCCGGGATGCCCGCTCGCCCAGCCGGGATGCCCGCTCGCCCAGCCGGGGATGCCCGCTAGCCCAGCCGGGCCGCCTGCCCGGGGAGCGCCTCCGGCGGCCGCACCGGGCTCAGCGGCCGCCGCACATCCCGCGGAGCGACTCCCGCCAGAGCCGGGCCCCAAGGGCAGCCCCCGCTCGCCCGTCCGCCGCGGCCYCGCCGCTTCCCGGCCCCGCCGCCCCGCGGGTGCCTCACCTCCGCCAGCGGCCGGGAGATGCGGAGCGGCTCCCGGAGCCGTGCAGCCCTCACCGAGCCCCCGCCGCCGGGGGAGAGCAGGGATGCCCCGCTGCCCGAAGGGCTGCTGCCAGCAGCTGCGCCCTGCCTTGCCGAGCCGAGCCGAGCGGTGCTGTGCCGAGCCGAGCTGTGCCGAACCGAGCTGTGCCGCCCGCCGCTGCGGCAGGACCGCCGCCGCCGGCTGAATGTGCTGTCTCACGGTGGACAGGCTCCTCCCGAGAGCTGCTGCTGCCGCTTTCCTCCTCCCGCCTCCTCCTCCTCCTCCTCCGCCGGCGCGCCCCCGGTAGCGACACCCCCGCCGCCCGTGGGACCGGGGCGGGGCCGCGGGGGGCGCGGGGCAGGTGGAACCGGAGGAGCCGGCTCAGCGTCCCCGCTCGGCCCCCAGCAACTCCGGCTTCAAGTGCGCTCGCTCGGCTCCTCCGCGCTCCCCTCGCTGTCACCCCACAGTGGCGCAGGCTTCGCCCCACGAGCAGCCGAGCCAGCAGCTTGAGTGGCTGCCCGGCTGTCAGGACAGCACCGGATTCACCGTCAGCACCGCGACAGCGCAGGCAGCATCCACCGCCACCTCCACAGCATCCCTGACACCATTCCATGGCAGCAGCTGGCAGCTCCACGACAGCCGAGGCAGCATCCCCATCACCATCCTCACGGCAGCAGCCGGCAGCCCCACAAAGGCTTAGCCATCACCCGCTAAGCTGCCTAGGATATCCCGCTCATTCCAGCCTCACCATCACCCCCACGGCAGCCTGGCCGCCAGCCCCGTGGCAGTCTGGTCAACTGTTATGAGGGCAGCAGGCTCCTGCTTAGTCCTGTCCCTTTCTGGGAGAACAGGGAGAGCTCCAGAACAGATGAAAGAGACCAAGCTTTCATGGTTAAATAAGGGCAGAGGTTTTASTTTGTCCCTGTCTCCTCACACCACTCATATGGGGACAGGTACCAGACAGGGGGGCCAGACTTGTAGCATTGCACCTGCTTCTCTGCACACACCGACATATCCATCTCCAGGGAGAGAGCTGCCAAGCAGAGCTCTTGGAGACAGTCCATATTCCTGCAAATAGCACCCACCTCCAGGGTAGACAACCCGGCTTCCCTTTCCCTTATTGCACACAGCTTTGTTGCCCCATATCAAGGAAAACACGTACCCTTTGGCATCATGGTTTGTTCTTTAAAAACGTGATGTCCTGGATGTGTGACTCACTGTTCTCCATCCCTCTGGTCCAAGAGAGCAGGAAAGGTACCCTTCAGAATCCTGTCCCTGGAGCCCACTCTCTTGTTTCCTTATGTTGGGGAGCACTAATTCCAGCCACTGCCATTCCAGGTCTAGGGTGTTTCCTGGGAAGAGTGAGGCATACCCAGTCCCCTGAAAAGACATAAAGGATTCACATCATCTCCAGTTTCTGCCAGACCCAGCCAGAATGCATCTGGCCAGGAGACAAAGGATCCTGAAGAGGAACAAAAGCCTCCATTGCTGCTGAGGATACAGTGATGAAATAACAGTTTCTCAATTTAATTGGAGTTGAATCAGGAAAGATTCATCTTTTTCTCTTCTGTGAAAGTCCTTAAAGAGCAACATCTTCTGCTTCTGCAGGCTGGAGCATGTGGAAAAAAACCCTGTGGTTTTAAATGCACAATTTGAAAAGTTTTGAGTTTGGGAGATTCAGTTTGCAACTCTTTGTTAAAGTAAGACCCTTTCAATGTCAACCAAAATTGAATTTGAGAAATCGTTTTTTGCTCTTGAAAGTGTTGGAGCATTGGTCTTAGTCTCAGYTTTTAATGCTGTAGGGTTTGTTTATGTTCCTCTGAATGCATCACTTGCAAATTCCCTGCAAACTCAGCAGACTGCTTTTTTTCCTGACCTGAGAGGGCCTTGGAGTCATTTAGTATTCCTGAATTSACAGATGAGACTCCATGGGCCCTGATGAGATCCTGCTGTTAACATGCTGCCATATCCATATAACCATGTTGCCATGGTATCATACACATGCAACATGGTATCATAGACATATCATGACATCACATGGGATGACAATATCAGGCACACTCATATATGCYACAAGATATATGTATATCAGATGTTTCTTCAAAAAACCCTGTAAATCCTACTTCAATGGGACACAATGTTGATATTTGTGATCTTCACATTTTCCAGAGGTGATTCAGTCTTTTGAAAGTATAAAAATAAAGGATGGAAATGGATGTGTCAAGGAAWTTTTTTTTAAAAATCCTCATCAAGCATAATGAAAGATTTAGTATTATCTAGATTTTTTTTATTAATAAAAAATGGGGTATTGGATACAGAGGCGTTCAGAAAAAACTCCAGTGGCTAGGGTAATATATAAAAACCCACCAATTTCTCCTCAGAATCAATTATTTTAAGGAAATTTGGAGAGAAGCAATCTTAGATAGTATAGGGTACGTGTTCCYAGGAGTAACAACCTTCAGGAACTCAGGAAAAATACACAAGCAGTACAGTGAAGGAGTTCTCCGAAGGAATAACAAATTTCCCTAGAAGTGATGCTCTGTTCTCTTTGACCTCAATCTCACTATTGTCTTCTCTAATATTCCACAGCAAAATCTCTCACCATTTTATGGGGTTTTTGTTTTAGGCATGCAAATTGTATTGCCACTAATTTAAAAAGACAGGGATGAAATCTTTATGAACCMAGAAGATATGACTATATGCATTTTTCAAAACAAAAACATTAWTATCAGTAATGTCTTTGTAACTGCTTTTAATGACAAATAACCAGTCATTTCAGTATACCCCCAGATGTGTACTAATTTTACACTTTCCCATTAAACACAAATCCATAATATTATCCAAATCAATAYATTCTGCTAGTAGGCATTATGTGATTATGTATGTCTTAATCACCAGGTGAATGTGCWGTAGCACAGAGTTAAGATTATTTTCAAAACTTTTATGTTCTCATTCTGTGAGTTCAGAAGATGGTTATTGTAGCYCCAGACTGCTTTATGAGAACAACACAGGGCAAACTGGTCAACAATTACAGACATCTGATTAGCTGCCTTCTCTGCAGCAGAGGTCAGTCGTACATGGACACACAGTCACCATGCTGGTATCTGAACAGAAATCAAAAATTTCTGAGRGAAAGTTTGAGGTCCATCACAGACTGTGGATTGTGTGGAAAAAGGCTGTTAATAAAAGCACAAAAATTCATKGTTTGCCTGTCTCCCCTCTTCTATCTTACACACATGTAAAATGTAGAGTTTTCTGTGGACATTAATTAGTGCAATAAGTGGTTAATTGCWAGATTGAAAAAGTTCAAGGGAAAACAATTTGACATATTTTCTTTTTGAAGTTACTTYATATGGAGTTGTTCATATTTTAGTTATTAATGAAAATGGGCATAAGTTGTTCTGGCAAACGAATRACCATTTATGATGCAACATGAGACAAATAATTAGTAATAATTAGTAGTGCATTGCATTTCCCTGCCTTAGGCATCAGCAACTCCTGCTTCACAGAGGGCATTAATAAATGAGCAAACCCTCTAGGAAGTTTGTGCCACTGGAAGATTAAAAATTAATTTAAAAGCAGGCATTTCTAAGGCTTAGTGGAAATGGCAGCACATTTTAGACACTTTGCACGGCAGGCATAGCTTGGGCTTGGCAAATACCAGAGGATGTTACAAAATGCCTTCCAGCTTTTCAAAAGCAATGATTTAAACAAAGGATCAAAAGGSAAAATGAAAGCAAGCTTTAGAAGTGAGGAATATCACTTCAGAAGTCAGGTTTGTTGTTAAAGCAGTKAAGTTGCTATAGGGCACTATCCTACATGGCTTTAGAACTCTTTCCTTCACAAGTGAGCTAGCTAGTTACTMATGTAAGAAATGCAAGAAATTGCTGAAATCATTTCAATCTCCAGGCAGATCATTGAGTTGAAATTTCTGCAAGTCTGAATACACACAATACATGCGAGAATACAAATGAAGATTTTAAATGTATCTGCTACACAGTCTAATAATTCCTCTGCCAATTGATTTCCTGTTTTTGGATTGCCAGTTCCAAGGTCTTTGCCCAAACACATGTACAAAGCTAAAAAAATCCACAGGATTTTTTCTCAGAAAAAACATCAAGAATAAAAGAAGTTGTACACAAGTAGAAGGTAAAGGGAGATCTGTGACAGATGTTCCATGCTGTTCTGGATTTGGGTTAGTCTTCAAACATATTGCAATTGTGAGSTCTTAGAAACAATTATTTTAGTGGCAGACTCTTTTCTAAGCCTCTTTTCTTGCTTTGTTCCTCATTTTCCTACAATGCCATCACCAAAGAGTTGTTATCCTAAAACTCAACAGTTCTGGACCTCTGAAACAGTAATCATGAACTTGATTTCACGTCTGAGACTCTGCCTGTTAAAACACACAATTGCCCAGGCTTCTAATTTTGCACTTGTAACCAAGGTACGGGAATGGCCTGCAAAAAAACAAAGGCTCCAGAAATGTCATTGCTGCCTTTGTAAATAACATGTGCTTGCCATGTAAGGAAACCAGTTCCTTCTATTTGAAAAGATCCAGAGTACTGGGAAGGGCTTGGCATAYGTCAGCAAAGCAGCTAACCTGGGAAGCGGAACATTCTGGGAGACACTTCCCCAGATTCCTGGCAATGGTCATGCAGACCCAGCAGCCTGCAGAGGTCTTCAAGCTTGAAGGGTTTTACTGTGCCTTGCTACTGTGCTCATGTTCTGAATTACTGAGGAAGCTGCAAAAGGAGAGCTCCACAGCTTGAGTGGCAGTGCCTGGAACTGAAATAGGCTTGAGGCAGGATCACTTTAGGGAACACTGACTCTGAAATGCTCTCTTAGAAACCAAACTGCACAGGTGTCTCCTGAGAACTCAATAGCTTTGTTGAAGGGACCAAAATAAATGTCTGAATTTACAGAATTACCAGCAGCAYTCAGCTCTCTTTACAGTTATTGTGTCATTTTTTACAAAAGGTTGTCCCATTTTCCAACACCACCTTTGGTTTGAAATCCATATCTTTATGTTTGATTTAAAACAACAAAAATTCACACTTTTGCAAACACCAGAGGATTCCTTTATAACATTCCTGAGACCTCCCAAATATTAACTTGAAGCTTAGCTTTACCAAAATTAAAATCAGTGGTATATACAAGGTKATGCATGAATTTCATACATCATGAAAATGTATTAAAATGTATCAAAGCAGGTAAGTGCTATTTTTGACAACAAATTGAACCTTATGGCAAATTATTCATAAAATTGAAAGTACAAATGCACTATGTAGAGAAGATTCTAAAGGAATTTATCTAAAATATCTCTTTGAAATGTCCTTTATTTTTTCACACTTGGTTCTGCCCAAGACAGTAATCTTTTTTCACCTTTCMATTATTCCTTAACCATGAACTGGATGGAATAATTGGTGTAAATGAATAGAAAAATTCTGGCTTTAATACCCCATCTACAGACACAACAAGAGTAGATGCTAATTACAGTAATGATCTGGTTCTTCGCAGAAGTGGCTATCAATGGGTCAGCGAACAACCAAAGTTTTCAAGCAGTGTCCTAGCTCTGAGTTTATGCTGCAGTGTTAGAAAACCACCTATCCTGGGCCTTTAGACATCCAGCTCTGGCTGTGGCTTTCATTCTTTAACCATGCTCTTCTCATACATACCCACTGCYTATTGACAAATACATCTGTATTGTTCCTTTTCTCTCACCCTCATTTTTCCTGACTTAAAGTCTCCAGATGAGGATAAGCAGCTATGCTTGCCTGGAGGCCTGGATGACACTCAGAGAGGGAGGATGAAAGCAGCAGCAGAGAAATGTAACAGTTTAATCTTCTTAAAAGGGGATAGCTGATAAAGCAGTTCTGGGGTGGGTTTGTTCCACTGCTTCAAAGTGATCTTTGGTTAAGGGAATTTATTGTTGCAGTGTGTGAGCATGATTATTCCAGCATTGCTTCTCATCCCAAATAGCTGTCATTGCCTAGAATTGTAGATGGGTATGTTTTTTCTCATTGAAATCTAAAAATAAATACTGGAGGAGTTGGGGAAAATTTCTACTGAATGCTATGAGCTTTCAGACACAGCAACCATCTTAGCAAGGAAGCCTAAGGGTAAAGATATGGCAGCACAGACTGTTCCACCAAGACAAGGCAAATTAAAATTCAGCAGACAAATGGCCCTCATACCCAGGCTTTTGGAAAGTCAAATCAATTATACATTTCAGTCCAGAGGTAGGAGGCTGCTTCCATTCAGCCAAAATGAATAGGACTGCTTAGCATGACATGAACAGGGCTATTTGTCCTCACTTCATGGTGGAACAGAGTGTTGCATGTCTGGCATATAGCAGGTATGGTGATTTGGAATCCCTCCACTCACAGGACACCGAGATTATGACTTGGAACTAAAAGTAGGCAAGCACCCAGTGTTAGTTTAGACATTGTAGTGCATGACAATGATTCGCCTTGACTTCCCCACAATTTTTAACATGCCCCTGTTCTGAATTGGAATGTCTATGCTTGGTAGACAGCACAATTCTGACATTTTTGCTTCAAGGGATGCCTATGTCACTCTCATGTACATACACCTAGAACATTGTCACTAAGCATATCTGGGCATTTCRTGCCCTGTGCCATTCTCAAGGACTGCCTGCCTTTCTCCAGGTGTGACAGAACCCTGTCTGCACCAAAAAGGCATTCTAGAATGAGGTGCCAGGGACAAGAATGAATCTTATCCACTGGCAATAAAATCTCCTGCCCCRTTCTTCTTAATCTAGAGGTAAGTGAAGACTGCAGAAGAGATGGAGGCARAAGGCTTACTTAGGAAACTGTAAACCAGATAGTTATAAAGTCAGTGGCAATTACAGTAAATAGGGATTAAGGAGAGTTGTGGCCTGGGATGAACTTTAGGTCTGGACAGGGTCAGAACAATCAGCTTGGCAAGATATAGCCAGGGGTCCAAGAGCTCTAGGCCCAAAGAACTGGGAGGATCTGAAAGTGATTGTTGCACCTGCCTTGCCTACGGATTGTGATGGAGGAACTCACCCCTAAGACTTTTGAGGAGGAAAGGTCTGGCAGCAGCTGCAGAGGCTGAGGTGACAGTAGCTCCAGGGGTGGATCTCTGTGAATAAATGACAGCAGTCACAGCACAATCATTCCCTGAGTGGTGAAGGGAGAGGTGGTGAATGCCAAAGATACTGCTGCTGTAATGTCAAGTTTAGATGTCAGTCTAGTGCAGCCCAGATGATGCTGAGGCAGAAGTGGAAGGAGGAAARATGCTATGTCTCTACCTCTTCTCAAAAACAAGGAGGTATCTGTCTGAAATTCATGGTCCCAAGACAAGCCACTTGTCTTACCTCTGGGGCTGTGATCATCAAGTACAGCAGGGGCTCACCTGAGTTCTTGCTTTCCTTCTGCACATCAGCTTGACAAAGCCCATTATTTGGAGAGCTGGGACAGTAACTGACATCAGGAAATATATCCATGATACACAGTTGCAACAGTGCTCAGCAGTGCCGAAGAGCCTCAGCACTTCGTTGTGGAAGAGTTGCTGGCCTTTGTTTTCTGAAGCACATTGGACAGCTTTAGAAAACAGCCCAAAATGTGGAACCCTTGATCGAGAAAATAAGATCAAGGTTATGTTAGAACAACAGTTCTTTTGCTGGAAAGCTGTATACTGGAAGTAATGAGCTACAGTGGAGAGTAGGGAGAGGAGGAGTATTAGGGATGTTGAAGCTGTTGTTCCTAAGTCTCTCATCTCTTGGGCTGTTAAAAGTGGTCACTCTGTGGTAGCCAAATCATATAAGTGCCCATCCACAGACCATACTCCCATAAAGCCTGTGAGACATCTGGCAATGTCTGGCAATGGTCTGCAGAAAGAAAGGAATAACATGTAGTCTGGGCAGAAGAGAAGTATTGTGCATTGGCTTRGCAGTGTCTCAGTGTGAGAGATCAGTAGTGAGGTGTCATTAGCAGATACCTTGCGCCTGCATTGATATCATATTGCCAATTCTGCTGGAAGCAAAGAGTTGTTCTAAATTGTTTCTTGCACTATRAATTTACTCCCTCACTGCAGCAATGCAGTCACATCCCCAGTTTGTGTGCTGGCAGCTGCAGAGGGRAGCATCAGTCAGCTGCCGCAGTAAGAAACCCATGGACCCACATTCCTCATGGGACCATGTGATCACAGTGCAGGGCATGTGACAATCCCCAAACTGTTCATGATGCCCAATCTGAAGGAGGAAGGGGAGTTCTCACCAGAGTTGCGCCATCTCAGAGGCCCCACACCACATTGTTGACCTCCTGGAAAGCACTGTTTCCTTGTGGAGGAGGGAGAAGCCATGCTCTGCAGTAGACAAACACTGATTTCATGTGTGCACACTGTTTGACCTGCTTACAGCAGAGCTATTTAACATCATCCATCAGGGCTGATGCAGAGCTGCCATGAGTCTAATTGGCTGTAGGGTGCCAAGAACCTGGGGAAAGTATGAAAGAAGGACCTCTTAAAACTGAGGATCACATTTTTTCACATGATTTTTTTTCTAGCAGCAGACAAATCTGTCAGTCTTGACTCTGCTGCAGTATTTGCCCAAGGAACTTCTGAGCCTTTCTGCGAGTCTGTCCTATCCCAGCCATTCCCAAGATGAAGTATTTCTTCTTGACGTGTGTATTATTAGCAGAAGGCAGTGATTGGCTGAGGTGTGGGAATACAGTTGAGGCTGGAGRTCTGTTGTCCCTATAGTGCTGCTGCCCTCCAGCTCTGCAGTGGTGCTGGCATTTCTGGGATCTTGTGTYACAAAGGGAGGGAAAGGTATTCTTGTGTTACTGTTGGGGAAGAACATGGGCTTCCAAGGTCTTTTTGCTGCAGGAGGGCTGTGTATGGTACATGAGAAGGGCGTCTCTCAGCAGCCACCTTGGCAAGCAGCTCAGGGATACTGGAGCACTGAACAGCTCCACCTGCAGCCTTCAATGCCTCCAGGCTTCCCTCTGAATAAGCAGGGGAGTGAGGTACCTGCTGCATGACTGAGCGCAGGCTGCAGCTTTGGGAGATGCCTGTAGCCTAAATGTGGATGACATCGTTTAGTCAGGTGAACTGCACATCAGCTATAGCCATCCATTGTGAAATACAGTGTAAATGCACATTGGGAGAGATTCACTTTTTGTCACGGCCTGCTCCTGCACAGTCACAGCTAAAGTCACAGAGGCCTTGGGACTGTATACTTCRCATGGTGTGACACCATCTTATATCTCAGCAACCCTTCTCATTTCTGTCTCACTGGCCAGTGCTGCCCCTTCTTCCCTGGGGTGCACCTGCAGTGTTTCCTTTGATACCTTCCTTTACATAACTGCCTGACAGCTGCCTGCAGTCCATATCTGCTTCCTGCATCTCACCGTTTCCCAGCAGCACAGCTGCCAGGTCTGCCACATATTGCTAATTCCTCTCCAAAAGCATCCAGGAGTAGTAACTCATTAGCAGGAATTAGTTTTTGAATATTAACTGACAGGCTTTGCAGTACAGTACAGATGTAAAATCCTCCTCACCCCCAGGAGCTTTTATTACTGTGCTATAAATACAACCACAGCAAGGCAAAATGATGATTACATGAAATTATGTTGAAAGCACTGTAAGCAGCTTAGGAGTAAAAAGTTTACAAAGGTGCTGCAATTGKCCCTCCACTGTATTACAAGTTTAAAAATCCTGTTCCAGGGTTACACAGGAAAAGAAAACAAAACAGATCTCATCAAGATCTAGAAGGGTATTCTCACTTTACACTATATTAGTATGATTATGGAGTTTTGTGTTTGTAGCCACTAATTAGAGTAGATGAATTTATCAAGGCATACTGCTTTTCACCCATGCCCTAAAAAAAATAACCCTTGTGGTATTGCTATAAGGAGTCACAGAGTAAATAGAAAAGTAAGTATCTGAGAAAAAAAAAAAAAAAAAAAAAAAAAACTGAAAAAAAAAAAAAAAAAAAAGGCAAACTGAGACAGAGGAACCATTACATGTCACACTCTACATCAGGAAGATGAATGTATCCTCACCTCTGCATGGTTTTCTCACCGTGACGATGATGAAAATAAAAATAGTTCCATGCATGTGCCTAGACAATATACACACAACTCTCACAGTAAATAGAAATTTTTTTTTGAGCATGACCACATACTCTGCTTTCCACTGGTTCATCCTTTATAAGTACTTTTTTTTTTTTATGACTATCCTAAAGACAGCTTATGTTCTACTTTTTAAATAAAGGTTTTATCTTTTTTATTTACCCGAAGAATGTTTTTCTATGTATAATAGGAAACTGCATTTCAATTAATTTCAATGCATGTTGAGACAGTTCTATTATTTAATTCTATGTATTTTGATTTTTCTGGGGTTTCTTAATATTTGGGAGTATTCTATTCTTGTCCCAAAACCTCTGACATGCACATCGACTGGAAAACAAATTGTGTAATAAGTTTCAGTGAGCTCTATGAGACATGTAAGTATGCARCACCCCAGTGACAAGCCCCAGGCTCATGTCTTTGTACAGGAGCCAATGATAACTACATGGAAGTCAGTGCCAAAATCCCCCTTGCTCAGACTGCATGTAATGTGCATTGTGAAAAACTTACCACTGAACAGATATATAGCATCACCATCTGGTGTCATGTTGAAGGAGAAGATTTTGCATTTTGCACTGCTGTGCCTCCACAGATATTTCAGACTACTACCCTCCTTCAAGATAAGCTGAGTTATGTACAGAGTGATTCTTGAGACATGAGATCAGTTTGTGGCCATTGACACAGTAARAAAGAGGCCTGCATTTGGGAATCTCATAAATGGATCCTTAGGCTTGTGCAATTGATATCAGTCCTATGTTCTGCTACCTGAAACTGCAGCCTCTTTCATGTTTTGTGATGTCTCCCCATMGAGCTGCTCACTGTAAGTCTTCCAATATAAGTGTTTTTCCTACGTCTGTCTAGACAGTACATTTTTATAATSATCTTCAAATAAGTCAGGGTCAGTCAAGAAGGTCAATGGGAAGTACTTGGATGTTCAGTCTTCAGATGAAGAGTGATCTGCTCCACAACACCAGTCCCTGAAAAGACAGCGTGTCATCCACTTGATGATCCTGGTCTCCATCATACAAAYCATAGATTCTGTCCCTGTATATTTAGATTATGAATACTTCCTTAGTCCATGAACCCCTCCCTTTAATGCTTATTACAAATATGATTTCACTATACATTGCTTTATTAACCATCAAATTTTTCAAGAAGATGTGATGGGTGAATGAAAGGGTATGGGTATATTCCATAGCAGAACATATATATGATATAACAGAGGGATTGGGACAGCTACAATTGATTTTAATTTTTTCCCATTWAAATTCTTATTTAATAACTAACTTTTATGTCTAATTTATAAGAGATAAGAAAATCAGGCCTAATAAGTCATTACTTATTACAAGAATACCACTTTTGTTTCCTTACTCACCTCCATATCTTGCATGTATGAAAATTGTGTTTGATGCACTGCTAAGGAAAACTCAGTTATTCTGTATTCTTGATCTTCCTGTTTATTTAGGCTTCTCCTTATATATCAGAAGTTCCATTAATATTTTAGACATTGATGGATGACTGATCTTCTATTATGTACAAAGGGAGTTAACACATAGAAAAGAAAAATAAAACACCTCATCAAAGTGTGAGCATCATAATAAAGCGAGTATCATAGACTCAGTTACTGTTACACAGTGTCATGTTGCCACTAGGTGTCAGGGACACAATTCACTCCGCCCGGGCAKAGGACCGCAGGCTTAGTTATGGCTCACGTCCCCCTGGGATTGAGGGATAATTTTGTCTACTCTCTTACACTCCTCAGTTAAAGACTTCAAAACCCCAGTGGAACTAGTCTTCTCTTTSAGAAGATCTCTGTTTTTTAAACTCTGTGTACTGGTGCACTAAGCTCTGCTACCCTGGCGGCCATAGTGAGGGAGTTACAAATAGAAATTAGAGGTGAAGTATAAAGAAAGAACAAAGACAAGGGCGGAGCGGCAGACATTGTCTACCTGGACTGCTGTGAGGCCTTTGACACTSTCTGTCTCTCATAAGAACCTCACCAGTGAAGCATGGCCTGGATGCACAGACAGTGAGGTACACTGAAAACTCTCTGAACATCTGAGGCACAGAGTCAGAGGCCAGGAACTAGCAGCGTACCTCAGGGGTCAGTGCCAGGTCTAATACTGTTCAATATCTTCATCAGTGGTCTGGATGATGGGGCAGAATGTACCCTCTGCAAGTTTGCAATGACAAAAATCTGGGAGCTGGGGCAAGTGGCTGATGTWCCAGAGGGTCATGCTGCCATCCAGAGGGGCCATGGCAGAAATGAGAGAGCCGGAACCTTATGAAGTGCTGTAAGGGAAAGTGCAAGTCCTGAATCTGGAGAGGAGCATTCACATGTATATGCAGGGAGCCACCCAGCTGGAAAATATCTTCACTAAAGGTCTGGGGTCCTGGTRGATGCAAAATTGAACATAAGCCAGTGATGTGCCTGTGTAGCAGGGAAGGCTGAAGRGATCCTGGGCTGCGTTAGGAGGAGTGTTGCCATCAGGTCAAGGGAAGTGATCCTTCTGCTCTACTCAGCACTGCTAAGGCCACACCTRGAGTACTATGTCCTGCTCTGAGGTCCCAGAACACAGACATGAACACACTGAAGAAAGCCCAGCAAAGATTTCATGCTACTGATCACCACCCTCTGGATCTGGCCATTATGCTGGTTTTAAACCCTCCTCACTGCTCATCCAGCTCATATGTCAACAGCTTATTTTTAAGGATCTTATGTGAGACAGTGCCAAAGGAYTTACTGCAGTCCAGGTAAACAATACTCACTGCTCTCCTCTCATCTACCAAGCCATACACYTCATCATACAAGTTTCTCAACTTGGCCAAGCCCTTCCCCTTAGTCAAGCCATGCTGACTACTCCTGGTGATTTTTGTTATTSTTATCTGCCTGGGATTGGTTTCCAGGGTTAGCTGCTCCATCACCCTCCCACTGACCATCCTGTAGTTCCCTAGGTCTTCTTTCTTGCTCCTCTGAATGATGGAAGTGGCATTTACCTTCCTCCAATCTTCAGGTACTTATTCCAGTCTTCAGGAACAATCAAAGATTATTGAAAGACTATTGAAAGCAGCCTCACAAAAACTCCTGCCAGCTCCCTCAGTATCCTGTCAGGCCCGTGGACTCATGTATGTCCAGTTTGCTTAAGTATTCTCTGATCTGATCCCCTTTCACCAAGGGTACATGTTCCTTAATCCAGTCTTTCCTCCTGGTATTTGGGACCTCAGAYTCCTGAAGGCTGCTGTTGCCAGTAAAGATGGAAGCAAAGAAGGCATTCAGTATCTCAACCTTTTCCATGCCCTCTGTACCCGGATGCCCCCTCTCATTGAGCAAAGTGCCCACATTGACCCTAGTCTTCCTTTTGTTACCTATGTACTTACAGAAGSCATTCTTGTTGTCTCCATCACTCCTGGTCAGATTCAAATACAGTTGGGTTTTAGCTTTCCAAACTTCATCATTAAATGTTCAGACAATGATTCTGTATTCCTCACAGCTTACCCATCCTTGTATTTTTTTGTGTTTGAGTTTGGCCAGAGGCAACTCATTTATCCCCATGGTCTTCTTGAAATATTGTCTGAGTTCTTATTTGTTAGAGTGGAACACTCTTGAGTTTGTAGGAGGTAATCTTTTAATATTAATATTCTTTCTTAGGCAGGCCCACCTTTCCTCCAGGACCTTATCCCACAGCACTTTTCCAAGATCTTTGAAGAGGCCTAAGTCTGTTTTCCTGATGTGCAGGGTTCTGACCTTGTTTTCCCACTCTCCTTGACCTTGGGATCCTGAATTACACCATCTCATGGTCACTTTGCACTGATCTGCACACAAGGTTGTCTTTGATTTTCACATCCCCAACAAGCCCCTCCTTGCTGAGGTTGTRGTCCAGCAGTGCACTTCTCCTAATTGGCTTCTCTATCACTTGGAAGCTTGGAGGAAGAAGTTATCAAAAATGCCCTCCAGGAACCTCCTGGCTTGCTCATGTCCTACAGTGTTGTTATCATGGTTATTCTGCAGGTAATAATACCAAAATCTGTGCTGTATATTGAACCTGTTATGCAATATGTTCTACTCTGTTGACATGAACTGACTTTCATGGTTTTGAYGGTGCTTTGTGCAGGATCCACAGAACTACCCAAGATTGCTTTTGCCCTGTCATCTGAGATCTCTTCATGTGTAGGGACTGCACATGGGACTGGACTCTTTCTACTTTTTGTTTTATTATGTGTGCTGTAGATAAGATTACCATTTCATTGTTAGCCATCACTGCCACCATCAGAAACATTAGATGGCCAGCAAATAATACAGAAAACAGTGGGGGAAATGTTCAGAAAGAAGAAAGATTATTTTTCTGGAATTTTCAATATAGTAACCTCCAAAGCACTTACAGCTTTACTACATGCTGTAGAACTGCCTGTTGGTAATATATAATAATACTGTGACAGGCTGTTTGTTGTAAATTTGGTGACAGATATGCGGGAATGTAAAAGGAATGTAAAATGTAAGGTACCTTTAAAGTAGACTGAAGACTTTCCTTGAAAAATTGTTATTTTTGCTCAGAAATCTTCAATCACAATTCAAAATACCCTAACTAAATAATTCTTTTGCTAACACCAAATACATTCAAATGATGAACTATTCACACTGAAAATAAATWAAAATAAACATAAATAGGAGTAAGTAAGAATCTTAAGTATGACTTTGCAACCAGGCAAAAGAAAGGAYCAGCATTATAAGAAGAAAACATTTCAGGATCTCAGCAGGCAACATCCTAGAGCTCAGACAGCGTCCCACAGGCAAATCTAACTCGGGCTGGGTTAGCTGTCATGACATCCTGCATTAGCACAGAAATCTGCTGGGGTGGAATGTCTCAAGGAACAGAGACAGAATTCATCCAATTCAATAATGTCTCCTGTCCATTTCAAAACMTTTTGCTTTCTAGACAAAAAATTTAGAAAGCTTTCTCTCTGATTATTTAACTACAATGGTTGCAACATAGATTTCTGCTAACAGCTACATAAATTATGTTTGCATAGTGCACAGCAAGATTTTCTCCATTTCAGGAGCAAACTTTGCTTTAAAGCACTTAGCAGAAACTTACTTTTTCAGGGCCCAGAAGAATGAGCCTTTCTGTTTTGCAACAGTTTCCTTAGCGGATACTTTCAGTATGCCAAGGACTTGGGGGATACAGTAGTATCTGATTGCTCAGTGTCAGTCTGGARGTCAACTTTCTGAAAGAACAAAAAATTGTCCATTTAAGAGGTTTTCAGCTGGATTCTCAAAAACGTGGGGACAAAAAAAAAAAAAGGCATGTATCAGTTCTAAAATAATTTCACTTATTTGCTTTTAGGTAGAAAGCTTGAATGCATAAAATAATATCAAAAGAATTATTTTCAATTCCTATGAAAAATTTAATTTTAAACTCTATAGCATTTTCCCCCARAATATTACAGAATGTCTGCGTTAAACAAGAAAATAGGTATAGCTCTAGCAGAGGCCTAGATTAGATCTGATGACTTGTTTAGAATCCTAAATACCCAGTCTATTTCTGTACACTCATATCATGTTTTCYCTTACCACCTCTGCTCAGAGACAAAACACAAACTCTGCTGCATGTGGATACTTGGTCACGTGTAGGCATGCCAAGCTCTCAGACAAATGCCAGTGAATGAGAAATTGCTTCTTTCCACAGTGGGGAAAAAATAATGTTATGGAAATGTTGAGAGATGAGAAAAATAATGTGTCTTCAATGAACTCAGCCATAAGGAGGGGAAGAGGTCCATGGAGCAGTAAATATTTCTCATTTTATTGTGTTTAGTTCCAAGATGATATTTAAGTACTCTCTGCCACRTTAAAAGAGGAATGCCATACTCTTGCACTGCTGCCTAGTTTTCATAAACAGGCTGTTTCTAATATTCAACTGCCATGGTTCTGACAGAAACTAAATTGTCTGATCTATGTTTATATCTTTTTCATATCTTCCTTAAACTAACAAATTTCTATTTATGTGAGCTAGTAGCTTTGGGTTTATGTCATGCAGCAGATATAATCCAGGCTCTAATTATTTCTAGACTTAGTCCAAGTGCTCACAACCTGTTTGCTTGGAAAGTAGATGACAATAAGATACTATCTTGTTCATTATCCTACACACTTTGTATCTTTATTRCAGAATTGTACTGAAGTTTCTTGCAGAACTAGGGTCAGTTCTCACCATATTTTGCCAAGGAAAAGAAATCATGTGAGTTTATATATACGGAAAATTGATATCCTCAGAAATATTACTGTCCACTTGGGGAATGAAATCTTCATAGGAATCAGTAGCAAACCACTGGCCTGTATGAATATCAAACCTCATTTAAACTCTAAATTATACAGGCAGTATAAAACCACTCTGTGTTTCTTTCCGTCCCAAAACATAAATCTGAAATAATCCTTGAAGTAAAAATAGCAAAGTGATATTGCCCACAATAAAATACATGACCTGAGCACATTGATGAAAATGTTGCCTAAGTGCACTCTCAACAGGAGACCTGCCCATGTAGAGCAGATCCCACAGGACATGATGGCATCTAGCTTCTTTCCATTTCCTTTTTACTGGCCTTTTCCCTAACTCTTACCCTAATTCTAACACCACTGTCCATCCTAATATAAAGCAYAGGATATTGGCTCTGAACACAGTGCTGAACACTGCCCAAGGGCAGTGAGAGCTGGGACTGAGGATTTAGTGCTCACCTGAGACCCACCATCCTTTCACACTCATCCCACCCCCACCCCAATCTGTAAAGCCCTTGACACAGGGTTTCACACAGAAACACGTTTTCAGTRCCTTTCAAGTCCAGCCCTTACTCCAGCCAGGCCTCCATCCTTCACAGCTGAGAAGAGCTCTCCCATCCCTCAATATCCACTGTGCCAAATGGGAAGCTTCTGTGCGGTTGACTGAAAAATGACTTTCCTAAATGATAAGGCACAAAGTCTTCCATCCAGACACCCTCAACCATCCTCCCTACCCTGCTCAGAAGTGCATAGAGGTGCCAAACCCCAATCAAAACTCAAGGGGTGGGCATTGGCCTGTATCAATKCCAGCCCTCGTAATGTCCCAGAGACCATTCCTTAGCACAAAGAGGGAAATCAGCTATGCCTGGGTCCTCTCCTCTAATCATTTTAAAGAAGCAGTCAAGTCATCYTAGATTTATTTTTTTGTGATTATATCCTGAGACTACTTTTTCTTCTAAAAATTCTGCTGCTTCTGCTCATCACTACTTAATAGTGAGAGATGCCTTCACTGACTAAGGTCTTCAGACTTGATGTCTGCAGGCAGCAGCAAATGGAATCTGTGTGGTGTTCCCTCCAGACGTCCAGATGTTGACTAACTGGGCAGAAAGCTGATAGTCTTGATCTAGGAGCTAACAGAAAAGGTCACAGTGGGGTGTGAAAACCTTTTGAAGAACTTTGTTTAGCGTAGAGCTAGAGACTTGGTATAGGACACATAATTTATGTAATTTCTTGAGGGGTCTTAAGGACCTTTCCCATGTTTCATGAGGTCTCACTGTCTGTATTGAAGSAGTGGTCTACATCCGACTCCTTGCTGAGTACCCAGTTTCAGAATTTAGGGTAATGCAGACAACAAGGTTACATCTATAAAAAGTCTAGGGTATTTCTAAACATTTATACATCACTGAGTCATGGAAAAAATACTGTTCATAGTGACTGATAGTGAGAGCATGTATTCAAATTCTAAAGGAGTAAGGAAAACAAAGATGTTTTGACAAAAACAAAACAGAAGKCTTGCATGCCTTGCTAGGAATAAAGTGTGCAGCAATTTACAATCCATATCTCATTTTTTGACTAGTCTTGTTTTGAGTATAGGTATTAAGTTCATTTTCACTTTACTCTCCCTCCCCAATACCAAAAAAACAGGAAGATCATCTCTTCTCAGTCATTACCTATGAGGTGCTTCAGCGTAATAGCAACAGCTAATTAGAGTCCTATATGTGGTGRTATAAATGCTAAAAAGGCCTTGATAGGGCCACTCTATGGGAAATCCATCCTAGGAGTCTACAGTGTATGGACCATGGSTGGGATGGCTCAGTGAAGCAACCTAATGGGTCACACATGACTATTCAGGGAAGCTCTCTGAAGAACTGTCTGACAGAACACCATGTCCCCAACTGACTAAATTAGCAGGTAGCCCYGTTCACTGAGATCCAGCATAAAGCAACATTCAACCAGTTAAAAATCTCCATGCAAAGCWCCACCTTACCTTTCTAATATTTACTTACTACATCTGGAGAAAACAAAGGCAGTTCCAGGGTTAGGTGTCCCTTGCTTCCCTCCTGATCACAGAGTCTATTCAGATGTTGGTCCTCCGATGGGGGAATCATCAGTTCTTCCTCCTTTCCTGATCCCTGGTTTCTGGCACCAGATCTCCCTGCTGATCTCTCTCAGTTCAGATATCCTGTGTTTCTTCTGACAGTCAATGAGCAATGATGGATGTGACATTGGCAAAGCACTTTTAAAACTGAAGCATTGCTTATTTTAGTAAGAAAGAACAAAGCACACAGAGAAAACRATTTCAAAACAAGAAAAGGGTTTTTTCCCTTGCTACAAAGGTAGCCTAGGTCACTGACTTCCTCAAGTTAGAGAGCCATAAGAAAAAAATTTCAACTCATAGAAGTAATCTATGCATAATGTAGGAAGGCAAACAAAGGGCAAATCAGACACACTTTTTCAGAAGTCTTTCAAATTATTGAAAAATTAAAATATGAACTTTAAAACTGACGTTTTCCTTTCAGTATGCCTTTTGCTATTTCCAGTGTTACAGAGAGAGATTTGATCCCGTTCCCACTTAAAACTACTGCTGAAATTACTGGAAACATTTAACTGAACGCAGTGGACATTGGATTAGGACCTCATTCACAGTCATTCACACACTATCCAGTAACTGGAAACAACACATGTACAACTTCCCTCTAGCTGAGAAGTTAACCCATCACTTCATGGATGTCCCGGTGACTCCCTCTAATATCTCACACTGCAGTAGCTATGCATAGGACTTGATACTAYGTGCACCTGGCAAGGAGATTTCCCACCATCCCACTGAAAATCGTCCACTTAACTCCTATTAACAACTCATGAGTTATTATCTGAACTCTGAGTACAGAACATTACAGCCAGCTCTTCAGCAGTGCAGTAGTTAGTGAGCATACCAAGTCTGCCTTGTCCTGTAAACAAGCACTCCATAATGTATTTTCAGACACAGCTGTCACATCCCTAAATACTTTRAAAAGCATTTGAAACTCTGGGTTGCACACTACTGCTGACAGCCCAGTTTCCCAGCCATGACAGAGAAAAAATCTCTTCTGCAAGCATGAAGTCTTTCTCTTAGGCCAAATCAAGGCTATGTACAAATACACACAGCAGGTGGGATCAGACAGTCCATACACTTCTACTAGAACAGKGAAACACATCCTTTTGACCATGCTGTAAACAGTACCAGCCATAAAATAAAATTTTATAAAATGCAAATCTTAATAACTTTCTTAATGAAAAGGAAAAGGAAGAATAAAGTAATTGCATCTCTCAATGTTAGTTGTGTTGCTCAATACTTCTGGAAAACATGTTTATTAAAACGAATAGAGTGAGACAGGACAAGACCAAACAGGGTCCCTTTCCAAAGTGGAAAAAATAATTCAACTGATATGATAATAGGGGAATTGTCAGGGGACATTTACATCAGGGAAAGTAATGCTATTCTGGCTGTGGGCTGGGCCCCTTCAGCACTTCCCAGCATCCAGCACACTCAGGCAATGTCTGTGTCATAGGGCATACCCAGTGTCATGCTACTGCCTTTTTGGTCCCTTATCAATATGACAAGGGACATTTAAAATGCCACGCTCAGAGTACTGAGGTAACTGGCACACTGACTCAGGACAACTGTGAGATGCTCTTAAGGAGAGTTAAAAGGTCACTTGCACGGTTAATGCACTTGAAATGTTAGCTGCTACACAGTGCTGTACTGCCAGCAACTATGACGTAAAGTGTTCACCATATACTGCAAGCTGATCAATACCAGAACATATTTCATAAAGCTGACAAGAGTTCAGATTATGTTAACACAAACAGCAAAGAAAGAACAGCCAGAAAGATACTGAGAAGAAGGAAAGATAGTGAGGCACTATCTTAGTTCACAGCCCTTATCACAGCACTGAGAAAAGAATCAGGACAAACAGCTTTGGATGATCTGCACGTTTACATCTATTCCTTTGAAATGCTGGGATATGTTTCTTTACCATAGAGAGGGAAGTTAATGGAAGAGGTAGTGAATGGATGGAAATAACATGAAGTGATTTATGCTCAGTTGAGAGTGGTGACTCACAACTCCCTCGAGCAGCAGCATTTAGTCTCTAAAGTATATAAATTATATAGTTGGAAAACTGCAAGTTGCAGGTTGTAGCCTTGTTTTATTTGGCTGTCCTAACTTTAACTGGGGTTCAATAGATCCAATTTTTCAATTTCAGACCATTAGAGAGAAGAAGGAAAGGAGGTTGTAATTTTTTTGTCTTTACTACCTCGTGATCTTTTCAGCACATAAAGGTCACCTACAGCAGATATCAATAATCACACTCTTTACAGTTTCCTTAAAGTTCATAATTTTACAGAACAACTTCACAGGTTACTAAACCAAACCAAATTACTTCTCAGCAAGAGTGAATTGGTGCCTTTCCCATATAATTTTATGTGTTCCCTCTGGGCCTTCTCCAAGGCATTTGAGCATTTGGCACAAGATTTGAAACATGAACTGACTGTAAAGGACTGGAATTATCTGGATGTTTCAAAAGTACAACATGAGATACATTTCTCCAGGAATGGTGAAAAAGAGACACCTTTTTTATTTGAAAAATTCTTGGAGTCRAAATGCTCTAATTGTTCTCTTTGAGTGACTTCAGTGGAAATTTATCCCATGGTCTTACAACAGCAAAGCTCAATTCAGCATRTTGCCAGACCTAGCACCTAATTTCTCAAGGTGCTATGGGTTCTTAATTCTGACTGGCCCTCAGACCTGCAAGGTCTTGTCTTGMAGCCTTTAATAAGCAGCCAGAAGTGCTCACACAAAACTATACRCTGCTTCTCCAAATGCAGTCCAATACTTTTTTGAGTCTTTCTCATGGAAGGGCAAATACCATATCCATTTACTGTATTTCACAAAAAGAGGGAAAATGTAATGAAGGTATGACTAAGGGAAATGTGTTAGAAATGTCTTTATTTGTTCAAATACACTAAGTCTCTGTTTTTTTTCTCCRAGGCCTTGAAAAAAGTAGGATTCTTGGCATTGATTTGATTTGACTTCTTTTAACTGAAATGCTTACAATTTAAAAACTCTTTCCATGCATGAGAGGTGATAAGCATATACACCATTGGATGTGCATGCTCTAAGCCCAAAATACCAATAAAAATAAACACAGATACGCATGGCAACACTCTCATGCAATATCCTTTTAAGTATCTTACTCCAATTAAATCCCACATTGCTTCTTTGATAGCATTCTTATCTCTCTTTCTTGAGAGTATATAGGGAATTGCAAACAAGGAGTTGGTTTTCAGGATCCCATGTAGCGTGGAAAAGAAGGCAGAAGGAAGMTGGTTCTCCAGCACCCAACCTGGGGAAAGCACTGCCCTCACCCTCAGCACTTGCTGAAAGCTAGCAAGGGGTCTTGCTGTGATTACCAAGTTTTCCCTTGTCTAGAGTATCTTCTGTTTCTTTACTTTGGATTTATTTCTTGATCTGAATAATAAAATTTCAAAACATTTCTCCAGTATTAAATGAAACAGAGAATAAGTGAGCTTATATTTCTTTCCAGGAATGAGGGAATGCCCAAATATTCAATCTTATTTAAATATGTATTCATAATGAATATCCACAAAATGGAAGGTCAACCTACTCACACTTCAACAGTAGTTGTCTGAGTGTGTAAGAAGAAACTACACTGCTTCTTACCTGGTATAAACTGAGATCTCACGCATTTTAGTGAATCTGGTTTTGTTCAGTGAAATAAGTCTTGTTAATAACATTTTTTTCAAATTAAATTTGTATTTCAATTGGTCTCACAACAGACAAAGTTATTTTTCATCTCTATTTCACAGACTGTATTGTCCTGTGAGTATGTTAAAGTATTTTCTTTCGAAGGCAGCTTTTTGAAACAATGCCTTGCAAACTTACTACYAGTTATTTGTACCCAGGTATTATGCCCCAGATAACAGGGAATTAAGACTTGTATTTGCACTTATTTTTAACTTTGAAATAGGTAAATATGTCAGTACTGTCTTCCTTCAGTGTTTTTGGATGTCTAGGGGTCTTTTCCCATACAGAAGTTAATTGAAATGTATGTTCATAAATACCTGCATATAAATGAAACCACCACAGTAAATTTAGAATATTGGTGCAATTTCAGTAAGTGAAATGAAGAAATATTAAACTAGTGTGAGTTTTACTTTAGGTAGACAGAAATCTTGTAAATCAAGTACCACCACAGCTCTCATGATTTTGTTTCTTATTAGACGAGCACTAAATTGAAAATTGAATTTGAAAATACCAAAGTCTATAAAGTAATAAATAATATTACAAGAATCACAGTAACAAGAAAACATACTTAATGCTACGTAGAGATACTGTAGATTTTGTCTACAAAACCATGAGATTGAAACAGTGCCACACCTAATGGAGAGAGGGAGAGTTCCCTTGTTTAGACTGCTCTTAATGCTCCAGCAATGTTGCATAGGTGATTTACCCATAATTAGATACCTGTCAGTCACAACACAAAAATATTTTGCGCCTACTTTGACCCAAAGGCAAAGCATTTTAATTGTGCAGTGCCACATTTTCTATTGTACTAGCTCTTTATCAGGACTATTTTAATACACAAGCTACATTTTCATATTTAGCTGCAGTTATCACACCTTAGCCTGTGGCTATACACTTCATCAAATAAGAAAACTCCCATAGATCTACTGCATAGATATCTGCTGTAGAGTATTTCATGGAAACTCAGCCTTTATGAGACCAGCTGATCAGTATCTGTGAATTCACATTTCAGTGATAACAGTCAGGATGCTGCAAATAAAAAACAAACTTCCCTGGGGGAATTCAAAGCATGAAGGAGAAGCAGCATTCCAGACCCTCTTTGAGCCTTTTGAAAGAGTGGCCAGATAACTCTACAGAGGGCCCTTTCTAGATGATGTACTGACTTACTATTTCCTAGACTAAACTTCTCATCCAAGTTCATATGATGTGGACACTAAAAGAAAATAAACTCTTTCATATCTGATGGAGAAAATGCTGAGAGGGAACAACTGGGAATGCTTTCTAACATCAGCCTCAGACAAAATAACCTGGAGTAACTGTTCAAGGCTACAGTTCTGAGCAGAAACTCAAGCCACCACATCCACTTTACCAATTGTCCTGCTACAGTCAACGGTACCAAGCACATCTGATAGAAGACTTAGCAAAAACATCTCTTCACCCAGAGTGTTCTACTCTGAAAAACAAAAGCARTATTTGTACCAGTTTAAAGCCCCTGACACCTGTAAGGATTACATGTGAACTAGAACTCCTTCTTCTCAGGGTGAGGTGTTTCTTAAGATGTCTAATCCAAAACTTTTGCGATACTGTGTTTCACTAACTCCATTCCCATATTCCTACAGAAAAATATAACTTTTCTAATTCAGCTGAAATATTTAGACCTTAAAAGCTATATTCTTTTGGTTATGTTAATATTTTTCCTGACTTTTCATAAGGTGTTTCTTTTCCCGGTGATCTTCTCCAGAGCAATGCTGTTYACAGTAAAGGCAGCTGTGGGCCAAAGTGGCAGCTGTCCTAATTATACCCTTCCTCTTTATTTTCTTCTGCATCCGCAGCTCCCATAGAGGATGTCACATGCTCTTCCACAAGGACTGCTAYGGTAGCCAGCTGAGACTGGAAAATGACATTATTTTGTGTCTAGCTATGTACTTTAGATCAGTGCCAGCCCACACTGAAAGTCTACCTTTATTTCCTCTGCAATGATGTACTTGGCTGAAGATTACTATTCCCCTCCTTAGTAAGCAGCCTCCTGAATTCAACATGGTCTAGTGACAAGCATTTCAAGATAAACATTTTTGAGTCCTACTTTTATCACAGTTTGAGTCCTAGTTTTGTTTCCTGAATGGTACAGCTATACTTCAAAACAGTTTTTTYCCTCTCTGCTATCACTACACTCCAAGTTTAAACACCCAAAGTAAATCTCGTGCAAGACCTCTCGCTATTTYTTGGAAAAGCGATTTTGAAACCAACAATCCAGTCTCGTTTTCCATGATTTCAACAGAGTCAACAGGTAATTTCAGACATGGGTAACAAAGGCAGGGAATGAGGAAAGAGGGTTTCTCCTGTTCAGGGCTGCTGAGTTGCCATGTTTACAGCTCCAGGCAGGCTGCTTACGAGCCACAGCTCCATCTGTAAAATGATCCAGCTACTGTACTCTTGACTTTTGCAAGTTAGGAGCAGCCAGGGGAGATTGTGTAAGTGTTGGAGCAGCTGCAGAACCTTTCCCTCACTGAACTACTGAGGAWGCATGCCAGCTTGTTTGTGCGCTCCTCCACAACCTTTCACCTACTTTGGCTATTTTGGCTGCACCGGGAGCCCCCAGAACTGAACAGCTCGTGCGGCAGCAGCGTCGGGTGACAGAAAGATGAGAACGGGAAGATATGACCCTTGTTTGTGATGTTATTTTTGTCTTTTTTTCCGTGTAAAGGGCCACATAAATATTTAGAAAACAAATGTATTAGTAGGTTAAAGTATCAATCCAATTCCATAAATGTAGACACATCTCTAGGCGGAAGGTGAGCAATTTGCCCTTGGTACTGATGGAAATTTCAYRAAGTGCTGCGAATACAACTCATGCTCTTGTCACCAGACTACTCCTTCCGCTTACATCAAATACTTCCTCGTGCTACCATTAATTTCCACCCAGACTTACTTCTCCTCCTGGGTTACTGTTTACCCTTCCTTACAAAAGCTGATCTAGAAGCTGCCTTTGTCCCTAGCACCAAATATTAGTCTGGTTCCATAAGGGAAAAAACTTTGATAATGTTGCCTGTTCACCTGTTTGACAAACCATCCCTCCTAAGCATTTGAACCAAATTTGGATAGATGATCAACTCCCGACAAACTCTGTACAAATTAGCAGGTGGTTTAGGGAGGAGAGACTCAAATTTTGCTCCACACTGAGTGAAAGGGAGGGAAAACTCAGCTAAGAGTCATTCTACTGGAGAGCAGCAACCACACCAGTGGTTATCCCATGTGTTCTGGCTGGTAAGGAGAGGGCACTCATTCCAGCCCATCCTATTGGGTCTCCAGTAGAGAAAAGGAGCCTTAGTTTTTTGTCCCCACAGAGAAACCGTGATACCTTCTATCAGACATCAGCAACATGATCAGTTATTACACATGCTGGCTGACCAGGAACATGGCTYGGACCGAAGTACAGCACGTTGTGTCTCTGGCAGGGGTGAGCACATAAGAAACATGAGGCAAGAGACAGCTGATTGCAATGGAGAGCTATTAGGAGACAAATGGACAGAAATCCAGGCTTCATTCATTCCACTCTTCTGGACCCATCTGTWGTGGAAAAAAGCAGAATGTTAACACAGCTCCATTTTCTTAAGCATAGTCAGCAAAACATTACAGTGACCAAGCAACTGCAAGTGTTATTACTGCTTTTTCAAAACTTGACCCAGGGCARTTCAGAAGAGGAATGTTAAAATATTTAAGCAGCATAAATGAGACCACCCCTGAYGAATACTGCAGTTCAGAATTTGGCACTGTACTTCAMAATCAAAATATTGCTCTCTGACACCTGCACTTAAAACTGTCAYGTGCTTTTCAGGAGGGTGAAAGAGKGGCTTGGAGAGGAAATGAAGTGAGAACACTGCTAAAGACAGGATAGATGGAGGTATTATTTGAAGTGGTAACAATTTTCACAGCCTAGTTCACATCAGCTTGGCTGACCATGAATCCTCATATACCATTACATTTGTGCCTAAAACTTAACTGTCTTGTTCAATATTCAGGATATTCATAACAATTATTTCAGAGATATATAGCTTATATACACAAGAATGGAAATTTATATTGTTATATTTATATTGAAACATATAACCATCATACAAAGAGCAAAAAGCAAATTTTAATTRTGAGACAGACATGCTTCTTTCAGAAGCTTATATGAGTAATAAAACTCTGTTGTTGTGCTGCTGATGTGTACTGAGTTAGAAGTTTGTTTTSTTTTGAAAAACATCCAGGTTGTAAGTTACTGGAGCCTTTCCCTTTTAACAAATGGGGAAGGCAACACACTTCCTGTATTTCCTGCAACTAGAACTTTACCTTTGTTCAGAGCTAAACTGAATATGTAATATATTTGTTCATACCTTACTGCACATAGCTACCAGAAAAACAATGAGAAAACAAGTAGCTGCAAAGAAAATTAATGCAAACAACGGAAATTATTCTTAGTAGACTTTTTCCCTATTCAGAACAGGGGGCGTAATATGACTACTCACAAAGGATAGTCAAGTTACTTATATTAAGCAGGCTCAGCACACCAACAGATTAAATAAAGTATCTCATAAGAATAGAAATAGTGACCTTATAAACTGGAATAACTGCCGGGCAGAGAACTTTCTCAACCCAGACTTTATTGCAAAGGTTCCTATTGCAAAGATTTAATTTTGAGATTCCTACTCRTCATCGATTAGTTGCTTCAGGAAGAAAGTGAAATAAAACAAAAGCTATCCTACACAGGTTTCATGGTTTAAATAAATTTGTATGATATTTTCAYTTCTGTGACTCATCTGCAACCTGCAGGCAAACCAAGTTGAAAGAGTCAAAAGCAAATCCCAAATTCTTAAATTTGTAACTTCTGGCAAGGATAGGAAAAATCAAAGTGATTACACTCACCGCTATTAGATGTCTACATTTTGCTTAATTTCACATTTCATATGCCAACATTCAATCACKGTGGTAAACCAGAATAGATCTGATGGAAAAACAACAGAGTAATTCTTCCAATAAAATAATAAAACAGGGAGCAATAAAATAATAAAACATGAAGTACAGTGGGAGTAGAACTGGAAGCAGGGATAACAGATATGACTAGGAAGACAAAAATGAGATACAGCTAAAAAAACATTCTGATGACAAGCCAAAGTRTTCTCGACTGTTTATTAAACTAGGTGCACAAATTTCTTGTTAGGAATGTTATCTTCCTTCCCTTGAAAAAAAGTTTAAATGTTTGTGTGTGTAAATATAGGCATATAAAATTGGACTGGGGAATTGTATGCAAATGTTAGGGCACCATTGTTTTGTATTGTTTTATATTGTTTTGTATTGCTTTACTGCCACAATTCTCCTGCTGTTATAGACCCAGKTTTTGGATGTCAGGAAGCCCTCCAYTGACATTAACTCTATYCTTCARGACAYAATGCAAACCCTGCCCTTAGTGAAATGGACTTGGCATGTTGGGGAAAGGCCAGGCAGCACTGGAGATCCAAGCTCCTTCCACAGTGAAAAGGAAAGGTGAGGGAGCTTTTCCCATATCGGCTGTGATCCTGGAAGGTGAGCTGTCCCCGGGAGCACTGTGTCATCGGCTTCTTAGGTCAGCCCTAGTGACAGTAAGTAAAGGCCACATGCCGATCTGGGGCCAMTGCGTCACCAGCACAGCTGTCTTCGGGTATTTGGTCACTACCAACCCAGGTCACAGCCGTGACCTACATACGCGCCGGCAGCCTGAACCCTGCGGCCGGGAGAATCTGATTTTGCTTCTTTACTTTCCACGCAGCCTCCGCGCCGACCCTGGAGTCACCCTGTCAGTAACAGCACCGCCAGCAGCCCCTGTTTAAGTGCGAACACACAGCTCCCCCGGACACCATGGGGCCCCTCACGCCGGCCCGTGGCGCCATCAGCGCCGCCTGCTCCCCGCGGGCCCACTGGGTGCCTTTACACGGCCTGCACACGGCCGGACCCCCCCGCAGCCCTGAGGGGCGGGAGCAGCGCGGCTCCCTCGGAGCTGGGCACGGCCCCTGCCCGGCGCACAAGGTCACCGCGGGCGGCACAGCACCAGCCCCCGCCTCTCCGTGTGCCTCGGCCGCGGCCCCGCACCCCCGGCGTTCCCGTGTAGCGCTGGCGCAGCGCCCGCTGGCCCGGGACGGCGGCGAGGGAAGCCCGCCAGCGCTGTCACGAGGAGCCCGGGGGGCGTGGCCTCCGGAGCCCCGCCCCCCCGCGATTGTAAATASAGGCGCCACGTGAAGCCGCCCGCCACAGGCGAGGGGACAGCGACCGTCCCTTAGCCACAGGATAGTCCGCTCGTTCACCGATCGCTTACGTGCCACCCACCCGCCGCACCGGCAGCGATGAAGGCCGCCCGGATCGCCCTGCGCAGCGCTGCCCCGCTGGCAGGGWCCAGTGCCGGCAGCAGCAGCAGCCGGTTGCCGCAGGAGGTGGAGCAGTTTTCCCGCTTCTCCCCCTCCCCGCTCTCCATCAAGCAGTTGCTGGACTTCGGTGAGAGTCGGGAGGAGCAGGGGGAGGTCGGGCCTAGGGGTGGCAGCCCAAGCCTGGGGCTCGGAGGCTCGTTTCCCCGCGGAGGGGSGAGCCCGAGGGCTCCCGAGGGAGGGCGGGCGGGAGCGGCGCTTTGCGGGACGGAGCCGGCGGCGATCCCCGCCCGGAGGGGTCCGTGCTCAGCCGTCCCCCGGCCCGGCTGCCCAGCGCCAGAACGGAGGAGGGGAGGGGTCCCCACCGGGGATTCCCAACCCCGCTGGGAATCTGTTGGCCCGCGGTGGTGGCGGCGGAGGGGAGGTGGGCACCCTCTGCCTCAGTGACCCGCCGGCCGGGTGCCAGGCGCTGGGAGCCTGTGAGTGCCGCCCTCAGAGCTGAGGATGCGCTGCAGCGCTGTTTTGGCGGTGTTCACGGAGTGCGGGCACCGAGAGGTGCATGGGCTGCGGGGCGTGTTCGTGCTCCGCGCACTCGGGASCGGGAGGAGCCATCAGGCGGAGTGAACGCGCTGTTCCCAGATCCCATTATCGCTCTGGCAGCTCTGGCGGCTGTGCGCACATGATACTGCCAAACGTCACCCCGAGGAACCTCCTGTTTACAGAGGCTGGAGTGCTTAGGGGATTGCAATTAAGTCCCACGTCTAAATGGGAACTGTACCAGTACGCCGTCCAGGAACACGCTGTGTCTTACCATCATGTAAACAGCGTTCAGCACAAACATATATGTACAGTTGGGTGAGCTGGCCAGTAAAAGCCTCATGATTATAGAGGAAGAGAGTCCTGGAGTTTATGAAAAGTCAGCAATCTGTAGTGGCATCTTGAAACTTCCTTAAACAAAAACTTTATTTTGGACTTCTTCGTAGGCTCRACTAATGGATGTGAGAGAACTTCTTTCTCGTTTTTGCGACAAGAACTCCCTGTGAGGTTTGCAAACATCCTGAAAGAAATTGATCTTCTTCCTGACAAACTACTGGGCACTCCATCAGTAAAATTAGTAAAGAGCTGGTAAGCATGATCTTCTTGAGTTCAGCATGCAAAGTAACACAGCTTTAAAAACTTCRTTGTTACAGAACTTTYTGAATAGTRGAAAGCATAACAAAATACAGTASAAATGCAGTTCCTTCATCAAAGCTGAATTGTGAGCTGTTMCACAMTGTCCTTTTCTAGCATASTAAAATTAAATTGGAARCCACATGTTTATATTGTTATCATTAAATAAGTTGTGTGTGTGGGGGAGTTAACAGTTTGAAATAGCTAATAGAGCAAATTTCACTTCTTATCCTTCAAGAAGGGAGAGAAGGAAAAAGGAAACATGTTCTGTTTCCACATAGCATTACAAACTCTCAGACCCACACRAAATGRGAARGCAGGCTGTGTACGTGTTTTGATCTCTCACTGATGGAATTAYTTACAGAGCTTCTATTCCAAAGTAGTATATAGCCTTGACCTGTGCAGCAAGTGTTTGGAATTCAGTTAACATAATCTCTGCAGYTGACACGGTGATTGAATCTAATTTAACCTTGTTTACTGGCACAGTTGCAGCATTTGCCAGGGTGGCTGACATGAGGAGCAGAAGTATTAGAGTGAGATCTAGAAACTGTTCTTAATATAGCAAACAGTTGTGCCTTTGCTGTATACGTTAAGACTAAGCTTCTGCCAAAGCTGATCAGATTTGGAAAAATTGTGCTTAAGTGGCTTTCTGATTGGCATGTCATTTAGATCTTTTGAAATATATCTCTTTTCAAGACTTGTACAGGCATTCTGTGTACTTTAAGTGAGGATTTAGATTCCTGTCTGGGTGGCAGTCATAAGAAGACACCTAAAACTCCTGGAATTCAGGCAGTCAAGAAGTGTCTATCTGTCATTCCATTGTTGGTTGCAACTTTGATATTTTGAAGATATATAAAACTCCTAAGTGATTTGTTAGGCCTAATGAATTGCACARGACAGTATTTTTTGTGTTACTAGATTAATAAAAATAATATTAAAACCAGATATTTCTTGTGGKTTTTTTTCAATAGGTATATCCAGAGCCTAAAGGAGTTGGTTGAGTTCCATCAGAAAAGCCCAGATGACCAAAAAGTCTTATCTGAGTAAGTTTTTCATTTGTTTCTTTGAACTTTTTAGTTCATATTCTATTTTTCACATTAAGTTCGCTTTAGACTGACAGCCATGATGAGCTGAATTTGATAATCTATCAGGAGAGAGCTGAACATAGAACAAGTTGGTCTAAATCTCTGATCATGTTTAGCAGTATTGCAAATAAATATGACCCATTGCAGCCAAATTTCAAGATCATATTGGCACTTGAACTGTCATGACAGAGAAATATAAAAAAAATTATCTGGGAAGTCACATCTCTCCTTCTTTCCAAGATGTCAGCTTGGGATCTTTTTCCCTTCCTTACATTTTTCTCTGCTCAAATAAATGAGTAAACAGGCAGTGAATTTGATATGGCTTATTATACCCTTTGTTTTAAAAATGACAAACTCTTCTTGGTTAAGCCAATGAGGAATTACTTTTAAAAGAGTAAAAGAAACAGACTAATAATAAGGCTGTTAAGGCCTTGTCTGGGCTGGTGCTGGATTAGATAATTACATTGTACAAAACTTGCTTCTTCTATGTAGCCTGAGAATAATGTYCTAAAAAGATCTCTTTTTGACCTAGATTTATAGATACTTTAATTAGAGTCCGAAACAGACATCATGATGTGGTTCCTACAATGGCGCAAGGAGTAATTGAATACAAAGACACTTTTAAAGTAGATCCTGTCACCAATCAAAACATCCAGTATTTTTTGGATCGTTTTTACATGAGCCGTATTTCCACACGGATGCTAATGAACCAGCACAGTAAGTGGAAATTTCTACCTAAGAAAAAAACTTCAGCCTAACGAGTTACATGTTAACACTTCTTAAAACTGCTGGAGAACTGCTTCATATGATTTTTATGTGTCACTGAAAAGTTTGAARCTGAACCTATCACTTCAGAAAGTAATGGAAAAACTTGTTTTCTAGACTACAGACTAAATGAAATAACTCTTTTGTGGAATATGTAGGGATATTGTTCTTTATKTGTGTTCAGATATGAACTATGGAAAAGCTAACATAGTTTGTTGAAAGTAGCATTTTAACTCACAAAAAGCATAAAAAATACTCAGTATTTTATGTGATTATATGTTGTGATGGCACTGTAGTAGTCACATTTTTAGACGTTTTTATAATACCGTGTTTGGGATTGARTGTTGTATTCTTCTCATCTCAAACAGCTCTTCTTTTTGATGACAAATCTGGCTCGGGGCACCCAAGGCACATTGGAAGTATTGATCCTTGCTGTGATGTTGTTGAAGTAGTGAATGGTGSGTATTCTCAGAGTTTGCACATTTATCTTCCTGATCAGTATCTATATCTGATTGCAAGCAGTTTGAGTAACCAGTTCATGTTGTAGAGGATGCTGCCTGGCTTTAATGAAAATAGTTGAAAGCAGTCTTATCAAAGCATGAGCTTTTAGAGGGCAGARTTTAAAATACAAAGTAGCAGTAAAAAMCCCTGTTGGAATAAGTCCTAGCAAGTGACTGATGAGGTAGGAGTTGAAGTTTTGTGAGGTGTTGAGATTGGTCTGATCTACTGGTAGATAACAGATGCATCMGTTCTATATAATTGTCAAACTGTACAGAGATTTGCTTGTGCTGCTGTAATTTCCCATTGTTCTCAATTTTTAGTGCATCCAGTGGATGCAATGTTATCATTCCCCGGGCTATGTCTTAGACTCTCTAACACTKTAGCAGCTAATGTGGTTGAAAGCTGTATTTTGCCATGCATTAGAATAAATTTCTATGTTGTTTGATACTATACTTCATATCATTTATTTAAATAATTATTTCAGATGCTTATGAAAGCTCCAAGTTGCTGTGTGACCAGTATTACTTAACATGTCCAGAACTGAAACTTACTCAAGTGAATGGTAAGATGAGAGCTTCCTATCAATAGCCAAACTCCTGCTTTTACTAAGTCAAAAGGCTCCCAATTCTGTAACCWTAATGCACRTACCAGTTGATCTGATTTGGGCTAGTTCCTCTTCATTTTCTATTACAGGCATCTCATTTAACTTCATGTGTTAGAACTCAAATGTCCATGTATCTTAAACACTAAATTTTTGAGGTACCGTTTATGAATTTGAGAAAAGTCAGACAAACCTGTACTTAAAATAACATGAGAAGTTGCTAGAGAGGAGCTCTATATGTGGGGTGAGAAAGTGGGGCTGCTGACTGAAATGTTGGGTCTGTTTTGAGCTGCCTGCATGTATCTTAYGTCAGCAGTCTGCTTAATGTTTGAAATCCTTTATTTATAAAGGGGACTTAATACTTGATGGTTTATTTTTTTTATTTGAAAAGAAACTGTTATTTAGCAAGTGGCAATTGCAATCTAAACACTGTTATTAATGGATAAAGCTGTTTGCCAATTTTGGAGGGGGGAAAAACCAAAAATGAAACTTGATTTATTTTTTTTTTTGTTTGTTCTTGCAACTTGCTGATTGTAAAATTAGGACACATAGAAAACATCACCCTTTAAAATCTTTTGAATTTTTCCTTTACTCTAGGAAAAGCTCCAGGAGAACCAATTAGCATCGTATATGTTCCATCTCATCTTTTTCACATGCTTTTTGAGCTCTTTAAGGTATGTCAGTGTAAACAGAAAATGAAGGGGGATGTGGGGTGGTGACCAATCCAAGCCTTCTGCTCTTAGAGATTACTTCTGCAGGTTTGCCATGGTGCCTTTTCTGTGGCATGGGCAATACAGTTAGGAGGAATGARTGGGGGTGAACTTCAGTGCTCTCAACATGGAGTGCAGAATCTGGCAGCCTTTAGCAACTGCTGAACTTTGCTCTTCTCCAGAAACCTGTTTACTTTAAGGGAGTTACGTTATTTAATTTACAGTGCCTGAGTTATGTTGGGCAAGAATGTTGTAATCTTTCACTCRGAAGAGTCTTGGCTATGCTTAGAAACTTTTAGGTGTGAGACCTCCTCGCTTCTGTTACACTAAAATGCTAAGCGTGACTTGGAAACTAGGCACTGATAGGAATAGAGGGTAATTTTGCCTCTACATAAAGGAGTATGTTTTGAAGTGCATAGATTCAACAGCCTCTGATGATAACCTTCTTTTCCATAGAATTCAATGAGAGCAACTGTTGAATTCCAAGAAAACAGTCCTACCCTGTCTCCAATTGAAGTCACAGTTGTTCTAGGGAAAGAAGACCTGGCAATTAAGGTATTTTGTTCACCTACTACAATATGGACTTAATGTAATCTTTATTATTATATGTGCTTAGCTGTTTCTATTAAAAGATCTGGCCTCTGAGAACAGATCAAAGATAGTGTGCGTGAGCAYGTGAGCATTCTCTTGATGATATGAGCCTCCATGTAGCACAATTATCTAATTGAAAAATGAGACGCGGCAAAACAAATGTTTGCATTTATGACTGTTRGAAAGGTGTGTTCAAATAACAGCATTTTAGATACCATTCTTAGTATATGCTTACTGTTAACTTCGTTCTCTCTTAGATCTCAGACCGAGGAGGTGGTGTTCCAGTGAGGAAAATCGAGCAGCTGTTCAGCTACATGTACTCCACAGCACCAAGGCCCAGTGTAGATGGTCGAAATACCCCTCTTGTAAGAATCCTTCAATACTCATAYTGCAGTAAGGTTGCTGTAAGAGTTGGTGGGTTAATAATGAAACATTATGYCCATCTTGCTGCTTTGTGGGGTATACAAAGATGACTGAGCCCCATAAATACATGTTTACACTTTCTGAAACAGAATTTTAATATCTAGCTTGGTGAATAAAAACATGCTTTTAAAGGTATAAATGAAGAACATTCCAACCTGTATCTAACCTRCTCCTTTTTTTTTTCTTTTTACATTCCAATGACACTAATTTACTTTGTCTTCACTCCCCACTCAATCTGGAAACTTACTGTAAATCATGCTGTCTTTCTTTTTTCTAAAAAAGCCTTTTAGACTATTGTTTATCTCCYGGTGGCAAGCTCCCTTTACTAATCAAGCTGTACTAGCAAAAAAAGGGAGGGAAAAATACTGAAATGTAATATGTAAAAGTGGGATGCATATAGACCTTCCCTCTTCCATGGAGATCTTTTTTCTTCTGGCTTTGGGTTTTTTAATGGTCATTTTCAGCATTCTTTATGAAACTTTTTAGAGATGTRTGTTTTCTTCCAAAAGATGAGGAAATGCAAAGGATTTTTTTTATCAGCTTAAAAATCTCTGAATACTTTCCAGGTATTGAACTTTAAGCCATAAGAGCTAGTAAAAAGATAAATGAATKTTATATTGTACTTTATTTTTAGGCTGGCTTCGGGTATGGCTTGCCAATTTCTCGTCTGTATGCCAAATACTTYCAAGGAGATCTAAATCTTTACTCCATATGTGGTTATGGAACAGATGCTATMATCTACTTGAAGGTATGTATTTAAATTTAATTAAATAAAAGRGAGCTACCATTAATGCAGTGAGGTAACTACTCACTACCATTTTAAGGTTAAAAAACTCTCTGCTCATGAGTAGCTATTATTTTTTTCTTGAGAAATTATAGATTAAGGAACTGGTTTTTAACTGGAATTTAAAAGGTCACTAAGCTTTAACTAGTCTACTTGAACAACTGCTAGTGAGAGCCCTGTTGGTTTTCAGATTGTGTTAATATATTATCTACTTGTTCATGAACACAAAGTACTGGAAGAGAGTAAAGTGCAGGTATGAGGAACACATCTGGCTCCTTTACTCAGAAAACCAGACTGTCCATATAAACGAAATCCTTATGGAGTCAAGGCCCTTCTGTTATTCAATATCTGCCATATGGCCCCTGTATAGGATTCAGATACCAGTAATCTAGAACACTGGGCATCTGGCATGCACTGCTGTTTCTCTAGGAAACCTGCAAGCATCTTTTCTACTTTCTGTGCTTAATCATGGGAAAAACTTGCTTTGAATTTCTTTTGGTAAACTGAAAAACACTGAAGCACAATCAGAGCAGAAGTACAAAAGGAAAACCCAATTCAGTCGTATATGTGTAACATTTCCACTAAAAAAAATTCACTGGAATTTTGCAAATGAAAGTTCTTTTCCATGCATTCCTGGGCTATTTTGAAAACATGTTGGAGGGTACTGCTTAAGGCCTACTAAAAATGCATCTATAGGATGTGGTGTTACTGCATTTGTCYTAACAAATAATCCAAAGCAATCATAGATACTGAAGCACATAAACTACCATATCTATTGTAGAAAACTTAGTGTAAATAATTTCATTTTGCATTGTCCCTGGCTTAACACTTTAGGCATACTGCATAAATTTTTGCTAAGTGGCACTATTGAGAAATAGAAATCAAGTAACTTGTTCCTTCTTGACTTTTAGGCCTTATCAACAGAATCAGTAGAAAAACTCCCAGTTTTTAACAAATCAGCTTCCAAGCATTACCAAGCTACCTCAGAAGCAGATGACTGGTGTGTCCCAAGTAAAGACCCAAAGAATATGGCAAAACAGAGTGCAGCTTTCTGAAGAGAAGTTGGTATCCAGGCAYCCAAAGGGATCAAGCTAGCTTCTCAAAAAGAGCGGCGTTTGGAAGTGTTCATCTACCTCCAAACAAGCAAGTTTCAGGACTGGCAGAAGAGAAAGAAGATAAGAATATTATAAACCTAGGCTGTATGCACTGAATCTGAAATCTTGCTGTGGACTTCAGGCTGACTAAAGTAGGAGCACATATGTCTTTRAAGAGGAGCTGTGTATAGAGGAAAATCAGACTATTTTTTTACTATGATCAAAAATGTGATATGGTAGAAGTGTGCAATTTTTTAAATCCTGTTTAATGCTTGAATTCTGAATAGTGATAAACATGAGTTATGCTGATGCATATTTTTCTGTTAGAATAGTTATCAGCAGTTTATCTTATTACAGAACTTCTCAGGTAGATAGATAACACCTRTACTTTAAAGCTGTATTTACAACATTTGGAAAAGATCTACTTAACATGGCAGTCTTGTAGCAAGATACAAATAGCATTTGAATACAGCCTGACTGGAAGGGAGGGAGCCCTGGAAGATAAGGAGAAAGTGTTTTCCATGTATAAGGAAGTACCATTGAAAGAAAAGGTATTCCAGGAATAGTTCTCACGTGATGCCTTGCTCTGTGAGTCACATTGCTAGATTTTTTATGTTAAACYGTTCATGGGAAATAAGCCAAGTAAGGCTTCTATGCATGAGGTAATGAKGGAGAAAATCAGGATATTTTTAGAAAGCTGCTGGAAAGAAATGTAAAGCTATTTGGTTATAACGTTAGGTACATCTAGCATGCACCCTGTATTCGGGAGAATGTGTGCCAGTTATAATTTTCCAAGAACTGAAGTCAAACATGCAAGTTGAAAAGAAAGGTTTTGGTCATACATATGGTATAAGCATGTTGTGAAAAACATCATGTTTAAAACCTGGTCTTTTGTTTCCATTGTGCTGTTAGGAGATTAGTGGCTCAGCACACTAAACCAAAATCTGCCAATTCTCTTTTTYAAATTTGTATTGGACCACACCAGCTTAAAGAGGTGCATGAGTAATCTATACCCAGAAAGCTCTGGTGAGCRCTGAAAGTCTGTTGGAAAAGTTTTTTAGGAATGGTGTTGGAACTATAAAAATTATTCTAAGAACTGTTCATTGCAATGGAAAGGGCTTAGGAAATGTTTCAAAATATAAACAGCRCTGAAAACTACAGCTTTTATRWACAGCAAAATAGGGGGAATTCCCACAGGAGCRATGCCAGTGGGAAAATAATCCATTTTCAATAGGCTTTTTCCTTGCCCATCTTTGTGTGTTTCCACAAGCAAGGTAAGCAAGGTAAACTTAACAGATGCTAAACTGTTAATTGGACATTGCCAGGCTGGCCAGTCAAAAGTTCATCAGGGCTGTATAACATTACTTGAATTTTTTTTACTAATTATCATATTAAGTTTATGTGATCCYTTGCAAGAAGTTGCAAATACAGTAAAGCATCCTGCTCAGTTGTATGACAGTTTTCTATTYGTTGGACAGAATATCACTCCATATTCCACTGTGAATCTAAAAYGGTTTTTAATAGGAATGAGAGAAAAATAAAACTACCTTTCTGTTCTAGAAGTCCTGTTGAGATATATTTCTCAATTGAAAATGAAATTGTATTTTGATATGCCTCATTTATTTTAAAAACTAATTTTAGATGTATTAATGATAACTGCTGAGCATGATGATTTTAGTACTGCATCTGGGCTGTTTTTATCCTGGTGAATAAGCTGCAGTCACCAAAGGTCACCAGATCATGYATCTGAGCTCAGCTCAGTGAATGAAATATTTTTGTCTAGATTATRCAGGTGTGAAAAAGCTGCTTTTACTGTTGTTTTACTGTTGTAAGGTAATTAAGTATTTGTTGATTTTTGTATTGRATACAAGGTCACAAACACATACCTAGGTAGTCACTGTTGTCAAGTAAATACAATTTATACCTTTCTGCCTGCACCTGGTAATGCTTGAACATGAGTTGTGATCTGATGGTACATCTGTAACACAGCTGCAGCTGCTCCAGTTAGGAGCTGTAATTTCTGTTTCAAAGCAGCTGAGGCACAAGGGTGTTGCAATAATATTTGTAATGCTGCTTGCAGAGTGAAGCTGTGGAACATTCATGGTGCAGGCAGAGGTTGTGTAGCACTTAAAGAACCCACATGACATCTCTGTAGTATTACAAATGATAGTTATTTACCTAGATAATACAGCACCTTTTCCAGCATTCACTGACTTTTTAATCTGAAAGTAGAGCTGTAGTTTTAAGTCTTTTAMTTGGATGTAGATGTTGAAATAGTTTTATAATAAAATCTTTTAAATGGTTGTCTATATCTTTGTTTTTTAAGAAGTCTAGGTGCTTTTTGTTTTAAGTCTTATCAAATAGAGTTGAGAAAAACAATATTCATACTGTGTCAGGTRCAGCAGGGGGAGAAACAGTGGAAGTACAATCTACTTAGGCTTATTGTTGCATTTGTTGAGAGGTTACATAGTGCCTAAAATCAGTGTATCACTTTACTCATCTCTTTGCTCTTTTTAATTAGGACGGTTTTAATTTTGAGATGAGAATTGGAGATCTTCCATCAGTGCATGTTCAACACTGTAAAATAGTTCAACACTGTAAAACACTTTTGTTCAGGTTTAAAGAATATGAAAATTGACTAAGAAAAAAAGATATCCATCATTGGGTCTATATCCAACAAGAAGTTTCTCCACAGGCTAAGTGGATGGGTGTCTTTCTGCTCTGAAGCAATAGGAGAGCTGGCCTTTCAGAGCTGGTGTGTAAGAAAATGTGATCAGCTGCATCAGATAGACTTGTCATCAAACAGTCCTGTACAACTGGTGCTTTTGCAGACTTGTGTTGGCCTGGGGCCATCCTCATGTCCCTTAATTTTAAGAAGATAAAGTGTAAAAGTGTATGTAGATACTTTACCTGAAAGACCAGAGGTRAAAATCAGCCTGACTCTGGGTGTCTGGCAGCAAACCTACAAATGACRGCCTTGTGTACTGAATTTACACTCCTTAACAATGTGGGTTTCACCTTAAGGGTTTCCCCCTGTAATGCCAGGGAGGCAGATCACATGGCATCCCCTTTTTGTGTTTGCAATTACAGAAAAGAGCCACTCTGACATCCACCAGTATGCCAGGTGTGTTTGGAGAAACAACCCAGAACAGAAGTACACCATGGACTTAACTCTTAACAAAAACAGAAGAAAACAAACAACAAAAACGWTCACTGTGGTTTCCCATCACTTTTACAGTTCTGCAGTCTCTGCAGCCAGGACATGCATATTTCCTGTCAGGTTTTCCCAAGCAGAAATACACATACATGCATTCTATGCCTTGCCCATGGCAGGCTTGGGAGCAGGAAYCCCACAGTGCAGCAAGCTGGACCCAACTCCCTGTTGAGCACACGGCCCCAGCAGAGCCAGGTCTCTCTGCAGCACACTGTGCACAGACCATCAGTCCCAGCCAAACTCATAAGTCTAGAAGGCAAAATGTGGTCATTTTTCTTCCCCCTGCACAAGCCCAGTGGCTAGGAGAGGCCATGCACCAGCTCCTGGTCACGGTGCAGGGCTGGCTTGCTGCTGGCTCGTCAGGGGGGCATTGACATCAGCACATTTACCCACGGCTGAAGGGTGTTCAGGTTTCACAGGAGATAAGCAGATGTTGCACTGTTGCCCTTTGCCCCCTGATCAGGACCTTACACAGCCAGGTTCCTGGTGTCAACAGAAACCACGCCAAAGCAGCCTGTGTTTTCTCTTCCAGACCATTAGCTAAAAAGTGTACACTGATTACTGGTTAGTGTTACTGATGCCTTGGGCACATATCCAGATTAATCTCCCTGGAGCCTTGATACGCAGTTATTCATTATCATCATTTCACTATCACTTAACCAAGTTTTTTAATCTGCCAGACTTTGCCCTTAACATGCAATAACGTCCTTCCCAAAGGATTATTACAAAACAAGCTTTGTTAACATTGATAAGAAACACCATTGGACTGGAAAAATAGATTTTTTTTCTTTTTATGGTAGCAATGATGACTTGAGAGGATCAGGCTTAATACTCAATAATTTTCTGCCCTTAAATTCTTTAGCAGTTTTGTCAAATGGGAGGTAGAACACGGCAGTTTGTGGTCCCTCGGCTCAGCTAATTATTGGGGGTGGGGATGGTGAAGAGGAAGGGGCACTATTCTGGATTAATACCTTTGAGTTTGTATTTCCCAAGAACTGGCARCATAATTTTAAATGCCTATGTCCTAGCCCTGTATTGCAGGCCCTAAAGTGGCTTTGCACACCTGTGCTGTCATACACATTCAAGAAAGAATGCCTGAATAGCTAGATGCTGCTACTCCTCACAGTCAGCAAAAAGAAAGGACATTGGTAGGCAGCTTCAGTCAGTCTTCCTTCTCTCCTCAATATTTCTKCTACRGYTATGAAAGAAAATCAAAGCAGAGTGCAACAAACTGGCCCATGTAGAATTAGCCCAGATTACCCTGTGTCACTCTTTCRTTTTGCARTTCCTAACAGGAAGAGGAAAGAAAGGAAAGGATCTATCTGATTTCCTACGGTGTGAGTGGCACAGCCTTGAGGAATGGATCTCACTCTGCCTTCCTGGAGCCATGTCCTGTTGAAAATCCAGGCAGACAGAACTGTAACGCAGGAAACACAGCAAGAGGAGCAATCATTGATCCCACTATTTTGAGCTGCCATTCTCCTGGAAGGTGACGGAGAGTTTCTAGTTTAGGACAGGCGTGCTTTAAGTCACATAAATACAGCCCTGTCTGCAAGGCTCGAAGAAGAAAATCAAGTGAAAAAGAAAGACACTTGCTTTCATTGCTGTTACAGGTTGGGCTTTCTGTGCTTCATCACATCAGTGGACTGGGCCTGAAAGCTGAGAGCCTTGGCACGGGATTTGGCACAGCAAATCTTATCACGACACACCTTATCATGACACTGTGTACATGTCTGTGTTTGTGAGCTGAGGGTGAGTCAGATATCTCAGCTCCCTCTCATGACCAGTGTCAGTGTATCCAGAGGACCCCAGCTATCAGCTGCTTCTGAAGTGACCCTTCTGTGCCTGAACAGCCATCCTGCCTGCAATGGCGGAGTTCAACTGACAGTGATGGGATCCCAGACATGGGGACACTTCAAGGCACCAGCGTTTAGATGGCTTCAGCTGTGAGCTGTCTCCCAGCTCATTCCGTTACCTAAAAATAGACACACGGTCCCAYATGAGGAACGTTTCCTGAGATGTCTCTCATGTGTCACTCTGCAGGACAGAGATCTCCCACAAGTTCTTTGTCATGCCTGCCAATCCCATGGAAATACCTTGCATGAACACTCCTGTCTTTTTAAAATATCAGTGAATATGTTTAGGTAAATGACTCAAGTCCTCTTACTAGTTCTGTGTGGTTGTGGGAAACTGGAAATACAGAGCTCAAAATTATATCACTGCTGTGTCATAGCTGGCCAGGGTGGATAGATAATGGAAAATTCCAGACAATATTTATTCTGCAGCAAATGCCAATGGGATCATTGGAGATGAGCTGGCTGCCAGCACAAACTGTGTCAGCCTGGAGCTGCCTCTGTGCATCTTGTCATCACTGACATTGCTGATGTGTCTGGGTTTGGGGCTGGTCCTAGAGACACATGATCACAGGAGACAGCATGAGGCTCATCACTCTGCACCCACAGGGCAGCAGTGCTGCCAGAGAGCTCTGAGCCATGCTTACTGCTCCTGGGACAACCAAACATCAATTGCTGAGCAGATCTTTTACAGAAACTTAGGAGCTAACTGTAGCTAATGCTGACTGTCAAATGCCATGAGGCACACTGAGAAATCAGATGCACTGAAAGCTCCTTTTTTGAGTGTTCATTTCTTGGAGTAGTTTTATCTTCCTAGCAGCTTTACTGCCCACAACAGTCCAGGTTGATTTTTAACAAATTAATTGGGAAACAGGTTTGAATACCTGCCAGGGCTACTTGTCTTCTCCTCCAATCACTGTGGTGTGCAGCAGAATTAGTAACGTGCATTGCAAAGACTATTGGTGGCCCAGAGTCACTCCCCTGCTTACAAAGGGTATTCCAGGTGGAATTCAACCTTCACACAGGGGTGGATCAGATGGTTTGGACCACTCTCAGTATTACCAAGTACGTGTCATTGCCTCACAGACCACAGGAAGCTGTTTGCTCAGGCATAAAAGTATGTTTGTGTTGACACAGAAGCACTTGTTTCTGCTTAGTTAGGGTTTGTTATAAAACCTTCTGATCTCACAACTTTCCCTTGCTTCTAATCAGCTTTGCCTCAGGTATTACATAAATGCACAATGAAGAAAGCTTCATTTTTAAGCTCTGGCCAGGGACATCTCAAGTTTTCATTATTCATGTTATTCATGGAGATGCACAGAAGTCTTCTGYTGGTACAAATTCCTTCATGTTCTTTGCCTCCATGGCCTTGCCCTCTTGTGCCTGTGTTCTTCCTACTCCTGCTGCTGCTGCCTGACTCTGCATGCTCTGAGCCTATGTTCTGTAGCCAAAGGATGGGAACAGTCCTTTGGAGACATGTTACACTTCCAAAAGTTTTTAATAATTTTTCAAGGCCACAGGATGATCAGTTCACTTGAGGAAGAAAAAATTGTATCACCTTCTGCATATTCCCAGGCTTCTGATTTTTGAATCACAACATCCATTTAAGAACAGCTGGAACAATTGCAGAATTATTCACTGGAGTGCCATAAATTGATGTAGGCAGACTTAGGAAATTATATTACTGATAAAAGTACTCAGAGCTTCCTGAAAGAAATGTTTCCATCCTTTTCCAATGAATTGTTCTTGCCTTTTCCTTTGCAGAAGAATGATACTACTCACCAGTTCTTCCCAGGAATAAACATATCCACTGCCCTAGGAAATGAGAGTTTTKGAGGGAAAAGCTCTACCCTTAACAGGGAGCTGTTTCAGAAGCAGGTGGTTTCTTTTTGTAAGAGCAGAAGAAGAACCCAGCAAAGCTGTTGACAATGAAAGGGTAAAATAAATGTTTTTCAGCATTTCTTTAAAGTATATTTACACTGGAAAGTTTGGGAGTTTTAAATAATGTAAACATTTCTAGAAGAATAACTGTATATCAGTGTAAATTGTAGTAAACTTTAACTTATGGAAGTATGGTTTGTTATAACAGATTCAGAAACAGTTATTCAGTTGTTCTTATTTTAATAGTGCATAAGTATGGAATACAGAATATAGGTGATGGATCAGTGGGTTGTCTACAAGCTTGTCTGAGAACTGCTGWTGTAATTCACTGTTCTTTTCTGTAATGTGTTTCTAACATATGCTAACTCATTTTCAATCAACTCAAAAGAGTGYGGGATCCATATATTAAACAATGTAAATGACACATATTAGAGTAGCAATAGTTCACCTTTAAACTTCACACCATGTCCACTGAAATCTGTGACAAGCTTCCTGTTAACACCWGTGAACTRTGAACAAAGCCAAAATTGTTTTAGCTGCTGAACTGTAGAAGAGACACATACACCTCTGAAGGTCTCYAGAAAACAGCAAGCAAATTAATTTGTAAGAGTGCAAGACCAGACAAGAGGTCAGCCWCACTGTGTTACCTGCCATGAGTTCTGCAAGATGGCTCTTGTTGTGTTGGAGGAATTTAAAATCAAGAGCCATTCCTAGGAGAGGAAGAGAAGTATATGACTGATATTCAGACTTTCAAGATACATTGAACAGAATTGGGTGTATGCACATATGGCCAATTTAAGTGCACTGAACTGGCKGACAGTTCTTGCTTCAGCCCATCCCCCTTAATGCAGCAGAGCACTCATACTGGAGAACCTTGAGACCCAAACATCCTGGACCAGAGAGAGGTGAGCTCTGACCCTTTCTGTTCTAGTCAGGCAAGACCAAAAACACAGGTCCATGCTGCAGAAGTCTGGGTGCAGAGCCACCATTGTGTCTGAGGTATAAGCATGTCCCTGTTCCATGGGCAGTCTGTCCTTGAGTCCCCGGCCACCAAAGCCCCACTGAGATAAAGGGGTTTTACCCATGCCTGGAGGACAGGAGGACAGGAGGACAGAACTCTTTTACAGCACATGACAGTGGCCAGCCACAGCCTGTGCTCATTTCACACAGCTGAGGCTTTAAAAAAAGGATTAAACCCTGAACAATGTGAGGGCCTGCTTCAACACTGCTGGAAGATTATTCCAGCTGTTTGGGGCCRGGAGCCTAAAAAAGCAAACCTTGCCTCCCATAGTCAGTGGAGCTCCGGACATGAATAACTTGGTTTAAGCAGAGGCCAGACTGGCAGCTAGTGCAGGATAAGAGGATACAAAACAACACTGTAAATAAGCAGTGAACAATTATAAACCTTGAAAATACCCTTCAGGAAACGCAAGGCTCCTGTTCTCCTGCTAGCTGCTGGATCTTTTGTTCTGCTTACAGCTTTCCATCCTTTTCTTTCCTTTTTCCTTTTTTCCTTTTTCCTTTTCCTTTTTTCTTTTTCTTTTTCTTTTTTTCTTTTTTCTTTTTTTTTTTTTTTTTTTCTTTTTTCTTTTTTCTTTTTTTTTTCTATTCCTCTTTCTAACGAGGGCAAACCCTGGCTGCATGTGCAGCACAGCCCGCTCCGGCCGGGACTGGAGGCTGCTGGAAGCAGCGGTGCCTCGGGCCGTTGTCCTGGCAGCCTCCTGAGCCCGAGGAGGGAGCSCAGGGGACACTGTGTTCCCTGCTGGCTGCTCTGCAAGCTGCAAAACATGTTTATGTCGAGTCAGCAAGAACCGCCCAGACCGTCGTGCCGCTGCTCTCCCTCCCTCCCTCTCCAGGCTGCTGGAAGGAGCTGCCTTGTCAAAGTCCAAGCCCATATTTAAGTCTGTGTCAGGTGCTGTCTGCAGTYGGCTCCTGCCTTCCCGGAGTCACTTACCGCCATCTCCCCAAAGCACCCGGGTCACCCGAAAGCGAAAGGCACACAGGGCTGCGCCTCTGCCCCTCTCCCTGCTCCGTGTGGGAAAGGGAATTGTCCCTGTGCTCGAGCGAGTTCCAGCAACAGGGCAGAACTCAGTGCCATTCAATATCAAACCCTCCCGCACTCCCAGCACAGCCAGGCACTGCAGATAGTGTGTCCTCAGCTGAAAACASAGCCCTCCTCCTCGACCTTCTGCAGGCAGGATGCACCCTCTGTCAAAGGCTTAAAGGGACACCAAGGGCACAAGTCAAGTGCGTCTCTAAGGCACAGAGGTGCAGTGTGGGGTGCCCTGCAGGAGGGGACCATGACAGCCGTAGCACAGCATGTCAAGTGCTTGGTGGAGTTTCAACCAGCTGCAAAGAAAAGCAGGAGGGAGTTGGGTTACATCGAGCTCCCTGCATCTCTGCCAGGGCTCCTTGGATGCCTCCATCCAGGCTTGGTAATGCCACCTCTGTCTGTCTGGGATGGTATTGAATTTGCATCTGTTTGCCCATTGTTAAGGGTCCCTGAAGYGCAGGAGAAAATGGGTTTGCCTTGAACTCACAGTCACTGCAGSGGAAAGCTCCTCTCCACAGATGGGCTGCAGCTCATGCTGGTGGCTTKTGAGTCCTTCAGACCAGGGACAGTCCTTTGGGTGTGCCTGAGGGGCAGGAGCACACAGGAACTTTGTGACCAAATCTTGTCTTGTGTTCATAATGACATTGTCAGCCTCAAGTATCACAAGTCATAGTTCACAGTCCTCAGAATGAGGATTCACATTGTTAAATAAAMAATGTTTAATCCTCTTGTTTTACATTGGATTTCTTTTTTTGTTTTTCTAATTTGCTGTTGAGCTTCACTACCAAATGTGCATGGCAGCTCTCCCAGGTTTATTGAGACACTCAGGATTCACCATGTGAAAATGTACAGTATCGGTTCTAACTCCAATGCTGGTTCTCCCCTTTCACAGTTCCTCCCCCAGCATCTCCTCCATGTGGATAGACTGAGCTCCTCCCCCTCCCCTCCACATCTGCCCATTTCCATCCCACAAGCTGAACTGAGGCAGGATGCAACCACTGCTTCAGCAGCACAAAAAGAAACTGCTAGAGATAAATGGCTTTGTGGACAGAGGCTTTGCTGATAGACCTCAGGTCTTTAGAGCATCCTGGTGTCATTGGAAGCCAAGGTCACTGGTTTGTATTTCCTCCCACACCACCAGAGGATGCAGAATTTGATTTCATGGAAAGCTGGCAGAACAAGGAGTCTCTACCCTGCTTCTGATTACAGGGTAGAAACCTCCCACTATTCCGGCAGGTGAAATGTGTGAGCACAGCTCAACTCAGCCGGTGCTCAGCAAGGCGAAGCACACTGCAGATCCCACAAAATCCATCCAGCATTTGGGCTTCACCCACCCACAATAGGACTGAGGGACAGCTGAGAGAAGATTTTGTTCCAGCAGACTGACTAAATGTGTAAGTTGCTGTGGGTTAGGAAATCCAGAGGTGATGGAGGGTGGCATGAACTGTCAGAACCAAGGGGTGTAGAGGGGTGATGGATCTGCTGTCCTTGCTAGAAAAGTGTGGGGTGAAAGAGATTCAGTGGGGACCAGGCCCTATTTCATGTGCCAGAGGCAAGACGAAGGGAAGGGAAGGGAAGGGAAGGGAAGGGAAGGGAAGGGAAGGGAAGGGAAGGGAAGGGAAGGGAAGGGAAGGGATTGGTGAAATTCTGTGGATTTATGGTGGAGGGAAGGACAGGACTGCAGAATAAATGGATCCATATGACAAACTGAAGTCCAAATTTCCAGCAAGGTATAGTTTAGAGGTACTGCCACCACAAGGTTTGCTCACCGTGGGCATAGGCTGACAGCACGCCCTGGAGTTCAGGACAGTCACCCACCTTTCCCTGGCAGGGAACTTGGAAACAGCAGAATAGACTCACCTGAGGGTTGGCTCAGCCTTTGGGAGAYAGGTGTAATTCAGTGGATTTTGTTGCCACTCGGTGTTTTGGGCCAGTTTTACTCTGTGTGAATGTTAAAACACCTCCATTACTCTTTGCCATGAAATGGCTTTACCCTGACTGCAGTGACATCTCTTTGCCTGTGCTTTCCAGCCTGCTGTGTGCTTGTAGCCAGCTCAGTCAGTGCCCTGCCCTTCAGCAATGCCTGTGTTTTCATACTGTATGAACCAATGGCCAGATATTTATGAGGCACACAATTCTGTTCCCTCTTTTATCACATGTTCTTATAGACCTTCTGTGAATATTCCTGCTCTTTTGCAACTGCACTTTCTTCCTTGAGCCTTAGCAGTTATTTATCCTTACTTTCTGACAAGCTAGTGACTTTTGGAGGGTTACCAGTATTAGGTAAGGATCCCTATCCTTGACCAGAGCTATCTGGATTCCACCCATTCCTTCCCACAAATAACCAGGAACCTTACAGCTATATTGAGACAGTGCAACTCCCACTCACAGTTACTATTGACATAAAATAATTCAGTGCTGATTGCAGCACCAGCAGCCCAAGCAGCCACATCAATTGCACTGCTACAAAGCTTAAGTGTGGTGTGACTCTGGGCCTGGGCAGAAGGCTGACACCAGCACCCCTAGTCAGCCCCAGCTTGAAAGAACAGAACTGAATGGTTTGTCGTTCAGGGGTATAAAAATCATCRCATGCCCTGCTGTCCTCATTTCAAACACCTTAATTGTAATTTAGCTGAACYCCATGGGGTACCTGTGCAAGGTGAAGGGCAACATACAGCTGCTACATGCACAGCAAAATGTTAACTTTGTRTTAAAATCAAACAGGTCATTGGAACGTGTGATATGCATTGTCACTTCTACACTTTGTGTCCTGTGAAGCTTAAGATGCAYTTGGAGAAATAGTCCAAAGCAAATATCTGAGCAGCCAGCTGCTTTCATCTGATAGTTGCTACACATAGCAATCTTTTCTAACCCACTCAGCTGCTGTGCCAGAGGTCCCTGCCTTTCTACAAAAAGAGACGGTGGTAAACCTTTCCACTACTTTAATATAATTCTTAGGGAGGTTAAGGTGTCAGACACTGGCTTTGGCATCTCTGCTAACAGTATGTTCTGCACTGCCATTTAGTAGAAGAGCAAACCCTAGGGATTACAGGGAAATTCTACTGACATATCCTGAAAGTAAATGGAAATATTATTGTGTCTGACCCRTGTGTATCTTGAAGTGTTTCAGAAAAACAACAGCAGCCCTTCAAGAGCCCTGCAAATCTTCCAGCACATGGAAAACCTGGCATGCCTCTTTGGCCTCTCAGAGTTTAATAAAGGTGTATAACAGAATAGACACCCCAGACTGTTTCAATCTTCCTTTCMATCTCAAAGACTGAACTCTTGTATGTTTAATTTAAAGGTATTTGTCCCATGAGCAAAATCTGCTGCCAGAAGCATTAGTGCATTTTCAAAGGACGTTTCTTAAATATGAATGAGCTGAGCCCCTGTGATCATTTTAATTGATCTAGCAGTGCTTGCAGCCAAAAGTAAAGCTGCCACCTTCATGGAAGACCAGACCTTTTCCCCTGCTACCTAATATTTGTATTCCTGATATTTTACAAAAATAGTCAGTCTTACTCAGCCTGGGAGATGTCTACAAATTCATGATCACAGCAGTTAACTGATGTGTAAACTGTAAGATATTTTCTCATATAAAGGTGAGAAATGTTTCTTTTCAAGATAGTGAGCAGATTTGAATAAATAAAATGTCATTGATGCCAAAACATTTARGGGAACTTACTGGTTTCAGCTCTGATACCCTGATTTGGGCTGAAAACTCCAACTGAAACCAGGTCAAAGATTTTGGTTGGTATCCCTGTGAGGGTGTCCTCACACATGCACAGGTGAGCGGATGCACACACACACCAGTGTGCTCACAGACCCACAGAGAGCTGCCAGAAGCAAAATGGGCATTTCAACACCTTTCGTGGAGTCATGAGGTTTGGTCCAAAACCTTCCAAGATGATGCAGATAACCCCATCATCCTCCACAGAGCCCTAGAGACAATACCATGTGACAGGATAAAAGGGGTTCAGACAGCTCCTCCTCTTCCTCTGCTGGCGTTGGAAATGCCAAGGGCAGAAAGACATGGAGTCCTGGCTGCCTGAGCCAGGGGCACGAAGAGTCCATGTTCTGGTTTGGCCTTTGAACCTTTTCCTCTTTACAATGAAGGCTCAAATTAATGCAGTCCGTGAYGAGAAGAGCAAGGATGTGGAAAYGGCATCCCCTTGTGCTAAAGGTCCYGARCCTGAGTATTGCTGCCTTCTGACAAGCAAGAGGCTCTCATCTGGGAGCTTGGTTTTGGGGTAGATATGGGAGACATTGACTGCTGAGTATGATCTTAAAGCATCAGAAATTACCACATTACAAAACACACATCACACTCTAGGACCAGTCTGTGTGCAGGCAATTGTCTTTACTTAATCAAAGCCCCCTTCATGGAGAAAAGTCCRTATTTAGCACATCTCAGCCTTGTGCAACCCTCCTGGTCTTGATATCAGTGCACCACGTAGGAGGCAGCTGAGAAAATATCCTTCCCCTCCTGGCACCAGCAACACTGGGAAAATTGCCTGTCTCAAGGACAAATGGTGAAAGTTTTAAAAATGTTAGATGGAGGCTGAGCAGGGACTGGTCAACATTTACTGCTTCCGCTGAGTTAATGCTTCACAGTCTTCTCTTCTTGGCCTTATGCCAGCAGGACAGGCTGCAGTGTTGGAGAGATAAACCAGCCAGGATCTTTTAGACTCCTTGTCCTGGTATCTAAAAGCTGACCAGGTATAAATAGACTTTTAAAGCTTTTGCAGGGAAACAGTCTTTAACACTGTTAGACTTCAGTTTCACCTACAGTCCCTTCATGGATAAATTATTGGAGTTTTGAGTCAAGCTTSACCCAATCAGACATCAGGGGCTAAGTTTAAAATTATTGCAAGAGCACTTCACAAAGAGAATGCCCAAGTATCCCTGAACAGCTGCATTGGTCCTCAAATACATGCAGAGTGTCCCTATGGTCATACAATGAGTAACTTTTGTCCACAAGGCATGTGGCTTAAGAACATCTCTTTACATAAAACCCCTAAAAATCATGAGGACCAAAACCTAGACTCTCACTATTATCCATTGAGAAGTCATAAGGGATCTTTGGAAAAGTGCTGCCAATGGGAATGGGAAAGGATAGTTCATCCTTTGTGCCAATCTGTGCTTTAAATATTCTAGTAGGCTACGGAATGCCGTGGTAATGTGTCCAACAAGTCTACATCTCTACTAAGAAGCCAAAAGGCAAAAAGTCAAAAGGCAAAACTTATTTCACAGAGGATTCCAAACAACCCTGAAAACAATTTTCTGWCATTTTAGGTTGTGACTGTGCTCARAYCTGTGGTRTAGAGATCKGTCATCCAGGTGGAATCATCTAATCTGATGCAGCTCTGAAAATATGAAAGCATGATCAGGAATTATAGGACAGCATGGAATTTCAAGACATCCCACAGAATCACAGAATTGCAGAATCACAGAATGTGCTGAGTTGGAAGGGACCCAAAAGGATCATCGAGTCCATCTCCTGGCCCTGCACAGGACCATTCCCAGGAGTTACACCATGTGCCTGAGAGCATTGCCCAAACCCTTCTTGAGCTCTGTCAGGTTGGAGCTGTGACCACTTCCCTGGGGAGCTGTTCCAGAGTCCAACCACCTTCTGGGTGAAGAACCTTTTCCTGATATCCAACCTAAACCTCCCGTGACACTGCAGGCCATTCCCTCAAGTCCTGTCCCTGGTCACCACAGAGAAGAGATCAGTGTCTGCCCCTCCTTTGTGCATTCTATGAATTTAATAAATTATGATCTTATTATCAGGTACTCCCACACCTCACATGAGCAACTCCATCGAGTGTGTGGGATTAGAGTACAGTAAGAGAGGAACAAAGTGCCAAAAAGGAATAAATACTAAGGTTTGCTTACTCTTGATCTTTCTAACTTCAACAACAGAAGCAATTAAAGTGCATCAGTCAGGYCTTTTTTTCTGTGATAGTGATGTTCTCTAGTGTTTTTAACAGCTTGCAAATTCCTATGACTATAATCAGCCTGATCCCACTGTGCTCCCTGTCAGAAACCACARTGGCTATAATCTGGCACCTGCTTGGTACAAAGCTTGGAAGTGAGCCTGGGTGCCCACAGAATAAAAATTAAGCATGTTCACTGCAGAGGGGGAGGATCAGAGGGTATTTAGAAACACTGGTGAYAGCCTTTATTCTTCTCTCTCAGCAAGAGAGTCCTGGCTACGACAGGTCAGAAAATGCTGCTATTGTTCTGCCTTAAACCCCTCTTTTCCAGATGCAGAATTTCACTTTCAGAAACAGTCAGTGTGGGGATGTGTTTCCAATAAAATCAGATATCTCTATCTGTCTCTTCTGGACTGCCCAGCTTGCCCTCTTGTCAGACTGTTCAGAAAGCAGCAAACGTTTCTTGCCTCGACCAGTTGGCAAATCCTCTTCCTCGTGCCTGACCTACATAGCTGCATCACCTAGAAAAGCAGTGGGTGAAAAGCATAGCATATGCTTTTTCATCTGTGCAAATTCACTGTTTTTCTGCAATGCAGAATCCAATGGATCCTATTGATGTGGAGGTGCCTCAAGCAAATTTTTCYATAGAAAACCTGTCCCAGATGCTGATTGCTCTCCCCAGTAAATTACTGTAGTATCTCTGATAGAGACACCTCTGCAGATGTATGGAAATCTCTCATTGGTTTAGTGAAGTACAGAACCCTAAATTACAACTTTATTCATATAATAAAGCATTTCCTCATGGTCTGTGTTCACTTTGAAACTCCTTATTGAAATGGGAAACTGCTAAATAGCAATCTTCATTGCTGTCTGGCTAAACATAAACAGACCCATGAATTGGATTCTTGTACACAGCATACAAGCTCTGGTTAATGAAAACAGAGATGAAAGGAAGGGGAAGTGATTTGCAACACTACATAATCTGCACATTTCTTCAAATGCTGTTGTTGCCTCTTTGTGAGAGACAGAGACACTTGAACAGCTTGGCTGCTCCTGTTTGTCTGGGAAGAGCGTAGCGTGCTGCGGGCTGTCTTGCAAAGAGTAACAATAATGATAAGGACTGACAGCTTCACAGTCAGAGATGCAATAAGAAGTCAGAGTTACTGGCTTCCAGTGGTTACCATGGCTTACCTCTCTCTTCACAGAGCCCAGAATTGTCAGGATCTGAAAAAAATGGTACAGCCCAGATGGGTTGCAGCAAACTAAAAAAGGGAAGAAAATAAGTGTTTACCTGTAGGTCAGATCACACACTGGTGTTTGCTGTGAGATATTTGCTGTGTGAACTGCCCCGCTCTGCATTACATCCTCCTGGACTGGAGAAAGTAGCTCAGTCAGAAATAAAGGAARCCAGTGCTGGCAGGTCCAAAAGCACAGGGTCTGCAGTTAAGGGGGACTGGCAGGCCAGTGACAGCACAGCCACACACCTTCATCTTGAAAACACCTTTTGCTTAATGTGGGATTCCTCTCACCTGCACTTCRCTGCCAAAAATGAGGTGTACAGTCCATGCTAGCAGGCTAGGTTTGTTTTATAGTCAATGMAGAGAAGGGTCATATGCTTCCCAGATCATATCCAACAACATTCTGAGAGATATAKGGATAGGTWTAAGTACCACTGTGCAGGTTTCAGRGGCAAGTGTTTCTTACCTGCCTTTCTTGACACTGGAATATGAATTCATCATTGGTCACAGTGAGAGTGGAAACAGAGACAGCACGTGCTAAAAGCTACCCAGGCCTGAATATCAACAGAAATGTCAGGGCTGCATGTTYCTATCTTGTTTACGTACTGTGGTTGATAACGAGAAAAAAAATTCTTACCATTAAAAGGGATAATTATGACAAAGCTTTATAAATACAGACAAGTAGTGAAGAGTGAACTAACATTGAATTGAAAGTCAGAACCCAGGAAAACACAGAGACTGAAGGTCTGTCTGTGGTCACAATTCAAAGCAGTTTGCTATTTCTTTCTGGGAAAGCATTTCTGTGACTCCTACTTTTTTTTTGACAGTATCCTTTCTTTTACTCCCAAAATGACAGCTGGAGAAAATTGCAGTGAAACAACATCAAAGGTTGTTCAGATTTAATCTAATGCTATCTAGCAGACAATGGCATTAGTACTGAAGGAAGCAGCAGTGTTGTTTAAGCCAGGCTGAACAAAGCCTGTGCGTTTGGAGCAGGGGCTTTTCCAGCTCAGCCTTCCAAGCTGTGATTTCTCRGTGCAGGGAGAGGGAGCAGCTCCGAGGAGAGCCAGGAAATCCCAGCCCAGCTTGCAGTGGACACTTGCCAAGGGCTGTGTCAGCACCGTGCCTGGATCTCTGGCACCCCKCACAGGCGTGTGGATCCGGGAAGGGACAGGCACTGCCTGTGGCTCAGTAGATGATTCCTTCTGGTTCCAGCAGCAAGTACTTCTTCATGGACACAGGGATGGAGAGCAAGGGCACTTCTCGGTGGCAYCTTTCTAACAGGATTGCCCGAATAGCACATCGGCATAAGTGCATCAGTGACCGTGGTGAATTGCTGCACACGGTGAACAAAGAGTCATAGAAATCCTGGTGCCGCTGGAAAAAAAAAAAACACACAAACGTGTTTTAGGGTAACTGGAATATTTGGACTTCGAGGATTTTTGAATTAAAGGGATAAATTATGTCAAAGCATGTAATTTGTCCCAAAACTTTGCCTTTTGACAACGTCTCTTCCTCTTTAATCTCTTACTTTTCATTTAAATTCTCCCTTGCATTTGCAGCTAACTCATCCTGTTCACAGAAATCTGACCCACGCAACAGAACTTAGCGATACACAGTCCTACTGGTGTAATACTGCACTTTAAAAATATTTGCYGACTTAAAAAATATATAAATATACACATTGACAGATCTGAAGAAACACCAAACACAGCCAATCTTTTTATTTGTTGYGTGCAGGAACAACTGACTGCTCACAAGGGGTACTCCAAAGGATAACATTGCAATTAAAGTATCTCAAAAATAAGTCTTTTTTCAGTGAGTGATATGCTTTTGTCAAATGGGTCATACTGAAGTCCCCATCCTCTGAGATGTTCTTCTCTTTCAAAAGTGTGGTTTCTTTCCTATAGTTGGATATGGGTTATGCAAATAATAAGCCTGGCTTTTGCTCAGTTATGCCTCATTGAGAACCTACCTCCAAGACATCCTCAGGTATGGCTGCTTTCCACTTGGATGTAGATTTGATGTGTTCATAGGAGTTGACAACTACCTCCACAGCTCTGGGGTGGGAATGACAGGCTTGGAGCACCTGTGGGCAGGATGAATGGAGACCGTGAGTGCCTCGGAAAGCTGGGGCTGGCCTGGGAGCTTGGCATTGTGCAAAGGCAAACTGACACAGACATGGCCAAACATCAGCCAAAATAGGAGAGTATGAAGCTGGAGATGCAAAAGACACAAGGCTCCTCCACACTACTCTGTACAAGCACAGCAAGAAACCCAGGCTCACCCCCAGTTTAATGCCATACAGAAGGTCTGTCTTAGATCTCCACAGCAGCCTGGATGGGGTGGGCTCTATCACCCAAACCTAGAGATAGTCTGTTCTTAGCTGGGTTTGGTGACTCAACACCAGGCAAAGCCATGCACAGTAGTCCTTGCTTCAGCTCATGCAGCCCAGGAACAGAAAAATATCCCATTATATGAATCAAAAATGCACTGTTACTGAAAAATTTAAAATATGACCAAGAGAAAAGACAGCTCAGAAATAAGGCTTTCAAGCCAGACAAGCCCCCTGAAACAATTGTTCTGCCCTGAAACTTCAGCTCAAAAGGAGAAAAATCCAGTCTGTTGTCACTCAAATGCAGGGAATAACATTGCATTCATTCARTTTTGTCCCACATTGTCACCAGGTTTCACAAACAAAGCTGCAGAACACCCCCCCAGATGTTATCCCCCCAGGGATAAATATCGTCCTACATTTTTTACAGATGGSCAAATGATGGTTTGGAAGAGAGACACACTTCAGGCAGGAAGAGGAGACTCCAGACCTTGCTCCCAAATGCATTTTAGGAGAGTAAGCATTGCTTTGCTACAGACAGAGCATGATCATCCTGGGCTTAAGAGGGCACAACTAAAATTCTGGCATTTTATTCAAAGGTTTCTGGTTGCTTGGCTTGTAAAAACTTTACATACACAGTGGGGGAACTGCAAAATGTTGTTTATAGCTCTGGATGAGAGAGTGTAAGTCCTGACTTCAGCAAGCTTACTTAGTTGTCTGATATAACAAGATTCTCAGGTGCTTTTGTCAGTGTCTTGGGCTTTGTAGGTGTTAAAATTTTTTCAGAAGGGATCCTGCAATTATTTTTGGGGTTTTTTTTGTTGGTTTTTTTTTTTTTGGTCATCAGCTATGAGCCCAGGCCCAGTATTTTTCCCCTTAACTCTCACCTTTCCTGGGAATAATCCAAAGCTTTATTGAGATGCATTTCATTTTGAATAGATTTGAATGGGTTTGAGATGTGACAAACTGAATCAAGTGGTCTCATCCTTAGTCTTTGGTGGAGACCATGAAATAGGCATTTCATTTAACTCAGTTAAACCTGTATGAAGCCAGGTCTAACAAAGGGATGTGGGTTCTCTGAAAGGAGAAAGTAAATCTGCTCTGAAAAATTAGACTTCAACCACCATTTAGAGTTTGGCATTTCAGGTTAGTTGAGAGAAAAATTGTATCTGGGTCTGGTTTCTGGGATGGGCAGCTGTAATTTCACTTCAGTAAAATAATGCCACTCTTACAACAGGTGTAAGAATGTATTCTGAGCCCACACTGACAGGACTCCAGCAAACCCATACACCACTAAATAATGAATTTTGGATCTCTCATCCCATTCCTGTTCAAGACCACACTTCTCTCCATATCCCTACTGCWCAAAGACATCCTTAACCTTGTGGAACTGCAGAGGGTATATCCTGGCTGCTCCATGATTCAGCAGCAGCTGGTAGCAGATGTCTGGCTGAGCAGCTGGCCGCACAGATGTCACTTTTATGATGTACTGTAGGGGTGCACAGCCATTGACATCCATGATGTTTGCTTCTGCTCCTGCCTCCAGCAGCATATGCAGCAGGACATGATCRCAGTTCCAGGCAGCTTTGTGCAGCGGGGATTTGAAATCCTCATCACGAGCGTTCACTTCAGCTTTGTAGTCGAGGAGCATCCGACAGATGAGGTGRTGATCCTGGCTGTACATCTGATCCTTGTAGTGGAGGGCCCAATAGGCTGCACAGGCCAGGGGAGTCTCCATGTAGGCATTGAGAGCATCCACGTGTGCTCCTTGTTCCACGTAAAAGGCCACCAGCTCTGGGACACCCAGACGTGCAGCGACGTGCAGAGGAGTCTCCTCATCCTTGTTGTTCGTTCTTATGTTCACGTTTGCTCCTGCCAGAGAAAGATGATGGGGGAAATGAAAGCAAGGAAACGCTTGTCTGGCCTTCTCTCTGCTTGGGCCTGYCTTCCCAAGGAAAAGGTCAGGATGGGCAACCGGTATGAAACACACATTTGGAAATGCAAATAGCATGGGTCCCGCATTACTTAAGTTTCCAGTGAAACCCTTAAAATCTTCAGACGCTTTGGATCCAGCTTCAGATGCGATACGCTGACCCCAAGCTGGAAGAATTTACCTGAACATTCTATTTCAGAGCAGCATGCAAGACCACATTTCTGTGTAAAATGCTGTTTCCTATAAATTGAGAGCTGCTGGAGGAAGGAGAGCGGTACTCCCACTCTGGAGAACAGCTCTGCTCTGCTCTACACCCTCAGAATACTCCCTGCAGCACCTCGTTAACGCGAGCCTGGATGAAAGGACATTTTATGACAGATACCCGTGKGTGACATTAAAGAGCCCATGGCCGGGGTTCCCGGCTGGGGTCCGGCTGCTGTTTCCGAAGGGTTGGGGAGGGCTCCGAGCGCCGCGTTCTGCTGAGGCAACAGCACCATCTGCCGGCTCTGGCCCCGGAGAGAGGGGCAGGGATACGGGGAAGGAAAGGGAGCCACAAACTGCCTCTGGGCTGCAAAACCCCGGTGCTAATGCTGCTGAGCCGTGCTAAGTGTTAGCCGTGTTCGATGTCCCTGAGACAGCATGGGCAATCCACGTTTGGAGGCGGAAACCAATGGTGGGATCAGCGCCGCGCCAGCCAGAGGGGGTTCAATGCAATGACATGGATTGATGGATCCCAAGGGACACCACTGGGCAGAGATGGCAGGTGGGACATGCTGCTGGAAACTTTGGCGCTGGGACATTGACTGGCAGCCTGCCTCTAGCTCTTGGGGGTGCTGCTCTGTAAATGTGCACACTTGACACGGATTGCTCCAGCCCTTTCCAACTCCATTTGGAGTCTCAGCATTTAGCTCATATGGRGATCGGAGTTTACCGAGTGCTGTGGGAGGAAGGGTGGATTGTAAAGTGYTATTATGCTGTTGTTGATGGGTGGGTGGAGAAAGCCTGCAGAATACATCCTTTCACTTGCATTCATCCTGTGCTGCGTTTTGTAAGAGTACATTTGACTTTTAAGCTTTTTTTTTGTGCTAGCAAATTCAACTCCTGCTGTCAGGACTGTTTGCTTTGGGCAGGATACAACTGGCAGCATTTATTTTTCCTTTCTACCAAAAAAAAATAATATGTATCTTTCCAGAAGAAGAAAAACAATGTTGTTATTTATTTAATGACTGCAGATTGCCTTKCCCGCAAAGCATGGGCTTTGCACTTTGGCTTTGCATCTGAGGAAAATCCTTGTAACAAGATCATGTGACATGTAACAAGACCAACCCAAAAGCATTTGTATTGCCAGGACACAGTGTGATAAATTAGGGGAGTCTCTCCATAACTAAACACTTGAGATGTGTTTCTTTTACTGTGTCCTGTGTCAGTACCCTTGTGTTGAGGAAATAGTGTGTGACAAATAAATGTATGGAAAATTATATCTATTCATAGGTTCATTTGTTACAGATGACCAACAGCATAGCGTACGTTACTTTGGGAAAGCAAAAACCTTATAGAATAAACTCTTTTTTTTCTTTTTCTCCAAGCCCTGCGTAGATGTGTGAGTTTGGCTRCACTCATGACAAATGAAAAGATGGTATGAAAATCTGTATCCAGTTTTTCAAGGCCAGATCTCAAAAAAATCTGTGGTTGGAAGGATTTTACTCAGGTCCAGGAAATTTGAGCAAGAAGATGAGGGGTGCCMTGTCATGTGAAAATAGCTCAATAGTAAACCTCGATGAATAAGATGGAAAAAAACCCCAAGAGAAATAGAAACTCCCTGATTCAGAGGAGCTCTGCTGCWGATGGACTGGTTGGTCAGTGGGCTGCAGACACTGAAATGGGAAATGTTCTTGGAGYAAGGACCAGTGGCCAAGGAAAGGGAAAAATATATGGGGTGAGGRAACAGAATGGGAGAAGCTTCTTCTGATCAGAGAGATTAGGACAAGGAGTCTGAGATGAAGACATGAGTCAGCTGTGGATTGAAGGGGTAAATATGCACATACTTTTCAAAATTGCCTCCTGAGGGGAAGCCCAGACCATGTCCCACATCATTGTCCATGCCGCAAGAGATGCTCCAGAGCTACACCTTACCTCTCCTAAGCAGCTGCTGGGCACAAGGCATGGAGGTTCGTGTYGTACAGAAGTGCAAGGGCGCCTGCCCGCTCATTGAAAAGCAGTTCAGCTTAGCTCCGTGGTTGCAAAGGATCTTGAGACACTCAACATTGGCCATTTCACAGGCGATGTGGATGGCAGCTTTTCCATTGGGCCGGCAGTTGATGGTAGCTTTGTGATTGAGGAGCACYGAAAGGCTCTCCAGATGGCCATACATGACAGCCAGATGAAGTCCAGTTGCCCAGGATATTTTTAATTTGTAGCTAGGCAGCCAGTACCCTGCACAAAATGAGAATGTGTTACCAGTCTTGGCAAAGACTTTTCTTTGGACTRTCCACCTGCTGAGAATAATTGARGGGGAAGGAAAGGGTTGGAGCTTTAATGTAATTTACTGTAATTTCACCAACRTAGTGCACACAAAGTTCTCTTGAGYGTAACTTCATTTTCATGAAGCACTGTTACTMTGTGTGCTGAATAGCCTGCCTTTTGGAGAGATAATTTCCATGTAAACATACTCTGACAGAAGCTATTAAACTTTTTTGTGACTTGTGTAGATTAATTTTTTTAAAAAATATATGCTTAGAATGTTTGAAATGCCACCAGCTAAAAAATATGGGGGAGGTGGGATCTTCAGCCTGCCAATAGCTGAACAAAAGTGTCACTGGAATAAGGAGGCAGCATTTACTCAGGACAGTGACTCAACAGACAGCTCATCCTGCTCTTTCTGTGTGGGAGATGGCAGGATCTTGCATGTCAGGAGCAGGATTCAAACCTCCAGCAATGCACTGCACAAGATGATCCCTGGTATTGTGACTGCAGCTGTGTCAGAACCTCCTGCCCTGAGGAGCACGGGGTGAGGAGATGGGATGCTGATGTAAATTAGGCTGAAAAGCCAAAAGAACCAGTGACACTTCAGCATGAAATTTGCCTCCAAAATGTTTGTATTTTCTCAGAAAATGTCACCTTCTTTTTTTTTTTCTTCCTTTTTTTTTCTTTTTACTTAAAAACAAGTGTAAGACCAAATAACACTTAAATACTTGTTCCCAAAATAGGACTACATGCTTAATGACTGCACAGATAGAGCCTCAGAAGTGATTACTATAATCAGCTGTTTAGGAAAAGTAAAACGCCATCATAATATGCAGAAGGGCAAGAGAAATTAAAGTTTTTTTTGTTGTTGGTTTTTTTTTTTTAGATACAGCAGGTGCACCTTGGCTAGAATGGGCCTATAAAATTCACTGGGTTTGATTTATCTATTTCTCCTTGGACAACTGCCTGGTTGAAATCTGTTACTGTGTAAAAGACACAGAAAAAAATACTAAATACAAATAATGAGGTCAATTTAATTAAAATCTTCCTTTTCTAGTCTCTATACAGTTTTTTAGCCTTAATATAATATATATATACTGTTTTTATAGTGTTCCTGAGGTGCAAGAAGGAAGGAAATACAGTGTGGTGTCAGGGAGAAAGGGATTAAAGTTTTTCTTCCCTCCTAGATAAATTRCAAGTATATTTTTAGATAGGGGCAAGAAACTGCAGACCATGTCATCTACTCTAGGACCACATTTTGAGCACTGCCAAACCCAGTCCTCAAGGAACCCACCCTGTAAATGGCAAAGGCAGCAGCCCTGAGGCCCCGCAGTGCCCGAGCAGGGTGACAGACTCCTCTGAGGACACTCACCCTGCTGACTGTGCAGGTTACACTGGCAACCCTGTTAGGGCAACCTTCTCATCGTACACCCTCAAACCAGGCACAGAGAAGGTGGACTGTATGCCAAAGTCTCTGCACAGAGCAGAGCAAACTTCTGAAATCCCCTCCCTATCCAACACATGTGTGATATTCCCCCTTGTTGTCTGTGACCTGTGGACCACTGCTGGCTCATCCCACACAGAGCTGGGTCTCACATTTATGGCCAGATGCAAGCCATAAATAATGCATTAGCAGCAGAAAAGTGATCCTTAAAAGCCAAGTTATGACTTCTGATAGCCACAATTTTACTGCCTGAGTTCTCCATTAATTTCTTCTGCCTGGGCTGCTTGCAGGTGAGTTGTGCTCAGACATCCCCATGGAGAWCCTCCCATATCCTCTGCCCAAACCTGCAGACATCTCTGAGCTCAGAGGGGCAGAGACAGACACCRAGCAGGAAGAAAATATGGACTGCATTCATCTCACCTGTTTCTTTGGTTAGTAACACAACAAAGCCATGGTGCAAGCAAGATCAGTGACTTTGAGAGCTCTCAGCCTCTTTGGAAGAGAGGAAGAAAAGTCACTGTGTCACCCATGACGTCTCTTTTCCACTTCATCCCTAAGGGCTATGGCAAAACTCAGACTATCTGAATGGTTGGGTGGTGATTTTTTCTCCCTTCTTCATTCTTGAGGAAATCCCCTTTTCATTTCACAGTTATCTAGCATTCAGAACAAAAGTAAAATTTACACAGGAGTTGRTAAAAGTGTCTCCTGCCTTTCAGACAAAGTGAACACAATTCTGTGRTTTAGGCCACAAGGGTGTGTTTACCTCTCTCTCTATTTTTTGGAAAACAAAGAGAATTTTTCAAAAAAGACTACTTAATGTTTGCAATCAAATGATCTATGATTAAAAATCTATGCACTAATCCTGTAGTCCCAAATCACAACCAGATTGCATCTTAGCCTGCCAAGAACAGAAGAAGATGTGTTTTAAGATAAATTCAGCACTGTGTGGCTTAGTTCATGCACTGTCCCTAAGGGAAATGCATCATGACTGATCATCCTCACCCCAAAGAAATCAAAAGAGCRGGAACCAATCATTAAATAGGGAGTAAACACAGCAAGAGAGAAGAGGTGAGATATTGTCCSTTCTTTATGCCACAGAAGAGAAAGTGCATTTGCTGTGCTGCTGCTGGAGGTGTTTATCTGCACATATGATTAACATCTGGCAGAGACTGATCATTACTGCTTTCTAAATACACACAGAGTCTGTTAGCAAGTAGGTCATGAAGTATGTTGATTTTAGCAAAGAGCAAACTTGGTTTATTGCTTTAAGTTGTAAGGTTTTGGAAACTCTTTCARTGTTTTGCTGGAAACTGGTTTGGGTTTTCTACACTCTAAAACAGATGTCTTTCCTTGTTGTGTTGTTTTTTCTGATTGTGTTTCTCCAAATTACTTTTCTGTTTTGATCAACTAGCACTCTCTGTCTTTTGGAAAAATAAATCTTCTCCCATCCAGCAACATCCAAGGTCCGCAGGATTTCCTTAGCTCCCCTGAGCTAGGGAGAATCCACTTTACCGCTACTGTAAATTGAAAATGGAACACAGGGAAATATTTTATGCTTCTAAAGAGTCTGTGTATGGGAATGGGTTCATGCAAGAAATAGATATACCATATTTATYCTGCATGGGTCTGCTCTGGGCTTCRCACCCCAKTTCTCWGGGAGGAAATGGCAAAGGGCTCCTCTCTGTTCTGGGCTTTGCATCCCATTTCTCAGGGAGGAAATGGCAAAGGGCTCCTCTCTCTGGACTCCCCAGCAGCTGCACACAGAGGCTCAGGCTGGGCTCTGCCCTTCACCAAGCCCCTACAGCTGATAAGCTCCCCTGGTACCGTGGCCCTGGCCATATGAGCCTTCTGAGACGGTGCTGCGATGGACTGGCTTATGCTGCAGCTTCACAAGGGATAAAAGGCCACAGCTCCTTGAAAATCAAACCCCTCTACTTCCTGTCTGGTGAGTGCTGCCACATTTACCTTGTTTGTAGGATGCCAGAATCAGGTTTTCATCTTCRACTTCAAACACTGTGTCCACATCTATTTTCTTTTGGCTCAAGAACTCTTCCAGGGTTTCAAAGTCATTGGACTTCAGRGCTTCGAGAAAAGCTTTTTTCACCAACTTTGCAGCTTCAGCTCGAGTAATTTTCCTCTCTGTATTCTCTCCCTCTTTGTACGTCTCCTCCAAATCCATTTCCCGAGGTATCTGTTTGTGCTGTGAAGAGGGGCACACTGAGGTGCYTAAAGCACGGTTGCATGCTGAAGTTTCTGAAGACCAGAAGGTAATTTTATCACTCAGTCATGCTGATCTGCTTGTTCTATTTATATGACGAGCATTTCGGGCATCGAAATGCCACTCTGAGATATCACCACACTCCTTTGATGAAAGTGAGGACAGACACACTAGCAATTAAAACAAAATAAGAGTTATCTCCATGGGTTTTATACGCATTAAGCTTCATTAACCACCTTATTACCTTCTGCTACTGTCCATACCCTTACAATAAAAGACACTAGTCCTGGGTGTTGTTTCTCATCCAGAGGAGCACCCACACTTCTTTCAGAATTGCCATGGCTGATTTATTGGCTGCAATGGGATGTGATGCTCTGTCTGCAGATACCTTTTAACTAGKGCAATACAGAAAAGAAAAAAAAAAWTCTGAAAYATCTCCAAGGCACTCTTCATGTGGGAGGTAACTCTTCTCCAGGACAGCTTGTTGGTGCTGGGTTCAGGGGCAGCAAGCAGTGCTCTTTGGAAGGAGAAATGCTGGGATGAGGGGGCTGCAGAGCTGTACAGCCACGTYATGGGGTGGGGGATCTTGTACACTGCAGGGGGTTTGTGTGTGAAGTAACTCAGGTGCAAGCACAGGAGGCTGCGTGGGTCCACAGGCTTCTGCTTCCCCTGCTCAGCCTTTATCTAAAATTCACAACTTGTCTCTCACAAGCCCATCACCCACTGAACAATGCCCTGCCTTTTCCTGCTGCCCTTGCCAGCCCCATTCCTGTACTGACAGCAGCCAGCCTTGGGCTGCTGGATGAGACCATAGCTAGGAAACTGTTTACCTGTGATTTAAAGCAAAGCAGACACCACCACAGCCATTACAAAGACATCTTCATGTTTCTCCTTCCTGTGGGTTTGGCTGCCAGGTGAGCTGATGAGCCAAGTGACAATGGAAGTCAGAGCAGTTTCTCTGCCTGAAGGGTTTGCAGAAGCCAAGTTCCTCAGGCAGCCCGATGAGAACCTGCAGSACCCCCACCCATGGGATTGCTCCCCTGCTCTCTCTCACAACCGGTGCTCAACAAAGGTGGTACAGCACAGCAGTTCCTCTTTGTACTTTTGAATGAAAAATACTTTATAAAACCTAATTCCCYGAGGTCTATTGTAATAGACATTCTGAGAAGGAAAATGGCTTGCCCTGGCGCTATAGGTCCCAGGCAGCTCATCTGTGTCTTTCGAGGCTTAGGAGCAGAGCCAGCATTAAGTTCTTCACACCTTTAACATTCCTTTCTGCAGAACCCTGTTACTTTGTTACTTTCCTTAGTGGATGACTTCAGGCTTTGATGTTTGTCTTCAGTGTTGATGTTTGTCTGGTATGAGGAGAGGAACAAGATGTGAACTCCAGATCTTACAGGCTTCTTGCTACCTGTGACTTTATTTTTAAACCACTGTTTTCCTGGAAAGTCGTGGAAGCACAAAGCACTGATATGTGGTTGCAATCAATTGTTCACCTCAGCTACACTTTCGATTTGTAGTGGAGCAGCTTTTTATCTATCCTCTTTCATAAATGGTATGAAATGGCACGAGGACATTCAATCTGACCAAAAGGATGGTGCTGTGACATCTCTGTGCCTCTCTGCAGCTCAAAGGTTGGCATGCACAAGCACGATGCTGTAACAGATTACTCACATCTATCTGCTGATCCATTGCTCTTGGCTGACAAGCAAGGTGAAGTCATTTGTGCTGGCTTGGCCCACAGTGAAAGAGAAAGCTGATTAAAATTGCCTTACATCTGTCATGGTCCAAAAGCACACACAGGWAGGAACAGCACCTCAGACCAGATAATGCATTACAGCCTGCTCACCTTCAGCAATTTGTGTGGCCCTGCTCTGATTCTCATGGAAATTTTTCTTAACATTATTAAGTTTAAATGAGAGAAAGGAAATAATTATAGATACCTATATAGATACCTATATAGATACCTATATAGATACCTATATAGCCTTTGTAGTTAGTGATTTCCTATAAACAGTATTTGGGTCTAATCTTGAAAAACATCTACTCATATGCATGGTTTCAGTACAATTACGCACAAGAAAACACGTGGTTTTATGTTTTAAATTGACAAACAATCACAAAAAGTTAGATAGTCTTTTTAAAGCACAACGCAAGTATTTTTATTAATTTGCCTGAAGTAARAACATATTTAAGAATACATAAATACAGTAAGTCAGGGGGTGACCAAAGGGACCAGTTTTTACTATACATCTGCATTTTTGTTGTCTGTACGATTTCCTGCAGACTTCTCCCTCCCCGTACCACAAGGTGGCAGTTTGATTTTGAAAGTCAACACTGATGTCATCCAATCCCCAGGKCAGCCAAATACTCTGAACAATTTACTGTGGAACAATAGCTCATCCCGTGGTTAATATAAATAACGGCTGTAGTATTTACAATATTTACAAGTTAGACTTGAGGCCACTTTCACGGGCACTGTGAATTCATACACTATGCCCACTAAAAGCCATGGTTTCCACGTATAGGATCAATTGAATTACAGAGTTAACACAAAGGCGCATTTTTGCCAAGGACTCAACTCCTGCCCCCAACCCTTCTTTCTCTCCACACAACACAGGACGAGCCACAGGCACACAAACACCTGCACCTCAGGGGGACAGGATGGATCCACCCCTCCAAAGGGGTTACAGAAGGTCAGAAGGTGTGAAGGTCACKCAGCAAACAGAAGAAGAGCAGACAAGCTCTTGAGGTGCACTCTGCTTCCCACTTCAGGTGATGGCACCCTTGTCYCTGGCTTCAGTCAGTTTGCAGGGACCCTCTTCATCAGCATTTTCACAGGCTTATTCTGAAGTCCATTGAAGGGAAGTATTTCCACTGCTTTCAGTGGGTCATGTCCTTTATTAGGTTGGGCACCAAGCAGCCGAGCTGAGCAGGGGAAAGCTGCCTGGAGGTGAGAGCAGGAGACCGTCGGGGTTGTGTTATGAGAAGGATGATGGGTGACACAGGAGTGTGTATGAAAATCAGAGCTGGGTCTGCTCATAGGAACACGGAGACAGGCTCAATCAGAGAGTGAGGAAAGATGTCCTGGCAGACTGTGCAGAGCGTGATTCCTGAGGGGCCAGGGCCCCTCTGCTGGCACTTGCTGACATATAGCACTAATGCATTGGCAGGCACGTAACTCACAGCAGTGCTGGGAGCAGCYTGACTGGAGCTTGGAGGTGAAAACCAGCTCCTGAGCTCTATACTGGGGCAGGCAGGAAGCCAGGAAAAGGAGAAATGCTCCCAAAGAACGGTGGTGATGCAAGCAGAGCCGTGGGCTGCTCCAGGTTGCGACACTGAACATCCTGGCAGTGCCAGGCTGGCAACAGCCCTGTTGCAGTGGCAGCGCCATGGGGTGCAAGGAGCAGCAGTGGGTGCAGGGTCACCCAGGCAGGTGTGATCACAAATGTTCTCCTCTCCCAGCTCCAGAGGGGCCTGCCGTGCATCAGTGTCCCAGCACACCTGGCCAGGGAGGTTGGTGGCCATCTGACACGGTCACTTCAGCRGCAGGAGCACACCTCCCTGTGCAGCAGCCCCTTCTGCTCTATAGTATACATACTAAGGAGGGAAATGTACTGAACGTCAGATCTCTGGGCCCGAAGCACAAAACAGATCCTTGAGTTAATCCCACCCTTTGATCTCTTCAGAGCAGCACAGGCTTGCAGAAGCACTGGTGCAGTRGTGATCACAACCCCCTCTCTCTGCCGTGGCTCTTGCAGCGTCTGCAGCATCAGTCCAAGTCTGCCGCTGCTGCCCACTCCGTGGGCAATGTTACCTTGTATATCCTTTGTGTTGCCAAGTATATCCCTTGTTTTTTGACAGTTCTTAGTTCTCAAGCCAGATTAAGCACAGCTCTCTTACTTATTCATTTGGCACTTTTTTTTTTTTTCTAATATTAATATTGATTTTTTTTACTGCTGCACATCTTTCTGCTAGCTTTAGCTTTATAGTTATATTTTATCTGATTTTCTTTTTCCAGGATGCTGACTCTGAGTGTGAAGATTACATAAATCATCTCCATGCATCTTGCTTTATTTCTTATTAGGAAAAAAGCTCTTGAGCTCTGCCAGGTGCAAACTATCTTCTCCAGGTGCTCAGCTGTAAATAATCTTTTGAGAAAAATCCTCTCTGTAAATTCATCCYTGTGGCTGAAACCTTCTTAGTATCATTACTTTGGAATCCTCTTCTTGTTTTTTTGTTATATTATTTCACTTTCTTTCTCATTTGCAAGGGATGGAAACAGTCTCAGATACTCAAATGCATTTAGATATAAACTTCCTAAGCCATTGAAGCAAAATTCCTAGGAACTGGGAACCTATGTGTCTAGGAGAGTTGGGGTCCTGTAGGTTTGTTTTCATTAAAGCAAGAAAAATTTAGAAATATGGAGCAAGTGCCATGCTTAAGCCTTAAGGCACACACGTTACAAAATCCAAAGTTGATGGCAACAATCCAGAGTTTTGTTGTCATGGAGCTTCATGTCTGAAGACTTCATTCCCAYCCTTCCACAGGTTTTGCTTTAGCTTTTATGCCTGCTATTTCCATCTTCAGCCCCAGGGATCCATTTCCTTTTTTGCTGCGCACTGTTCCAGTTCCTGCTATCAGTGTATTTATTAGCATGTTCAGAAGCTCRGGGCTGGATTATCTATTGATAATGGAGTGTTAGCTCTTAAATTTAGAATATTTTAAAATGAGGAAAAGTCTTTCAATAACTGCTACTAAGATCATTATTAGATTACAGTCCAATAAAAAGTATGCACAAAATGCACTTGTTCCACAAAACCACTTAAAGAAATACCATAGATACCAAGATAGAATGCTTGAAGGTTGCTTTAGATTCAAAGGGCATTATTGTTGTAAACATGAAGCCTGTACACAGGCAGAGTTTAAAATCAGGTGGACAGTATTTTCAAGACGTGGGGAAGACAAATCTTGCCTATCTATTCTTAGTGGAAAATTCTCTTCATATTATTTGCAGTTTGATGTCAGAGGACTTTGCAACCAAAGTTAAGTGTGAATGTGAATCTTTACCACTTCTTTCCTCCTGCCTCAGTGAGGCATGGACTATGCTTTCAATGAAGCCCATGGAAAGCAGCTCTTTAAGGACAAGTATTCCTTCAGAGCAAAAATAATTCATTGCCCATGGAAGTGTCTTGCAGGCAGCTGCATCTTCCCTACCTGCTCTGATGCTTGGCTTCTGCTGCTTGGCGAGGTTCCCTGCTGGGGCTGAGCTGTGGCAGCAGCCGGCTGAAGTTGAGGGATTCTCATCAGGCTCTTCCCAACAATTTTTGCCTTGCCTGTCAAAATGAGATCTATGTAGAGCTAAGATAGTGTCTGTGAGATAGTTGCTATACATTAAATTATTTCTTTRATGTTATATACTGAATAAAATGACAGGAGTTTTAGGACAGGCAAACAGCCAAAGTGTGGAAGGATCTCCAGCTCTGGAACTGCTCTAAAATGCCAGTCCTTTTGGATCAAAACGCTGATGTAGGAAGGAATACAAACACTTTCAGCAGAAGCAGTACTGGTATTCTTTGAACAGCCACCAGAKCCGGCTCTTTGCTGGCCTGGGAATCTAACTATTTCTGCTCTGAAGGACTGAGTTTGAAGCAAGGCTGAAATAAAACATATGGAAGAATCTGCCGAAAGGGTGAACGTGTGGAGAGGGAAGAGGCGRTATCACAAATTAAGCAGTGCATCACAAACACAGCTGGAGGCAGCAGAGAGGCAGGGACAGTGCGGGTCTGACGTGGCTTCATAATCACCGTGTGCCCACGGGATTGTGCCAGCGCTTTTGATTAATGTTTTCAATCTCTGCTGTTGCCTGTGCTTGCCACCCTTTGCTGATAAATCGGTCACTGATGCTGGGTGCTGCTGGCTCCATTTCTAAGCACGGTGAGCTGCTAAAGCTGCTCGTTCGGTGTGTCGCATCCACCTTCCCCAGCGCAACAGATCCAGTTCCAAGGTGCAGAAGTGACAATAGGGCTGTGTTAGTCTAAACCAGGATGTGCACATTACCTTAGATGTTGTTTTTATTGGTAGTGGCCAGGATAAATCCTGGAATTCCAGCTGTTGTTGACAGATATCCAAAATGTTCATGAATGATGCAAGGCTGGCTCGGCTTCGATGCTGTTGTGTGGGACGCAGAGCAAAGGGGGTGAGAAGTGAATCACCTCCATCACTGTGGAGTGGAAGGTGTGTGAACAAATTCTTGCATCATGGAATGGAGCTTAATATGTTTATTCACCACCCCAAGTCCATTAGTATATAAGCCAAGAAAATAAACGCAAATATTTCTCATTTAAGCTTACAGTTGCCTTGATTTACACCAGTTATTAAAATATTCCCYGAGGAAAGAAAATAACTGATGTTGCCATTTACCTCCTGAGCCTCTGAATGACTAAACCAGTAATATGGTAAAAACATCGACGTCTTATAGCTATTTATATTTTGATTTTTTGGTGTACTGCTGTTTTCAACATTATATAGAATACATATTATAAAATTATAATCCCTTTAATGAGTCTGAGTTAATTTACTAGATCTGTACAGAAAAATGTGCCTGCAGTATTAAAAGCATTTTATTTCCATTTAAAAATCTGTTGCCATAGTGACCAATCATAACTTTCTCAGTAGCTTTGTCTAGGCATTGGATGTAGGCTTTATGTTGCTTCATTTTATTTTTTCTCCTGCATTCTCTGGGCCAAGTCCTCATTTAGCTTTTTTTTCTTCTTCTTCTTTTTATAGTCTTTCCTTTTCCAACCATATTCTCAATTAAATCATTTAGAGTTCTAACTGAGTTTAAAATAAAGATCAAGACTTGGCTCTTCCTTTTAAATCATTATGTAAGAAACAGGAAGATACATTGCTGCACACCGTGGGCTTTCTTAGTCATCAACAGATTACCCAGACCTAATATGAGAAGGAGTGCTGAAATATCAAAAGCCCTGGGAGTCTGCCACCTTTTAGTATCAATATAGTCATGTCAAAGATCTGGTGAATTGCACCTAACACTGAAAAGCACTTGGAGAAAAGTCTTGATATTTCAAGATGATTCTTTATAACCAAACCTTTAAAAAAATCAATCCACTTATCACTCTGTTGCAGCACAAATCTTGTCAATAATGTACTTCCTTCTGAGAAATGGTGACTTAGAGTGGTGTTTTTATTCCTGCTTGAAAGAGATAGCTTCTCCAAGAGAAGAACAGGTGAATGACCCTGCACATTACTGTATCCTCTCCACCTAAAGAAGATTTTTACCTGGGAGACACACAAGAACATTTCTGAAGCAARGATAAGTAGAGAGTGGAGATCCAGTTGCTTTTGCCATCACCTTTCTCAAGATGAGACTTTTATTTCCTTGGTAGGCACAGAGAAGCAAATAAAACTGTTCAAAGACAGACACAAGCCAGAGGGAGATAGTTTGAAGGATTATGAGACTCTTACAGCATGCCAATGCTCAGCTAAGACAAGGAAATATTTTTCCTCTTTTGCCCAAACATTGATACCCACAGCATAAACACCTGACTCTTGAATTTGTCATGTTCTCTCCTGCATGAGTGTGTGAAAACACTTGTAGAGTGCAATTTCATGTGTCAGAAGATKGAAATCAAAACCAGATCAGATATASTCTGGAAACATTAAGTGTAAASTAAACCAAATATAATCTGGGTTATAAATCTGGTTATAAAGTAAGCCAAATAAAAGAGGGTTACAAATACCCTTCATAGGAGAGTATTTTTAGTAGTAAATGAAATTACTTTTGTCAAAGGCAGTAATTTAATCAATATTTAGATAAGTTAGTTGATTTTTAGAACATGCTTAGTAATAATATGCAGAAATAAAAGTTAATTAGTAAATAAGGTATGTGCCACAGTGATGTTAGAAACTGCTTTCAAATACTATCCAGAAATAGAACATTACTGCTTTCCTTTTATTAATTAAATTTTTTACTTACTTAACACTTAAATGAAATTGTGATACAAAATCTGTTGTGCTATTCAGCAGACTATGGGTTTGTTTTTTTTTATTTAATCCACCTAACTGCTCACCTCTGAGTCAACTGGAAGTGTGCTGAAAGATCTGATCATCTGATTCCCAAAGGAGAGGTCTGCAGAAGTCAGAGAATTGCGTTTAGAAAAAAATCTGACTTTTCCTTCTAAGGACATTCTTTCTTGGTCTCATTTAAAATGACCCACAAAAAGACAAATTTCCCCAAACCCTCGTTACAGAATTCTGACTTATTTTCTTACACGTGGTATGCATTGTTCATGTTAAAAACTCTAAGAAAGTTGGTACTGCAAAAGGTGAGAGTAAATATCTAAAGTGCTCGCAATCCAATGGATGTCAGAGGAAACATTTTGAGGAAGGTTTTTGTGACAATGCCCATTTCTGTGGCTGCTGTTTGACATCCAAAGCAGGGCTGTTCAAAGGGAAAAATCTGCCCCAGGATGGAAGGGTCGAAATGTTTGTGTTTGCCCCAGTTTGGCCATTAATGCCTGTGGGACTGAGTGCAGATGATCCCTGGGGAAAGTGAGAGGTGGAAGGAGGTTTGTGGCTCCCAATGAACTCCTGCCCAAAAATTTCCTCCCAACACCCAAAGCCTGCTTGTGAGCAGCACCCTGGGAGAACACATGGAACTGTGATGGCAATCTAGTGGCATCTGCACCTAAAAGTGTCCAGTGTACTGCCAGGGGGAGGAAAAGGTAGGAATTGGAGACAAATCCCTGGACAATCTCCAAGAGACTTCAGGCATTTTAGATCTCAGAGCAAAACTAGACTCTTGGCACAAAACTTGGAGAAAGCGGCAAGCAAGAGCCAGGAATATATATTTTTTTTTTTTTTTGAGTCTCCAGCTGACAATGCCAGGTGTGATGGGTGTCCTTTCCTGTGTTCTCTCTAGGGACACCCAAGTGCCCGTGGCTGCATCTGACCCGAGGTGCAGAGAAGCCCCCAGGCCAGCCTGAGCCCAGCAGACTCATCTGTCCATAATCTCTTTTGAGCTTTGCAGAGCACGGAGCTGTGTCAGTGAAGGTACTTCACACAACTGTTGAAGCCCCACCTAGCCTTCAAAGAAAGTGGGTGGAAAACTCCAACCATGTGCAATTTTATTGGATTGCAAACTTGTGCCACAAGGTTATAAGAAAACATGAATTCAACAAGTTTTGAAGCTGCTAATATGAAAAAAACCCTGAACTCACCTGCCAAACCCACTTACATAAGTATAGAATTTAGAATTTAAAAAATCAGAATGTACATATTGAGATGAGATCTCAGTAGCAGACCACAAGAACATTTTAACAGGTACTGCTGGAGTGGTCTACAGCCTTCTGACCATTCTCTATAGGACTGCTGAAAGGTGAAAGTACGTGGCCTTATTTCTTGTTCATGATGCTGATATCTGTAAGTCAAGTTAATGTGGTTGAAATTTGTAACATGCTCTATGAACCTCCACACTTTGATCAGAAATGTTAAGCTTCTCTCAAAGATTCTGATCAAAGATTTAAAATATAACCATTGCTGCTTTCTTATTATACAATAGAAATCAGCTGTTTGCTTTTAAATTTCAGATTTCTGCTCATGTCAGAACAAAAGGTGAACCAAAGGAAAAAAGTATGTAATGTCTCCTAAAAACTGTCGCCAGCTAAATTCTAGTTGCTTTGATACCACATACTGAAGCTGCCCACCTGCTGGAGGGCTTCTGGGACCAGCCATCTGAGGTACCCCAAAGACATGAGGAGAAATGCAGTTTCTGGGTGTCAAGAGTGCAATACTCAATGCTGTGTACTCTCTAGCTCCACTTTGTTTCCTTTCTGATGATATTAGTCAGAAAAAACAAAATCTACCTTCTTCTAGAAGGTACTTCAGAACCTCATGTGATTCAGGTACTGCTCTTGAGCAGAATTAGGTTGAGAGCAACATGAATGTCAACACCTGATGTGCTCTGTAGCATCCTGGGGGTGCCTTCTCTCTTGGCCACTCATGTGACACCTCCTCCATGAAAGCAGAGAGCAGAAGGCAGGGTTGGGGGGGGTGTTGTTTTTGGATGCTATAAAGGCTCTGGTGCTACCAAGGCCACGTTCTTTGCCCTTGGGCACTTGTTTGCAGAGAAGAAGCTATGATGTAGCAGCTTTCAAGGATTTCAGTAAGTGCTGGATTAGGTCCTACATTCTTTTTTTCCATTACCTGTTCATAGTTTATGCTTGAAGAAAAAAGTCAAACAGCTTATGATTCCACAGGAGTGATATCTTTATATGGTTCTATGCCCTGTTATGATACTGTACATATATCCATATATTGTTATAYCTGACAGTATTTTATCAGGGCAAATAGGTGGAGTTACTTATTTAGCTGTATAGTGCAAGAATCTCTTGATTTTTTTCAGATTTACTGTGTGTATGATTCAGACAGCCTAATCTACAGGGCTATTATTGTTTTTAGTTTGCTGTTTTAGCTAACTAAATCTTAGCTGGAAGATTTTGTGTTTATTTTTACCTTAATTCCAGTGAAGGATAAGTAATCATACTCTGTGTAGGGACCAGGCTCTCAGTGCACACTCTATAATACTTAGTGGTCTCTCCCACCTTGTTTACCCAAAGGATTAGATCATAATATTACTTTCGGAAGTCATTGCTTTATGACTGTATTTGGTTTTCACATCATTTTTACCAGAAAGGTTTGAAAATCGAGAAAACAAATCCAGACACAAACAAAACCAATCAAATACCTGTGTAAAGTTCTTCACACTGAAAACAATGTCATTCCTCTTGCTCATAGGCTGGCTCATAGGCTGGGTTTGCAGCAGCACAGTCTGACTGACAGGTACCTGTTAAGACTGCAATTAGTTTAAGCTCCCCAAAAATGTGAGTGAAGTTGTTTCTATTACTTCTCATGTCCTGGCTCTTCTATTTTGCCGTCTTGGTCTCTAAAACACTTCTGCTAGAAATACTCCCCCTGCTAAAGGGCTGTTAACTGCAAGGCTGCTCTCAGGTTTGTCAGCTCTTGTTTTATACACTGACAATAAAACCAGCAGTGTGGGGCTGTGTGCAGTTTTATCCATACACACAACCTCCCTACCACAGCAGCTCTGGCTTCTCCCTGCAGCTGTGATGCCCTCCCTGGTGAAGGAGAGACCTCAATTCAACCTCTCTGAGCTCCCTCACAGAACTCCTTGCTCTTCCTACATGACTGCAGCTGAACATGAAGCTGAATGTGAAGCAAGCTACAGGACAGGAGAGTGGCTCTGTCACTCAGTGAACACAGGGGGGTCAGGCCAAACGGAACTACTGAACCCCTGATGCCATCTCACCCAGAGACAAGGATGTTAAGTTGGGTCTCTGCTGCTTCTGATTATCTGAAACCCCCAATATTTTAGCTACAATTTGCATACAAACCCAATCCACCTGTACAGTTTCAGGTCATCATGTCTCTGATGAAGAAGAAGTATGAAGTGCATTTCACAGCATCAGAATTGCATGCTCCACCAGAACAGTCTAGTGTGAAGGTCTACTTGCCTTTGTGTCATGGAAGAACCTCCATAACCAACATCAACACTTGTGTATTTGAAGCAGCCCCAGTAACACTAGAACCAGGACTTGGAACAGTGACATAAAATTAAGTAATTCTAGGTGCTATTATACTGGAATTACAATCATATACATTTTCAGGTAGGCTGGGTAGAAATGGGGCAGCCTAGAAAGTGACAAACCTGGTGTAGGAAATACAGTTCATGAACTATGATGATATGTGTGCTTCCATGTTCATTCTAGAATTCAATTTCCTCTTGGTTTTTTTATGCTTCAGAGTGCCAATACAATCTGAGAAGTCCACATTTTGTAAATAAAGTTTATATACTCATACTCTTCATCACAGTTGCACTTTRCTATAGCAGAAAACATCACAGCTCAATGTGTTTAACATTTTTTCTTGTTTGTTACTAAATTTGTAAGTCAGGGCTATTTTCTCCCTTTGTGTTGAAGTAATTTGAAATCTTCTMGATTTCTAGATCTCGCTTTGTATCTTTTTACTGAGATACAGTATCCTGAAAATTCAGGAGTTTGTAGTTGTTCTTTTCTCCCCCCTCTGATAAATTTCACTGATAGTTACRATGCATAAATAAATAGGGGTAGCACTGGGTAAGCTGAATTGGGCCTTTCCCTCTTAGTCCTTTGCTGTGTCATTGGGTTGTTCCATGTAGGTGAGATGTTATGATGGCATCAGCAGTGAGCCTCTCGTGTTGTGAAATTGATGCCATAATTAAAAATCGGTGYTGATGCATTTATAAGGTTTTGTTGGACTGTATTTTGCACCAGAGCACAACTGTGTGCAACACATGTATCTGATGTATGCRCCAGTGCTCACACCAGCGTACCTAAGACCACAGGTCTTTGGCAGTGGTTAATATTTGACAGTGGATCAAATCTCAGCATTCAGGACATTGACTTTGGTTTTTTTTATTTGCAAGTGTATGAAAGKAGTGCACACAGAGTGGGCTGAGAGTCAGAGCAATCGTGCATTGCTTCAGAGTCCTTTCTGTACAGAGGAGTGATAATGACAGGAACATGCTCTCCTTTACTTGTCTTTGAAGTCAGGAGCCTCCTTGCTTTCATACACAGCTTTAATCTTTCAAAAGCCACATGGCCCTCTCCCTCAGCTCAGCAACTTATTATCAGTCACAGTGTTTGAGGGGCTTGCTGCCAGGATAGCAAAATTTCACCTGCAAGGCTGAAAGATTGTGCTGCCAAGGCATACTACTGGCTCAGCATGCTTCTGGCTGGAAAAAGACAGCATTATTTTCTTTATGCTTGTGACAGGGCTGAACTGTGGCAGTMCAGTCTAAACCACCAGTACTGTCCTGCACACCCAGCACACTGTCAGCACCAAAGGGCAGATTGCCTGAGAGGACCTCTCTGACATTCGATTTAGCCTGGCATCTCTCCAGTTTAGCAATTCTGCCACCTATAAAATAATTAAAGCAGCTTGCTTTGCTGSTGCTTCCAGATGCAGCAACAAAATCTGCTGCAGAAAGGCATTAAACAAGAGCTGGGCTAGGACAGAGCCTTGCTTGGGGCTGTTTTTGACAGTGAYATGTTCTGACATCTTGTCATCACTAAGAACATTTTCATTACCTCACACCACCACGAAAGAACCAAAATATACTCAGAGATTTATTTGCATACCCAAATTTATGCAGAYGCCTCTGGGCTGCTCATGGCTGGCAGGCTGGAATCTTCAGCCAGCTCCACAAGGGCTAGGTCGAGGCTTTTACTCACTTTGAAGCAGGACAGGGCTAAAAGCCAGACTGTTTCTGCAAAAGCCTTTTTAACACCCACAAATACACTAATGCCATTGTGACAGGTATTTTTCTCAGCAGTTGAGAAAATCAATGTACCTTGGTGTCACAGCAGGAGTGTTTTTACCTTTTTTCATTGTAAAAGGCACCATGCAACTGTGTCCTTGAATGCCTTGAGGTACCARTCTCTTTGTTAGGTGATAGTGGAGAAGTCACGTTTTCTAACTGGTTGGTGACACTGTGTTTATGTGCAGTGGTGGGGTTTGAGCAGGGACTTTGCCTTGCTCTGTGACAATGGCTCAGATGCTGTAGGAAACTCTGCTCCCAGTTTTTGAATGGGGAGCCGGGAAGTGGCTTTAGCAGGGCTGAAGAATGCAAGGTTTAAGAAATTGCTGAGATATTTGAGCAGACTATCTGCAATCTCCATTTGATCAGCTAATAAAATTAAAGTGGYTTTTAGCCACAGCATTTGTAGAGAATCATGTCATTTCTATGATCTGCAGATTTAGAAGCCTTTTCCCTCATGTTTCAGCAGGCAAACCACAGGCTTTKCTTGCGATTTCTGCCTAGTTTTGTGGAAAGCAGTTTTCTTGCCTGCCAGTTTTTATTTTTACCTGAAGCTAGTTCAGCACTTGCACGTCAGCAGCAATCTGATGGATGTGGCCTTTACATTAACCCAGCCTTGTCATCTGCATTCAGCAAAACCAGCAAGTTTGGTTTAAGATCTCATTGGACTTGGACATTTCCACACTGTGTTGACATCTTCTGCTTGTTTCTACAGTTAAAATATAGCAGCATCTTCTTTGTCTTCACACCCACATGTCCTCTTCTGGATTTAATTCAGTATATGTAGAGCAGCTCAGGGTCACTGAGCACTGCCTGACTCCTCACAAGCTGTTGATCAGACATGCCCTCTATGCTCTCCAGAGCTTTGGGCTCCCTGTGCCCTCCATGAACTCAAGGATCCACTTAATGCTATCCCACCTGCATTGTAGGCTTTTGTATTTTGTCAGATAAGCACCCCAAAAGTGCTCTAGAATAATATTCTGGCCTTTAATCTTTAGTGTAAGTTTATTGTAAATAACTTTGGCAAGGCAGATATTGAATTTACTTCAGATTAACATCATTATAAAAGAGAGTAAAATCTGGATAAAAAGAGAGTTTGGTTTATTTAAAGTTTTTTGGTAAAACACATTGTGTTTCATTAATGACTCAAGAATGATGCATTTTGAAATAGTTTGTTGTGAAATCCAAATCTGTGTCTATGCAGCTTCTGTATCTTACCTGCTCAAAAAGAGGATGATAYGTGATACAGAAGCACATGTAAAGGGCATATCTTTTACAACTGAAAGATTTAAGACTTCCAAAATTTTARTAGAAAAATTTCCCTTTTCCCTCAGTAATTTAAATGCTCCCTTTATCTTCTCAGTAAGTTGTCTCTCTTCCATCAGCCAGGAGAGACAGGGAGAGAGGGAGCCTAGGCAYCCACAGTCTGCTACTTGTCCTACTTCATGCATGCTTTCCCAGATGGAATAAATCAACCCTTGGATGTGTTTACTGAGGGTTTATCTTCTTTCCTTGACTGTGGAGGAGTCTAAATTACTAAATTAGCTTAAGCCTTTCCTTGCCTTCCTGCTCTGCTCACTCACTCCACTCCCAGGCTTGGTAMATATCCCCCTCCAGCTGATTACAGGCACACAACTCATTCCTGCTTGTTGTCATTACACTGTGTGGCAGGAGGTCACCCCCAGGTCTCTCCTGAGTGTCCCAAWGCAAATACCACAGGGGGATTTGCAATAGAAAAGCAATCAAGAGTTCTCCAGCATTGCTGCAGCCTCTTGACCAGCCGGGGGGTGCTGGGGATGGCAAGCCACAGCCGATGCTGACAGCGCCTTTGGGCAGACCCCAGGGTTGGGATGGGCTTAAGAGGCAGGCTGTTGAGAAGCCCAGAGTSTTCCTTCAGTCAAGGGTGACTTGATAAGCAGAGACTTCAAGGGAGATTCATTCCATCCACCTTCAGGCATCCACAGAGCAGATTCTGCACTTGAATTAGTCACTGTAGACTCCTTTCCAGTGAATTCTGAGAAATGACCATTTCTCAGGAAAGATTTCTTTATCTATTTTAGGCACCTTTTATATTAATTGCTACCTCAAAGTAACTGTTTTCTTCACATGACCATACAGGGTGCCTAGGTAGCTTGACATCAGCAAAAAAATGTGRTAAAAGCACAACTCACTTCAAAGAAAGACAGGGAAGTACTTGAATGATAGATCTATTAAGGATTACTAGAAAGGTGAAGCTCATCCTACTAAGCTGAAAAGAATTAAGACCTATGAAAGAAACTTGGGGGATTTATTCAACTTGCCCCCCATTTCGTTACTCTTACTAAGCCCATGTTTACTGCCTTTGTCAGCTATAGAGACAGATGAACCCTTGATCTGACACAGTATGGCCACTCCTGCAATCTTCTGACCAGCTCTGATGTCCTCATCTCCCTTGCAGACACCAACATTTCATCAGATGAATTGCACCCACCTCGTCCCATAACTGAGCTCCAGACAGCGAGCAGCATATGCTCTTGCAAACTAAACTGCGGTGTCAATAAATAAATGAAAAACACTATGCTAGGAAAACAGTGTTGGTGTGAAACCTGAGAAAAGAAACTAGCAGAATCTGGGKTTTTTTCTCATGGGTCAATCTTCATGACATCAGGATTGTTTGTGACAGACGGGATTTGCCTGATCTCAACAATCCTCTCCCAGTTAGAAGGGCTCATTGGAAGAGCTTTAAACTASATTTGAAGGGGTAGGTGGATCAAAGCAGTTTTGCTAGAGATAAGCCTGGAGGCAGTGCATCAATGTTTGATGGATGGTGTGCTGCCAAGTTCCTTCAGTCTGCTGCCTCTGTGGCAGGGGGATGGGGATGGATGCAGACCCACGTGGCAGCAAAGATGCAGGGGTCACTGAGGTACAGAAATCACAGAAGTGTGTGAAAATGGTCATGCAGCACTTAGGGCTTCTACCCCCAAAAAGGCAGCGGGAACAACAGCCCAAATGAAGAGCAWCCACACCAGCCCATGCAGCACAGGCAATAAACAGGAGGAACAAGWAGTTATTCTGCAGCAGGAAAAGCTGATACAGCTGCCATCATGGAGACAGGGCCGAGGGGGTCACACCACTGGAGGGCTGCAATGCCTGACTATAACCATTCCTGCCAGTGACTTCAGTGCCAGGGAAGATCCTGGAAGGGATCGTCTTAAGCGCCTTCACATGGAATGTGCAGGACAAGCAGGGGATCAGGCTCAGCCAGCAGGGGTTTGTGAAAGGCAGGTACTGCTTGACCAGCCTGGTGTCCTATGACAGGGTGACCCACCTGGTGGATGAAGGAAAGGCTGTGRGTGTGTCTACCTAGATTTTATAAATCCATTGCCTTCATTTCAGCCAGAATTCTCCTGGAGCTACTGCTCACGGATAGGATGGGTTTGGATGGGTAAAAAGTTGGATAGCTGGACCCAGAGAGTGGTGGCTCATGGACATGAATCCAGCTTTTGGCCACTCATGAGTGGTGCACCCTWGGGCTCAGTATTTGGGCCAGTCCTGTTTCATCTATTTGTCTGGATGTGTGGATTTACTGCACCTTCAGTAAGTTCAAGACAACTCCACCAAGCTGGGTGTGAGTGTKGACCTRCTGGAGGGTAGGAAGGCTCTGCAAAGGGATTKGAACAGCTTGGATTGATTGGTTGGGGCCAATGGTATGGGTTCAATAAGRGCCAAGTTGCAAATCCTGCATTTGGGTCACAGCAACTCCAGACGTTCTTCCCAAGAAACCTCATCTCCCTATAATTTCAAAGTAATCAAGGACCAGAAAAGGGAAAAGGAGTAWTCCAAAACTGAGGGGAAAAGGTATTCTGGTGTGCCTCCTCTTCCCCAACACATTTTACTTGAAGAACTTCTATAGTGGAGCATCTACTTGGCCTTAAGGGCAAGAAGAGCAGAAAACCCCTTTAAGTGATTGCTCAGACATTCATAAAAGTGCAAAGGAATGTATCCAGATGAGGACATTCACTATTCCGGGGAGGGAGAGATAACTGCGGAGGGAGGTCATTAACCTGCCAAGTGTGTACCCCCAAAGAGCAGAAAGCACAGAGAGGCCAACACGGAAGATGATGCAAAAGCAGATTGCTGCATGGAGGAGACCTGGAGCCCCAGGGTGGGYTCTGCAGCCCTTCTGCACAGAGGAGAAAGATACTGGGGGRAGAGTGGCAGTGGAAGAAGYATCATTTAGGGGGGAAACGTGGGTRTTAGTGCACACATATCAGCGTGTACATCTCAGTATGAGGCRTACCTGAACATTCCGCATCACGCAGGCTTGGTCTGACACACTCATTTGTGTAGAATGCATGTTTTAGTAKGGTAACAGAGCTGGAAGTTGGTCCAGCGGCGTTTCCCACGGGAGCTGTAGCACGGAGCGCGCCCAGAGCCGCTGCCTGGCCCTGTGCCGCCGTCTGGCCGGGCGCGGGCGGGCAGTGCCGCCGGTGCGGGCACGGCCGGGCGGGGCGGGGGCCACGGAGGCAGCCCCGGGGGCGGGACGGGACGGGACGGGACGGGACGGGACGCGGAGGAGCCGGGAGCGGCCATGGGGAAGCTGCTGGCGGTGGCTCTCGTCGGGATAGCGGCAGCCCTGGCGGCGGAGCGGCTGCTGGCCTTTCGGTGGGTGAGAGGGGTTTGGGAGCTGCGGGTGCCGGTGCCGGGGGGACGGGGCTGAGGAGCCCCCGGGTGGGGGTGGCGGCCGGTCCCGCCGTGGGGCTGAGCCGGGCGGGAGCGGGGGGATCTCCCCTCCGCCCTCCGAGCGTGCGGACACCGCGGCTCCCGGTTTCGGGCACAACTCAGCGGACACCTGCCCTCGCATCAGCGCAATGTCAGCCGGAGGGAAAGGGTTCTTCGTCATCATCACCGTCATTGATGTCAGCATTTTCAAGGGAACCGTTTTTCCCCAGAGAAAATGCAGACACTGTGATGCCCTTTTCATCCTGCTTCAGCACAAACTAACTTCGGGAGAGTTTATGCAGCGGAAATGCCTTTTGCACTGAGTGGATGTGAAATSCTCCCCAGGATGATGTTGGGAGCAAGGGGGGCAAGGTACTCTGGGGCAGGGGACTGGTACCTCTCTTTTTACWGAGGCTACAAGTAATAGGGATGTGCCAAAAGCACTGTCTGCAAATTTACCTCATCACCTGCTGACTGGCCAAACAGAGAGAGGAAATCAGTTTGCCAGAAACTTGGGTTGTGTTCTACCAAAGCTGACCTCTGGGTAACAGTATCCCCTATGTTCATGAGGTTTGTGCTGATGGAGYACAGACTTTGGTGGTCCTAAATTGTGACCTCACTTGCTGTGAGCTGAAATACCCAGCCATATCATGCTCCATATCATACACCTCATGCCATGAGGSATGAATGTGAGCACTGGTGTTACAGCAGCTTCTGTCCTGGAAGCTACCAAATGGGTGACAAGTCCTTTCAGGTCCAAAAGTGATGGTGAGTCACTGTATTGGAAGGTGACTAAGTTGTTATAATTTGACTTATGTTCACAAGGACTCCAAATCCCTGATTCCAAAGCAATGACATCCAACTAATTGAACTTTGGGTAGATAGTAATTGTAGATAATAACAGAACGAGGGCTTTACTGCCTGGACCCTGGTACCAGGCATGGATGTGTTTGCCTATTGCACTAAATCCACTGATAACCATGGTCGCAACAGGGCCATCCTGCCCTGGAGTTGCATAARCTGGGATAGCAGAACTGGAAAATATTCCCAGGCTTTAGGGGATGAGCCATTTCAAAGTGCTGTGAAGAGCAGGAGACCCCACATCTCCTCCAAATCAAATGAACAAATGAAATATTAGGAATCTGGTAAAGGCAAATCTCTGTGTAGAAACAGGACACCCCTGTCTCTGCAGCTCTCTGTGTTTTTTTCYTGTCTGCTGTGTTTTCTGCGAATTGCAATGTACAAGCAGTCTTTAAGACAGTTGCCAAGTTTGGAAACACACAACTTCAGATCACAAAGTACTCTAAAAGTAATTTAACACAGWCTTGAGAGGAGAAACTGTGGGTGGTGTTAGTTCTTGCCAAGGGTCTCTTATTCATCCCCCACCCTAAAGGCAGGCATCCAGCAAAGACGTTTTGCAGTTCCTTCTGCGTTTGTAAAAAAAAAAACAAAAACAACAACAACAACAAAAAAAAAAACGAACAAAAAACAAACCCAGAACCAGGATTTGTTAGTCTAGAGATGAAGAAAACTGGAAAAGAGAGAAGTCTTTGAATATGCAACAGGGTCCTGCTGAAGGAAAGGAAAAGCCTCTGGTCTGTCCCATGAAGTAGGACATCAGGTGTAGGACTAGAACTGGGAAGAGAAACCGTGTGGGAAAAGGACACATGTACTGGAGTTGTACCAAGTACAAAGAATTCTTGCTTGTTTTGAAGTTGCATCCTGCACATATTGCAGGTCCTCTATATTCCAAGCCATTCTTAGAATGGCCAGTTAGTAATCTGGGCCATCTGGCTGGGTGGCTGGGGCTGTCTGAACTAGATAAACCGACACATTTTGGAAAAGCCTCTATGTATGCTGCAGGCTTGTGACTAGTGTCCTTTTGAATTACTCTCATTCCAGCCCATGAAGTGTTTCCCTGGGAATGCTGTTGGGATATCATCGTCCCTTGCCGGCTGCTGGCTGAGTTCCTGCTGTGCTTTTGGCTCAGGGTGGCTTGCAGCCTGCCTGGGAAAAGCTGATGAAAGCAGGGAAGGGAAAAGCCCTAAGCAGGCAGCAGTGCAAGTTTGAAGCAGGATCACCCTGAGCCACCCTTGGGTGCTTGGTGGGTTTGGCTGTGCCAGGATGTCGGTGGGCAAGGGGGCAGCTGGTACCCCTCCTGTGCTGTTTGTGGGCTGGGAGCCAGCGTAATTTCTGCCAGTTCATCTGTGCTGGGAGAGAGGGCTGGGGAAGGTTGAACTTGGCTCCTTTCCCTTCCTGTCGTCTGCACTTTTCACTGGTTTTCTTCRGTTCTTTTGGCCTTATGTTACCAACCTATGTCAATGATACAGCACCGAAGCAATTTACAGTTCATATTTAAGTGATGAAAAAAAGCAGGACTGACATACCACACAGTGCTCGACTGTATGACATATTTTTCATATCACTGACTGATAACTCCCGCTCAGTTTATGTTTATAAAATAAAGTATATTTATTTTATGCCTAAAAGTATAACATAAACATGACAAGGTTTTGCTATGGGATCTTTGCATACAGTATTTCCTGTGGCTGGAGCAGCAGCCTCAACACGTGCATATGATAGTCATGCAGAGGAGCCACTATGTTAGGTTAAAT
>NW_026623362.1:365497-368908 GCF_030028575.1 Malurus melanocephalus | reverse complement strand
ATGAACAAAATGAAGTTTCTGAAATTACTCAATGCAGAAGAATCACTTAATCCTTGGACATGTGTAACCATTGCAGTGATTTGGAGCTGTTGTCARTTCTGGGCTTTGCTTATTCAGTATTTTATGGCTGATTTGTTGCTGCAATATGGCAGCCAATAAAACTGAACACTAGGAATGTTACCTGTTTTAAATCTGTCTGTGTGCTGTTAACCCTGCTCTTTCCTCTTGCAGGAACAGACTCAATGCTTCACGGGAAGTGGCCCCAGTGAGCCTCCCGAACTGCCGGCTCATTAAAGGGATCGGTACGTGCTTAAAATAACTGAGTGTGTTGCTTTTGTCCAGCCTTGCTTTGTAAGGGCTTCCTAAAGCCAGCTTCCAAGCCTGATCCCAATAACAAAGTGCTAATTTGACTTCCATTTGGTCCTTGGACTTGGAGATAGGGAGTAACCGGAGGAAGAAAATCATACTGAAAAAGTAGTTTGGTATAATGGTTTTTGCCTTCGGTGTTGAAGGTTTCTTTCCCTTTTCTTGAAATTGAGCACCCTGTAAACACTTCTCCTTTGCTAAGGCACTTAGGAAATTATTTGGCTTTTCGATGAGGTGTGCTGGCTCTTCAGGCGGGTACCTACAGGTGACTGTCAGCTGGTGACATCTTGCAGACGGGAAGTGCAGCAAAGGTGGGAGCTTTAGGAGAGACCCGCAGGCACCTGGCGAAGGAGCGGCTGCTAAATGCCATCCAGGATGTCGCTCCTTAGCGCCGCGTTTTGGGGAGATTTAGGAGCCGCTGGTGCCACGGTGCCGGCGGGCGGGAGCGGGGCGCGGTTRCGTAAGGCGGCTGTGCGGTTCCAAAGAGCAAGGGGTCATGTTTGTCATCTTAGTCTGCTTTGCAAGAGCTTTAGCGAAGTGGCTCAAATGTTGACTTTGTACTTTGGGCCATGTGTTTAGCATACAGCAATGTTTCTGGCTTGGTTTTTTTTTCCTCTCCATTTAGGACAACCAGTGGATAAAATGAATAGCTTTGAAATGGATTGCTTTTTTTGTGTCTCCGTTTCTCCCAAATAATAGTTTTTAATGAAGGCTTGATGGCTAAGGATTTTCCCCTCCTTAGTATTTTTGAAAGTGTCTTAAATTAAAGACACTGAAATTTGTCTGGATTTTTCATGTGTAAAAGGTCATTGGATGAGCTTTTATAGCCTGGTCTTTGAACTTGCTCACTGAGTTRATTTCATAAATCTTGCTTCTTCATTGTGTCAGGATTCAAACATGTTTGTAAAGTTAAATTGCTGTCATGAATGAGTAWATGCAGAGTTCCTGTGCTTGAAAGTAGGTACAGAAAAAAATGCATTTAAAAAAATTTCCAGCCTTCTAGATCAAGCTGTAATTTGCTCATACAAGACTATGAATAATGTTTATTTAATGGTRATTAATAGAAAATAATTTATGAATAATTTTTAAGCAGATCACTATTGAAATCTTTATAAGATTTCTTTTTGCAATGTGATTGTTCTGCTGAGGAAAGAACGAAACCTGGAAAAGACAAATAGAGATGTGTTTYGTTTCTGAACAGTGTCTTGGTTTTTGTGCCTGACATTTACATGTAGATTAGRTGATTTCTGAGAACCTGTCTCTGCTTAGAGGCAGTGGATCAATTTACAGAGCTTCATTTCTGCTTCTTACTGGCTCCTCTAACACTGTCCATTCACAAGGGCTCTGCACCTTACCTCGCATTTGCTCTGCCGTTTGCTGCTCAATCGAAAAATTAAAATGCCAAAAATTGGTTTAGCAGGTCCAGTGTAGCAGAAAGAGAAATAACAAAAGGATTGTGCAAACTTGAAAGTTGGCATGTTCACTCAAATGTCTTCTAAAACTTATTTGCTGTGACTAGGGGGCTTACATTGTTCAGGGAGATCAAGGAGTCCTAAAACCCAGAAGTTGCCCAGGTAGCACTATTCAGACATGAACATCTGGAGCTTTCTGTACCCAGACATGTAAGGTTGCTCCTGTGGGTGGCTTTGTGTAAGGATGTCTTTGTACATGGACATCTTGGCCTTCTGGACCTTTTTCCTTTAAAATGCTAGGATAAAGTTGAATAAACAGTCTGTCTTTATTTTGATGTTTAAATCAGTCCTTCTGAAGTCCTAAATGAGATGTAGGTCCCTGAGTGGATCAGCTGGATCTGAGCAAAGTGATCTTAACCTGTTCTTTCTGTACGCAGAAGAACAGACCTCTGGTACAGTCTATGAATTATGTTATAAGTTATAAGTAATGGATCTGTAGTAAGTGAAGCAAACACAGASTTAATGGAAGACTTCCCTTTTCTTTCTGCACAGTTTAATCTTTTCTGTATCTCTCTTTTTTTAAAACTTTAATCTATTCTGCTTTTCAAATATTGTGCAATATAAACACAGATGCAAATATTGAACAAACAAAAATTGCAGTTTGTCCTAAGCCTCATTCACATGTAGGAAAGGCTGTATTGGTAGAAAAAAACCTAATTTCTGAGTTTTATTGGTGTCTAATCATGTCACTGGTTTATAATAAACTAACCATACCTTCTCTACTAATTCCTCAAATTCAAGAAGCTACTATAGAAGTTGCTAGAAATACTTGCATCTTGGAGCAATTAATGGAATATGGGCAAAATTGTCTCATAGTTGGATGTGAAATCCAGATTTTCTTGTTATATACACATGCAGAATGCATCCTAATAAGATAAAATAAAGAGAAAAAAAGCCACCATTTCTAGAGCAGACAGCAATTTTTCGGAGTATCTTTTAATTTTTCTTAAATGCCACATCTTCAGATAATCCCATGGACAAGCTGGGCTCAGTGACACAATTAAGCMACATAATGCAGATAAGTGATACCTGAGGAATCAGTTCGTGACTCTCCTGCCCCATGTGGCGCCTGCAGCAGCAGCGCAGAGCCCTCCCCGAGCGGGAGAGTCCCTGAGCTTTCCCGCTGAGTGTCTGCAGCCCCTCCTCGGYGGCGCTGGATCAGCGGGGCTGTGCTGAACCAGCATTCCTCTGCTCTCCTGACACCATTCACTCGCTTCCACACATTCCAGGACCCGGCCATGGAGCGCCCAAAATGTGCTTTGCTGGGCAGTTTCTCTTGGAGCAGTTGGGTGCAGGGCTCTCAGTGCCCTCCTTCCACTGGAAACTTGTGKTTTTTAATGATCTGCTCCCAATTAGCCTGCTCATCTTTCTGCTTGGCAGCCTCGCTGGTTCAGTAGCGATAAATGATTATATCTCTGTTTATTCACTCACCAGTGTGYGCTGCCAGTAAAAGCTCTCTGTCCAGCTCATGTCACCATGGCAATTGAGCCTCTCAGCATTTATTTACGCTATTATCCTTACAGCAATCCTGGGAAGTGGAGAATTGCCACTAACCCCATTGTATAAATCAACC
>NW_026623362.1:360394-365377 GCF_030028575.1 Malurus melanocephalus | reverse complement strand
CCAAAAAGCTCATATTTAAAACTTTAATTGGAAAAATACAGGCTCTAAGTGTCTCTGGACATACCAGCACAGATGTTGCCTCCTGTAAAAATTATCCCAGGGGTGGGATAACACCTGACTCCCCCAAAAATTCATCTTCAGACATTTTGCTCTTCAGAAGGTGGGGCCGCTCTGCTCGTTGATGTTATGGGATGGAGCAGGAGCTTGCTGAGGCTGAGGAGGAGCTGGCCCTGGCCACAAGGGAGAAGTTGTGCCACTGCRTCTTCCCAGGGCTCACCTGGAGAGGAACTTTCCCAGATGGGTGAATTTGGGGTTCTGGTTCCTCTCCACAAAGCCTGTCAGTGATCCCAGGATAAACTATATCCCAGCCAAATCAGTGTTGGGATAAATTGGAGCTACTTAAAAGCAAACAGCAAACCCAGCTCAAATTCCCAGGTACCTCCTTGGAAGGAGGTGTTGAGGTGCAAGGGATGGTGTGACCCATGCAGGCTCACATGTGTGGTCCATGTCAAAGCAGGAAAGGGTGTGGAAATCTGAGACAAGATGAGTGGAAAAGCCTCCTATTGATGGCTCTGTTAAAAAAACCTGAAGAACTTTCCTTAAGCTCCTGAGTGATTTCCCTCATCATCTGGAGGGAGCCAGCTTGTGAGGAATGCTGGTTTTGCTGGTGATTWGGAGAAGAGAGGGGAGGCTTCCTAGGGGAGTGGTGGAAATGTGGGATTGCTAATGGGCTTCAGCATTGGACTAAAAACTCTTTGGAGAGTGTTTGATGAAAATCTAAAATTGCTCTAGTGTTCTTACTAAAGGGTTTTCATTTCATCTTCCTTTCTTAGCATGGAAAAATGTTACAGGACCTAAAGGAGCTGGCAACATTGGAAGTGATCACCTGCAGCTGAAAGTGTGGTCTCACTCTAAAAGCCCTTAGCTGCTATAGATGTAGTAGGTTCTCTGTCACTTGAGAGCTTTAGTAAATATTTGGCAATCCATCCTTGTGAAGTGTCCCAGGTCAACCAGGGGAATTATTGAGCGCAATTCCCACAGCTGCCTTATGCAAACCTGAGCCTTGAGTCACGGATATGAKCCTGCCCTGGAAATCTCCATGCCCACACTAATTGCTCACTGCAGTACACATCCTCAGGAGGTAGTGATTCACCCCACACCTGGGGATTCATCCCACAACATCTGGGAGCACATGGAGCTGGGTGGGAGACTGCCTGGACACTGCAGGGGAACCCCTGGGCCCCAAAAAGAGGTGAACCCCAGCACTGTTACCTAACCCGACCTTCTGTCTTCTGCTACCTCTTTTAATGCAATGWGACCTTTTTGACCATACTTCATTGTGTGTGCACTCATATCAGAAAGGGGCATTTGTGAGAGTTGGAATTGTACTAAAAAGGAGGGGGTTTTTTTCAATGGGAAATAATGTCGCCTGCAAACCCCTGTTTATCTTTGTGTTGCAGAAGCCGGTTCAGAAGACATTGATATCCTTCCCAATGGACTGGCTTTCATCAGCTCTGTAAGTGCCCGTGCCACCTCCCCGTGCTGGGGCTTGCCTGCTGCCTTATCTGCAGAAGCCGTAGGGGAAAGCAGCAGGAGGGGCTCTGTTCTGCAAGGCTGAGTGGTTCCCAAAGAACAGCCCAGTCTTGTGTTGGCTGAGCTGTCACTGCTCTCTGTTTGAGCAAGCATGCTTCTTGACACATAAGTGGTGGTGGTGGCTCTGACGCAGGTGTCCTGTTGCACTGACTTACCTGGCTACATAACCTTGGCTTTCCTTCTTKCTGCTTCATTGAAATGTTGAAATGCCTATCCTCTGCCATGTTAAGAAGATTTTAACCTTAAAAACCTCAGTGTTAGGACCCAGGAGGGGTGGCTGCAGTGGGGTTTCTGTGGTGCCTTCCATCTCCTTGTGCCCCTCACACAGCCTGCTCCCTCTGCCAGGGAGAGCAGAGCCAGTTCCTCCACCTCTCTCATGGCTCAGCAGGATGGAACACAGGGACATCCTCATGTGTGCTTGCGAGTCTGATCATAATTCCAGCATTTTCATCCTTGTGATGCTCCTGTTCACCTTTCATCCAGGAATTATTTTCTTCTGGTTTGATTCTGCAGGGCTTGAAATATCCAGGAATAAAGAGCTTTGCTCCAGACAAGCCAGGTGAAATATTTTTGATGGATTTGAATGAAGACAATCCCAGAGCAGTGGAACTGAGGATCAGCCGAGGGTTTGATGTGGCATCATTTAACCCTCATGGAATCAGCACCTATATTGGCAAAGGTAAAGAGCTCGAGATGGTGGCAAATATCAGCCTGGAGAGCACAACCAGAACCCTCTTTGCAGCCTTGCATTGCACCTCCGGTAGTTGTACTTGCTGGGAGACAAAAAGATTTGGGTTTTTTAATCTTTATTTTGCTCTTTTCTAAATGTCAGCTGCTAAAGGGAACACACTTCCACATAATCCCAGTCTGTCTGAAACCAAAAGATGTCCTGTATATGAAAAGGGAAAAAAAAAAAAAAAAAAAAAAAAAAAAAAAAAAAAAAAAAAAAAAAAAAAAAAAAAAAAAGCCCACTGTGGTAAAAGTTAGAGTGGAAAACCACAGGTAAATTATTTTACCAGTTTACATCTGTCTCACAGTGGGTTCAAGTGTTGTGAGGAGATACATCCTTCACTGACTAGTAGCAGGCAGAAGGGAAATTTTGTAGCAAAACAGTAAATTATCAAATCTCTGTAAATTACCAAAATCTCTTGGTTTCTCTTTGGCCAAGCCAGGTTCTCTTCTCCACGATGCGTTTTTCTATGCCAGACTCTGGTTACCAATAAAGTATCTTTTCCCCTGTCCTTTCACTGKTGTTTTAGCAGGGCAATTAGAGCTCTGCAAATGTGAAGAGAACCATTGCTGCAGCTTGACCTACATCCCCACAGTCACCCTTTAATGGAGGGTGTTGGAAAAATCAGTGGTGGCTGATGTAGGATGCTACAGAAGGGCTGGGCAGATAGAYTGCAGCCTCACACAGAACACAGGGAGAGCTCCTTCTGCTCTCCCAGGGGATGTGGTGACAAACCCAAGAGCCCAAACTGCCTTGGCCAAATCCCCTCTTCCAGCTCACTGGGGCTCTTTCACAGGTTGCAAAATCCAGTGGCTTGGGTATAAGAATGTGTCTGCAATTTCTTTTTCTCTTGGAAGAAATAGCAAAAATCCAGTTAACACTGCAGCTCCCTGTAGAGCCAGCCTGGGAGAAAAGCAGCTGGAGATCTGGATCCAGTGTCAGAGGCATTTTGCAGAACATGGGTATTCATCCCTCTGCAGAGCCGTGAGACAAATGCACCAAACTCAGCATGTGCTCTGTACTTGAGGCTGCCTTGGGGATTCTCAGCCACACAAACTGTCACAGAGAAATCAGCTGTTCCATTTCTTTTTCAAGATGACACCGTGTACCTCTTTGTTGTGAACCATCCCCATCAGAAGAGCACAGTGGAATTGTTTAAATTTGTAGAAGATGACAATTCTCTTGTACACCTGAAGACCATTCGACATGACCTTCTCACAAGGTATTGGATCCATACCATCTTCCCCCAGATCAGGCTGCATTGGTAAAGTCCAGTGTAGGATGATTTTTGTGTTTAGGCTATTATGAGATATTTCCTCTTTAACCAGCATCCCTGTTTCACTTATTGATTACTTCTTATCTGCGTAATCAAAAGCAGTGCTTCTCCAATCTCTTCTCTAAATTAGATTTTTAATAGTTGTATCACTAAATTARTCTTAAGCGCTGCTGTGATTGATGCCAGTGAATTACCTTGGCATCCATTTATCCTTCCTTCATGTAATCCACTCTCAGGTCATTGCAGATAGGAATCTCCAGATATTTTATTACTCTGGATTCACTACACTATAAACATACATTTAGCTTTTTCTGTTTTTCTTTTTTTAATACAGATTTTTTTTTGGTTTACCTACTGCAATATGATTGTAAGATAAACAACCAGACCGATATAGTTGTCACAACACCTAGTTGTTCTCTGTTTTCTACCTGAATGTAATGAAAAAGAAAATTAAGTAATTTTAAAAAAAATCATTTCCATGGACTTACAGACAGGTAGACAGATCTCTAGCTGATGCCCTATGGCCCCATTCAGATCTCTACACTGCACTGTCCTGGCTCATAGAAAATAGAAGCAAAAAGTATCTAAATAATTTGGTGACTACTTKAAGTACACCTATAGCTGCAGCCTCTTTATGAGTATTGGATTGCCATGTCCTGACTGGATTCTGGGCAGTCCTAAAATGTTCCTTCATACCTATCATTAATTTTTTTTTTGTAATTTCTCCATCTTTTTTTTATTTCTTTTTTAGTGTGAATGATATAGTAGCCATGGGACCAGACAGCTTCTATGCCACCAATGACCACTACTTCTCTGACTTCATCYTGATGTTCTTAGAAATGTTCTTGGGTTTAACCTGGTCAAATGTTGTTTACTACAGTCCAAAAGAAGTTAARGAAGTAGCATCTGGGTTTTATTCAGCCAACGGAATTAACATTTCCCCTGACAGAAAGTAAGTTTCTCCTTGTATTGAATTTTCTTTGATCACAGAAATGTAACCAGAGATCCTGATTTGTACACGTGGTACCTTTGTGGTCAGGTGTCTAAACTGGGTCAKGCAAGGCAAGGAGCTGCCTGCACAACATGAGTGATACAGAGTGTTTGTAGCACAGAAGTTTTGTGTCTCAATGTTTAGCAGCAATGTTTGCTGCATTGTGTGGTACTTTATAAACAGTAAGTTCAACAGTTGGTGCATTTTAACCAGCTGATACAGGAGTTSGTGTGTATTGCTTGCAAGGAGTAATGGGGCAGGGTTTCTGCAAGCAGGATCCTTGTAGGACTCTGCAGTCCTACATCTGTAAGACTGAATCAACCAGTCCTGTGGCATGGACAGGTGATCTTAAAAAAAACCAACAAAAAACAAAAACAAAACAAAAAAAAAACA
>NW_026623362.1:223874-360349 GCF_030028575.1 Malurus melanocephalus | reverse complement strand
CCAAAAAGCATAATTGTGACTTTGTGGTTCCAAGGCTTATTTCAGTGTTGTAATGGAAAAACTGGCACCATTTGAAGCTACACTGGCTTTAGTGCCCTGTGGCCTGCTCACAATGGCTCTTGGCATGTGTGCATGCACAGGAGGAGATTCTGCTTTCGGTGTCTGCTTACTCATACACATTGAGGTGCTTTGCTTTCTTTTGAAGGTACATCTATGTTGCAGATATATTGGATCACAGTATTCATGTTATGGAAAAACATGCTAACTGGAGTTTAACCCCCGTGAAGGTAAGGTGCTGCTGTTCTGTAAAAAAGAGGCAAATGTGTCTTTTGGACAGAATAGTTCCTGTGAGTGCTTGAGATTTCRGCATGATCATGTGTAAAGTTCTGATCTGGGTGGCTCCCACTATGGGTTTGCAGCTGTGCCTGTGCATCCCATTACAGAGCTTCAGGATTTCCACCCTGGAACCAGCAAAGGGAGAATCCTGGGGCACACTGCTGAGTGTGGTGGAAGCTGTCAGGCAGTGTGGGTCMGAGCACAAAGCACTGATAGACACATAGGTGTGAATGAGCTGATGGGGGAAAATCAGAGCAGTGAGAGGGTTTCTCACAGCACAGGGGTGAGGATGATGAATTCCAGGGGAAAAGGAAAACAGAAGTGGGGGGAAAGTATTTCTTAAAGAGAATTCAGTCTAGGTTATTTCAGATGAGAGTTTTGGACAAGTCTTGGCTATGTTGTAGTTTACTTCCAGGATTTCTGACAGCTTTAACTTGTTGTTTTTTCCTCTGTGTTGGATAGATGCTGCAGCTGGACACMCTGGTAGATAATTTGTCTATTGACCCTCACACTGGAGACATCTGGACAGGATGTCATCCYGATGGGATGAAGCTGTTCCACTATGATCCTGAAAATCTTCCTGCATCTGAGGTGCCTTTTGGGAGACATCACTGGTCTCTTGTCCATGTCTATGCCAGAAAAGTTGTTGTGTTCAAAGCACCCTGGTATAACTTAACTGCATTTCACAGAGAAGTGCCTGGCCAGCTTTTGTGAAAGCAAGACCCAGCTGGCTTCTGCTCTCAAGCAGGAGCCTGAACAGCATATCCTCAATAACAACCAACCATTCAGATCCTTGGGCAACAACTAAATAATGTCCACCTTGTGGCTCACTCACTTCAGACTCCTCAGGCTGCTCTCTGTGCAGCTGTGGCCACGTACACACATCCCGATGAACTGCATTGATTACGGAACCAGCACCTCTTTGCCAAACTAAACATAATTGACTGAGTGCAAAGCATGACCAAAAACWTTTGCAGAGGAATGATTAATCTGTGCAAGTGTAGTTCATCAGTAGGTGACACTGTAATTCTTCTTTCTGTGAAATCAGTGAGGTACTGGCATCAGGATCACAGCAGCCAAGAGTTCAGCTGGGTGGTTTCAGTTTGATTTCAGCCTTGTCTGAAGCTCACTTCTCATAACTACCATGTTCAATAGCAATAGATTTATGACACTAGGCAGTTGTTTAGCTGTTTGTCTGGAAAAAAAGCATGAAAACAAAAAGGTATTAACTCTCAGGCTGGAAAAAAAAAGTGCATGTTCCTAGTGGTGGGGACAACTGCCTTACTTCCTTAACAGATGTTGCCCAACTTAAAAAAAAAATAAAAAATCAGTGTTCATGGACCTGTGCTACACTGAGACCCTATCACAGGAATCACATGGCTACAATTATCAGCAGCTGATCACCCCAACTAAATTAAATTAACATGCTGATGTTCCCCCTAGCCGTGGAGCATTTTCACCTAGGACCATTTCAATAGGTGTTTTCTCCCCCTCTGGCAGGTCCTGCGCATCCAGAACATCCTCTCGGAGAAGCCTGTGGTGACACGTGTGTACGCTGACAATGGCTCTGTGCTGCAGGGGAGCTCGGTGGCATCTATCTACGAGGGAAAACTGCTCATTGGCACAGTCTTCCACAGAGCTCTCTACTGTGATCTATAGCTCACAGGGAAGATCTGCTGCAGCGGAAAGGATTTAATTCCTTGGGAACTCACTTAGTTTCTGCTAGATCTGCTAACAAGAAGACTGTTCCAATAAAGGTTAACTACAGTAATGGAAATGTATTTTAGCCTTCCTCTCCAAAATGAGACTTCTATGCAATAGTAAAGGAAATGGAATTGAAGGTGAGGAATTAGTTTGTCCGTGTAATGCAGAGGACCCCACGTCGTTAACACAGGGTAACCTTGAAGTTCAGTTTCAGATCACAAATGAACTAAACTGTCAGACACTGAACTATTTGTGCTGGCTGGATTTCTGGTTTGTTGTTTGGATTTTTTTCCCCCACGAAAAAACTGATTTTGTAAATGAGAATTTCTGACTACCAGTGTGGTGTGCATTCTTGTTCACTGACCCCTGGGCCTTCCCAGGGACTGTCCTAGGGGTTTTTCTTCCAAACCTTTCTGTTGGCTTTCCCTAATGTTTCCAAAATAACTGGAAAGAAAATAAATGTTATTTCAGTCTCATTCATTTCCCCTTTCCCCTTAAAGACATTTCCCAATGTTACTTCAGTTTCATAAATTTGTTTTAATCCTATCAGAAAAGAGTAGGGCATCACTTCGGTGCAGTTTTTTTCTGGGTCTTTCAAAGGTAGTTCAGAAAAGCATTCTTTTCCCTTAAAGAGTGGGAAACATGTCCTGCACACCTTCAGTGAGAAGTGTATYAGCAATTCCTGTTGTCTGTCACCACAGGGAGCATTTCTGGGCACTTTGCAGTGACTCCCCTGAGCCATGGTCACATGTTTTGTGTTTCATTTCAGTTGGTGTGGAGCTGATTCCCACTGCACTGCTGTGAGCCAGGCAGCCCTTCATGTTCATCTGGCATCAGTTCCTGCAATTTTGTACTGATAAAASCCCCCCAGCTGGTGTTTCTGGGATGATGTGAGTTAGCAGTCATTTCCAACAACCAAACTCAGTGTCCTTTGAAGCTGCAGCTCATGGAGTGAGCTCTTTCTGCATCAGTGTAGGTACCCTCACCTGCAGAGCAGCTTCTGGTGTTCCCACCTGTGATCAGCTCTCCAGTTTGGTGAGAGTTKCTGACATGCAGCTAAAGGCTCTGTRTTCCCTGTGCCATCTCTCCTGCTGGGGTTGCACTGCTGTGGTGCCCGCACTGGCCCTTTCCAGCACCTTGCAACTTCCAAATGCTGCCACCAGCTCAACCTCCCCAAGGGCCACCAGCCCCTCTGCACCCTTCAGYTGATGCAGTGGCTTTTCCTCACTGCAGTTCTTCCACCACTGTGGAGAAAAAAGACAGGCTGCTTGCTGCTGAAGTGCAAACTCGGGAGGAGAAAGAGCCAGTCCCTGGGTGACAATTGCTGAGCTGGCTTTGCTGCTCCCTCCTGCAGGCTGCTCCTGCACCAGACACAACCCCTCATTCTGAAGAGTACAGGGGAGGTCCAGAAAACATTAGAGTGCTTCTGCCTTTAAGAGAGGCAAAATAACCTGCTCTGTAGTGGCCCAAGCACTGAATCAGGGCTGGAATATGTGCAAACCCTCCTCTGTGTGCTTTTGCTCTGGCTCAGAGGAGGCAGCACTGCAGGCCGTGGTGTGGGTGAGCAGTGGCCCTGAACAGAAAATGTGGCTACTGACACCTCCGGGCTCCTCCTCCTTTCCAACAAGCCTAATGGCTTTCCTCCACTGGTAGGAAAAGAATTCCTGCTCCTTCCCTGAGCAAAAGGGGTGGGGGTCAGTGCCAGGGCTTGTGGCCGGGCCTGTATTTTCTGTGTGTGAGGGACAGTGTCATCCCAGTTCCTCTGCACAGCTGAGGGGGCTGAGGGTCTTGCCTCATCACCTCCTGCCCCAAAAAGGCGTCTGCTGCACCCTGAGCCCCCACACACTGTGGTGAAAGGCACATCCCTGGGCACAAGAAGTTCTGTGAGGCTGAGGAACAGAGCCAGCAGCACTTTGGCTCAGCCACTGCGCCCTTCCTGGTGCCAGCGCTTCCCCCGCTGCCATGGCAGACAACGCTCACACACTGTGTACCAGCAGCACTCACACACTGTGTACCAGCAGCACTCACACACCGTGTACCGATTGCTGGTATTTGTGATGTTTTGTACCCAAGGGGCACATGCTGCAGGGCTCTAGTGATGGCTGCAGGGGCAGACTGCGGTGTGTTACTTAATCACACAGATAAGTGACTCGTCTCTTGGGGGTGGCCCTGAATTAGCAGCTCTGTGCACTAACTGTGCTCAAAGCTCCTCTCCGAAGTGCTCACAGCTCATCTGGGACTTGAGCACTGCCCARGATTCACTGCCCATGAAGGCTTTGGTGACAAGGACTCATCTGTTTGGGTCACAGATGTGAGTCTTCTGCTGCCTGTGGTGTGCAGCCCTTCCACAGAGCAGAACCAGGCCTAAACGAGGGCAGCTTTCGTCTCATCCCTTCGCTGTATTTTGGCATTACCCAACTTTGGCTTTCCCGCTCCTTCCTTTTCTCTCCCTGCAGGACACTTTCAGCTTCCCTCACAAATGGTGTACTTTGTTACAGAAACTTGTAATCCATTTTCAGCCTTGAAGAACAGATGTTGTTCCCAGAGCCCAMGCCGAAAGAACTGCTCTGAAGAAGTTCTCACAGTAAGAAGTTGGGCTATTAACTCACTTGTGATTAGCTGTCAATGGCCTACAATCAGATTTCTAAAGTGATTAGTTTAGGATTGTATTATTAGTTGTTCTGAAGTGCTGTGTTCTGAAGTGTTCCATCACGTATCAGTGGCAGTGACACAGCTGAAATGACAGTCATTTTACTGGCCCTACATTTACGCTCTGGCTATAGATGGGCACCAGTCACTTCCCTCAGCAGTGCAGATGTAACCCACCAATTAATTTCACATTTTACCTTTGCTTAAAACATCTTCAAATGACCAAATCTACACTTTGTTGGATCTCAGATCTTTCGAACTTCTACTTTTTTTGTTGGTTTTGGCCTTTCAGAAAATCAAGACTGTCTTCACTCCTCACTGTTGTCATTTTTCTGATCTAAACGACCCCTGTGCTGAAGCCTTTCCCGTCGGTCTGCCCACAGACTGAACCATGGGCAAGCGAGGGGCCTTATCCTTTCCTACAGCRCTTGAGAGGAGACACATCACGTGTATCTGCTGCTACTGATAGTAAAATTTTGACCTGAGGCAGATTGCCAACCTCCTCCACAGGTATCSCAGCCCTGCCAGCGCAGAGGTGGAACTGGAGCAGGGCCATTGTGTGCAGGTGGTGCTGGGCAGGACAGAGGCAGAGAGAGCTGGGCTGGGGCACAGTTTCTACCTCTTGGCAGCCCCAGGGCAGAAACTGCAGTGGTGGAAGATGCAGCTCAAGCCTGGCCACCAATTGCAAACAACCTGCACATGGAAAATCCAYGCTGGCAAGCCCTAGGAGGGCACAGCCCATCATCTTTAACATGCTGAAGAGACTGGGGCAGCTCTGGGCATTTCCAAAACCCAGTTGCAGCTGAGGCAATTTGCACAAACAAGACAGGCACATGTACAGATGGCTCCAGGCCTAGGAGKCTGCTGAGCAGACACATTTTATGTGTCAGTTGTGGACTTGGAGCCTCTTAGTATATTTAATTAAGATAACCATTTTATGAAATGAGGATTTTTTAAAATTTTCTTGCAGGTGGTGACCGTATTAGTGGAAGGTAAGATTTATGATTCTGTCATTGGGAAACACAAACTGGGTTAGACAGATTAAGTGCAGAGTATTTGGCCTAGATTCTGCCAGATGTAAATCCACTGAAATGACTACACAAATGGGACAGTCTGTGCCCTTCGATTTTCCCTAATTTAATGCTTTACTAAAATCAAATAAATAAAAGACATATTAAAGATGTYCAATAGAAGAACTACTGTACTTTGACTGTATAAAATGCCCATTATAACCAACACTTGAGTGTAAAATGTTTTCACATAGCAAAACGAATCCAGATCTTTTAAGCACAAAAATATTGACCAGTAACAGCATGAAAGCAGCCTATTTTTACATYAACCTGCAGCAAAAGACTGCATGCTACATTTCCTCTGCATATGAAGTAAAAAGACCATTCTTTTTCCTTTTTTTTTTCCACTCCTTTCTACATAATTACAGATTTTAAATAGAGACCCACTTGGAGGTTTGTGAATCATGCCAATTTGGCCAAGAGCTGGGATTAAAATAATCTTTGGCTGAGCAGAAGGAAGGAAAAGAATAAGCRGGGCAAGGTACATAACCCCCTTACCCCCTAGCCTAACCCACGCAGCTGTCTGGTCATCCTCACCTATTATTATTTCTTCTGGAATGACCAATAAAAAGGCAGAAAAGTGAGGACTCATTACAAACTCTAATAAAGATTCAGGATTTCTCATTTTATTGCATTCGTTGTCTAACAACAATAATACTCATTGGCAAGAAATTTATTTACACTAACAAATTAACTTTAAACCACAAGGCTTTGTTGTTTGTTATTTCAACTGTAAGAAAAACAAAGGGCCACCATGATGTCTTGCTTTGATGTCTCCCAATAACTAAATATTAAACAAAGTTATCTTGGGGAAAACTCAACAATCTAGAGAAGTTCATATCAACCAAGCACAAGAGAACAAGCTCAGACATGGCACTACTGTGTCCTTCATGCAGGTGATCAGACACCAAGATGTACAAACAAAAAGTTCAGGATAACATGCACTTCATATACATTTGACCTCTTTAAAAAAAGAACAGAAAAAGGATAAAATCTGAAGCACAACTATCTCTTTAACCATATAAAAAGAAACAATGTAAGAAGCCAATTTTTACAGTAAGCACAGTGCATTTTAGTCTTTTAGCTGCCTGGTCTTCTAGCAATATGTGTAACACTTGTCAGTGACCAGTGAGATACCGTCGCAACGTGACTGGGAAATAGGAACACAGTTGTTCAGTGAGTGTGAATGAATGGGGAAGGACAGAGGCAGAAGGTGCTCACTGGGCACTCTTCATTTCCAAATGGACTGGTTACTCCTTATGTCTGGTGCCCTGAGATCCCCCTTTCCTTCAGACACTTCTGCACGGGGCCTGAATCCACTTCTACCAGTGGCAGTGGCAAAGCTCCCACTGGGAACCCGGCAGGAGACCCTGGCACATGGGTTACAGGGGTTGGATCCAATCTCATGAGCTGTAAGCGAGCCCTCCTCACCTCTCTGAAGGAAGAGACTGCCTAACCCAGCAGGCTTCACAAATCCTACAGCTCATTCTTAAAAAAATTCACACTTCCCGAAGAAAAAGGCAGCCCAAGGCACTACCASCAAACCTTCCTGTAAGATGTGCATTTTTAAATCAATACTTAATGCTAAAAGCAAATGTACCAGTTGGTACAGCTGGTCAGTAACAGAAAGCTCGTTTTATATTGAGGGATTGGAGGGCTCAATGTCATGACTAAGATACTACAGCTTTTAAAAATTAGTTTCACAGGTACAGAAAAAAAGTCCAGTAAAATCCATAGGGGAGGTTAACAAACGGGACTGTGTCACCTATAGATGACCCACACTCCTCTCTTGTGAGTGGGAAAGTCTCTCAGATGTCACCTGTTCATCCTGCTCACAAACGAGCTGCTGAAAGTGCTCCAACAGAAATCAAAGTTGGGGTTAAAAACACAGAAAAAAGTGTTTCCTTGCTAGAATACTGACACCCAACGAAATTATGATCCTCTTCCTTACTACTGTAGAACAGTATTCCGCCCTACTTGCAAGAGTGGCATTTCTTTCTCTTTTTCCTCTCAGTGGTGGAATACAATTCATTCTCAAAAATGACATTGTCCACCCCTTACTCACCAGTCCATGAGCCAGGAGGTGAAGGTGTAGCAGCTCAGGAGGACAGRAGGCTTTGATGGAAGCAATAAAGTATGAGGAACCCTGATGTCAAGTGTCAMGCACCTCTAAATATGAGAGCTGAGAGCTGGCAAGTTTCAGAGGAAAGCTGCTCAGTAATTTTAGTAAAAGCTCAATTCTTGTGGTATCCCTGCAGCCGACTACAGCCACAGCAAAAGAGATGCCATTGCGAAAAAATTTTAAGGAATTGAAAAAATACAAAAGTATTTGTATGCACTGAAATACAAACATCTAACTCCATTCAGCTCTTTATTACTGGCTTCTGTTCTACTGTGTAATTCTAAGCCATGATCTCAAACAAGCTCCACTTGCAGCAACCCCCACCAGACCTGCTCAGGGCACCAGAGGAAATGCAGACAGTGGGCAGCTCTCTGTGCCTTGCAGTGAAGGGATCCTGCTCCTTCCTCGCCTCCTGGCCCTGCTCTCCTCGGGCAGACTAAAACCCAACAGGAAGTTTTAACAGGAAGGTGCATGGGTGCAGCAACCAACCTCTTGGAAAAATACAAGCTGGAAGCATTAATGTCAGTATGTTTAGCTGATTTGAACAGAACTAGGAGCCACCACTCTCCTCACAATCTCAGTATAAGCAGTAGGGTTTTTAGGACTAAAGTAACCTGCAGTGTTGTATATTTCATTTTCTACTTTTGAGACTTCTACTTTTTGCCAACTCTCCTTTCTTCACCTTTTTAGAGGCTCTACATATTCACAACTTGCAATACTGCAGAAATGAGCAGACCTAGAGTTTACAGAACTGGCCTACCACCCTAACCAGAGGGAAAATAACTTGGGCCAGCCTGCTGCAGTCACCAAGGTGTAAGGATGACACAAGTTCGTCCTGAGGTGTGGAAGCACCACACTGCCTGCACAGCAGTTCAACAGTGGCCAGGCATGTCAGCCTAATGAGAACAGCTTCAGCTCCACAAATAAATACACAACATAGGTGACACTTACGCCTGCAGGTGAACCAAACTGCGAGAAAGGCTGTCCAGTCATTTAGCACAGAAAATYTGTTTCTTCCCATTACATTAAGCCCCACATTAGTCTGACTTAGCATTGGTTTACAAGAAGTTTAAGTTAAGAATGATGAGACATCCATCTTTTGTTTCATAAGTCATAATACAATACAAGGGGAAAAAATGCAACACTTTAAAAGTCCTACAGAAMTGCAAAAAATGTTTCAAACTGTGCTGTATGTCTGTTATCCAGTGACATTTTTGCACTTCCCAAGACTGAGTTGCCATATTTAATAAAAGGAACCACACAGATCTCTTTTATCCCATGGATAGCAGAATAGCAGAACTCCTGATATTGTTCCATTCGCTTAGTTTTCACATGTTGATCAAAATGCATTTTAATGGTTTCAATTTAAATGTAAGCTACTGGGGTTTTTTACATTAGCTTTTTGTTGATGTTTTTAGTCTGAGAATAACAAAATTACACTATCACAAAGCAGTAAAAATCCCCTGAATACTTAAAGAACTTAAGTTGAATTAGTTATTCTGCAGAGTAAGAACATGATTTACACAGAGATTAACTAGGCACTGTTCTAAGAAGCAAGGAAGAAAACTCAATGTATAATGCCAAGCAGTCTGCTCAGGTTTCTAAGGAAACAAAGAGCATAAAACCAGAACACCACCTTAGATTACTATAYACAACCACTTAAACATTACTACATTGTAAACGTAATCAAAAAAGAAAATCATAATCTAAWGCATTTATCAACATTGTATTTAAAATATTAAATTTCCAGTTTCTTCCAGGTAACACCTCTTACTCTAAGAATGCTAGTTTTATGAGGCTGTTAAACATTCATGTGATTTTTCTCCTATGAATGAACACAGAAGGATTTACTGCAATGTGTAATTTTTGTTAGCAAGTGTATTTAGCTGCTGGTGGTTTATCTCAAGAAAAGTATCACAAGCCTTTAGAAATATCAGAAAGTATCTTCCATGGCAATTTCAACTTTAGATCTGAATAAAATATACATCAAAAACTCACAGAAAYTGGATTTGGAAGGAAAAATGAAGCTAATGCTAAGCAGATCTGTTGTGTATTMATTTTGAATGAACTAGGCTCTCTCAGTTTATAGAGCATTTTACATGTCAAAGAAATTATTAGGATCAGAAGAAATGTAACTATAAACAGTGCACCCTAAGCGTTTCAAATCTGAGCTTCAGAGAACTTTGCAGACAGAAATCTAAGTGCCATAAAGCACAGAGCAGAAGAGAAGTCAAGGCAAACTAAAACACACATTTTCTTCTTCAGAATTTTCAATTTTAGGCTGGCATATTCTTAAGTTCAAGATTCCAACTTTACAACACCATCTTAAACAGTTTCTGGGTTTGCACAGCTAGATAAAGACTGGCACTTCCAGGCTGCATGAACAGAAAATAACACTTCTCAACTGCTACACAGAGAGCTTTGACTGTAAAGCAGTCAGCTGATTCCTGGAGCTCTTTGTTGGAGATGTGCCCGTTGTGTGTCTATCCTTTTGAAGCAATACTGTACAGCTCAGTACTGCAGTTGAGGCAGTAACACCATACCCTGCTTCTGTCACAGGCAAAACTACACATCAGGCTTCACCCATGGCCTCATACACCCCAGAAATCCATGAAGGACAGATACAGTATGACCACTGCTAAGCCACCGAAACGTTCTACAGCAAAAACCCAAAAATTCAGATTTTGGTTGGATACTCTTTAAATACATCAATCAAAACAAGTAAAATGTGGGAGTTTTGGATTTAGTGACCATCACCTCCATGGCAGCATTGACCTTAACAGCAATGTACTGAATTTCATTTCAACCAGAATCACTCATCTTTTTTTTTAAAGTGCACTTTTGTAAAAAATGGAAATCTACAGCAGACTCAAGTTTGATAATTGCTTCCAAYACCAGCTTTATAACAGCACAGCACAAAGCTTATTCTCCCAATACCTACTGACTGGAGAGTGAATTTGAAGATGTGGTGTTTTTCCTGGGGAAAAAAAAAAAAACCAACTTGAAGTAAAATAAACCCCGTTTCCTGCATGAAACACATAAAAAACAAAGCGGAGTGTGCTATAAGAAAGTTGCCTACACACTGGGAGCACAATAAAATTTATACAGATTTATATGCTGTGCTCTAGTTAGAAATTCATCCTTGCTCAGATATCTACAGGATAAATGTTATCCTCAGATTTCTGTGTAAACCCACATAACCAYTTAAGGCTTTGCTTCCTTCCTGGAYTAACTATTGTACAGTTAACAGAAAGAGTTTCACCTCCTGTCTTTTACCCAGGGGGAATATTGACTCTCCCATCTTTATCTCCAGTGTATAAGAAAGTCACTGAACGGTTTTCATAGCAATGTTGCTTAAAGGTACTGACGCAAGATGAAACTTACTCYAGCACATGGAACTGAGTATCCAAACACCGTAAAGAAGCTGAACTTCCAGTTAGAAAGTTAAGTCRAATCTTATCAGACAGAGCACAACTCCTTTTACCCAGCTGAAGAAATGTTCCCCAATCATATTGACTGGCCATCTTATTCAGAAGAGGTGAAGCAGTGGACATGCTCCTCGGCATCATGCTGGTTACTGAAGTGACCAAACACACAGAGCTCAATAGAGAAGAGTAGTTTGGAAGGAAACACCACCACACAAAAATGAAATCAGTTAGCTGTCMACAAGAACAGAACAAACTGAGGGGCTGGGATTGTTTCACATGGCAACAGCAACGAGCGTGAACTGGATATGCAGGAAAGAAAACTACACAATATAAATTTCCCAAGTCATTCTATGTACAGCCCCATTCCTCTGTACACAATCTTGGGGGATGAAYACAGGAAAGCCGAAGGGGCACCAGAGTGGATATGAGTTTCTCTTCCCTTGACAAGCCTCCACTTTCAAACACAGCAGCAGTTCTGCTTATCACTGCTCGGTAGTGCCCTCTGTTGCATCTGACGAACACTTGTCTGTTTTCCTTGACCTCCTCTGCAGCTGCTCTTGCTCYTTCTTTCGAAGCTTTTCCCTTTGCTTTTCCATTTTCTCATGAGCTTTGCGGGCCTTCTCCAAGGATGCTTTCATTTCCTTTAGCTTTCTTTTAACAATTGCTCTGTCCTGGGAAGATGTCATACCAAGAGCCTGGGGTGGAGAAAACAAGATTTTAAAAACATGCTTTAATCCATCACATTTTGTTCTCATATTCTAGTAATAATTCTGCTTATGTAGAACCCTGTACCAACTAAGTAAAGCTCATACACACTCAAATACATTACTAATGTGCAAGTACTACATTCCATGCCTTCCACTTCTAGAATATTAAAGAATGAGTCCTCATTACCACCATCASCATTGATTTCACTGAGCTAATAAGGCAAATAAATGATTTTATAAAAGTCATTAAAATTCACACAGAACAAGACTTCCAAATTCTCACTCCTGTGCCTTAATCAAAAGTTCACTTGCACTCTTCTAAGACCCTTGCAGTTAGTGAAGTGCCATCAAAAAATTCAGAAGAGAAACATCAAGCTTGGATTTCAGATTTACTGAGCTTCCTACAACTCCTTCCTMTAATTATTTTTGACTAAAGTAGGCTCATATTTTTACAACAAGAAACRATGCATACTTTATACATCAAAACTGTATTTAGCTCTAACATAGTACAACTGGTATCAGCCTCCTGTATCCCACTAATCCATTATTCCCTTGCTACCTCTGATATATATCTATCTTCTCAGAATCACCCTTTCACAAAATAGTGTTGGATGAGAAATACGTGCATGAAAATATCCCTTTCACACACTGYACATGATTTGCACATGCAAATATAGGCACATTATATACACCAGAATTTTTACAAAGCAAATGCCTTGCATTTCTGAAGCTTCTGAATCCAAGTGCATACAGGAATTAATTGAAGTGTTGCCATGGTTTTATACTTTCTGTTTATTGTTCTAGTCTATCATGACTCCATGCATAAGGATTCACTGCTTTCTGGATGAATTCTTACTGCCTTTCAGATGACATAAAATGATGAATAGTTAATCTTGAATGCCAGTAAGTTAATTACCTTGAGCTTACTCCCATCCAGCTGAAGGAGATGCTCCCCGTTAATGTTCTGGGCACTGAATTCAGAAACATACTGTTCAAGGTTCAGGCTCATCAACCAGTGGGAAACCTGCTGCACACTCCACTCGTGAACAGCACGACTCTGATACTGACTGTGCTTAGGAGACTGTCCATCATCAAGGATCTGTGACAAAAACATGCTACATTATTACTGAAAGACTAACACAAGTGAGTAACAATATTTTTCTGCACAAAGCACCGGCATCAGAGCACAGCTATCTGTACTGTCTTTGCACTACAACAATAACAATTTCACASTGCCATAATTACATCTCTATCTAACCAGACACCTAAGAATGAGTACAAGTAGCCAAAAAGTCTTTTATCTGTAGAATCAAAGGAGGAAAAGGAACTGGCATTCCTTTTAACCCAAGCAGGGACGGAAATGGCCAGGTGGCACAATTTAAACTATGTATGCTCCCATTCCCTCACAAGATTTTTTTCCTTCAAATTAGCAGGTTTCTAAACGATGMAATGAATTGCACATTCCACTTGCTGGGCTCATTCACAGATCTTTATTACTCGTTTAAGCTACAAAAATGAAATTCAGGGGGGAGATTAAACCCTCAGAAAATCACTCTATAGAGTTCGAAGTGATGATCTCAAACAGCCAGTGAGACTGATACAATGTATGGAAGAAGACTTAYGAGATGACATGGAGGAGTGGTAGGGAACACACAGCGATCTCACAGCCCTGACCCYGCTCTCATCACCTTGCACTGCTGTGGCTGAGAGCACAAACCCCAGGAAAAAAGGGCAAGCGGGGTGTCAACTGCTGGAGCAGCCCCATGTGCCTGCTCTGCCACTTTATTCCACCCACGGGCATACCAGTGGGGCCTGAAACAAAAGCTATTCTGTGCTGGCTGTGGTCAGCAAAGCAGCTGCTACAGGCTGCAGCAGCTGTCTGCAGTTAGAGCAGCTTTTACACGAGGTTAGACGATGCCGGGAGCTCTCTCAGCTCCTGGCTGTCCAGTTGTCAGGGCTGGACACTATCTTTTTCTTCTCCTATTGCCAGCAGGAGCCCAACACAGCTGATGCCTGGTCTGGTAGATTTGCTCTGACACTGACCCTCCTCCTGCTTCCAGCACACTGCAAAAACTGCAATTTGCTGTGGCCTTGAAAACTCTCAGCAACAAGGAGAGGGGAACTCAAGACAAAGAAAGAGGAGCCAGTGACTCWGCATGTTCTGTGCCAGCGAGGGGGTTTGCCACACAACACCACAAGACAAGARATGGGACTCTGCAAAACAGACGATGTGTTGCCACGTGATGGTCACGCAGTTCACCACAACAACACACTGGTATCTCACCTCATCATCAATCATATCCAGGCTCTGAGTGAGGGAGCAACAAAGAGATGGGAAAGAAAAGCATTATAGAAACAAAATACCAAACATGTAACACCATGTCAAAGTTCAGGAAACGGCAGCACCAAGATTTGCAAACAGATATGGCTACTCAAAACCAACAACACTTCTTTCAAAAGAGTTCTTTCCAGAAGCAAAGAGGTTATGTAGAAAGCTCAGCACACACATGATTTGGCAGCTAAATCTGACACTGCATCCATGAAACCTCTTTGCATTTCCTGATCTTGACACCCTAGAACTGGTGGCAATTTCTTTAATGGCTCCAATTTCCAAGAGCAAAAGCTCCTTAATTAGAGCAGAAGAGACTGCAAGGACTGGGTTCCCTCCCCGCCCATTCATTTTTCCATCTTTAAATGCTGCTGGAGCTGCCAGGGAAGCCAGAGCGGAGGAGTGCTTGCAGCTGTGGAGGCAATCTCAAAAGAATGGTTGGGTTTGTAGACTTGCAGTTTGGCAGAGTTACACAGGAACAGCTCTCATTCTCTAAAACCATGTAAACCATACAGGCAGTAACAAAAAACCTACCTATCATTAAAACAAAAAAAATGGTAAAGAAGGTATAGACACTTCAAGTTCCTCCGCTCTAGTAAAAACAACTTGGCTCAAATCTCATATGAAAAATGTGAATTTCTAATGGGAGTGTTTGTAAAAGAACAAATGCACAAGTTTCCTGACTCCATAAGATATGCTGTCAGCTTCTGTCAAATCATGCAGCCTCACTCACAACTGAGTTACAAAACTAGTATCTTAARAAGGGTATTTGCAATACATTATATTCAGCTCAAATATGTCACCAATTTGCAGGATTAGGAATGCCTTTGTACCATTGTTTGAAAAAAACTCTGCTTTGAAGTAACTGACTTCAAATCCACTGGGCAAAGCAAGCACAAAGAATGCAAAGTGGATTAAGACATCCACATTATAATCAATACATGTACATTCAGGGACAGTAACACACATTACTGCATGTACAGTCATTCTATCAGGGTACAACCTGGTGGAGGTGGAGATGCCTTACACCTCAACTATATTTACCAAACTGTACTGCGTGTTTGGTACATCAAAACTGTCTCAGCTATACCTAGTTTAGTATATTCATATATATATGTCCACATGTACATTTTTAGAAAAAAATTGACACACATGAGCATATAGCATCTCTTGGGACACAAACTGCATTCCACTACCCCCTTAATAGTACCACAGGGCATTATTTTAAGTCATTATTATACAAGAAAAATCTTAATTTAGAAACCAAGATTCATTTTCTTCTCCAATCCTACTGGCTAAAACCTTTCCTTTATTATTTCAGTAATCAGGTGAGATGCAATAAGAAAAATAAAACAACTATTTCCCAAATTAAACGATTTCAGCATACCTCATCTGATGACAGTACTAARGAATGCGAGAAGCCTGGAGTTTTAGGTTCTGCTCCTAAACCACTCAAATCAGCAGAACTTGTGCTGCTGGGACTGAAATCATCATTGAATGTGAAATTCTGTGGAGAAAAACAGGAATAAGAATGAACAAATTATTGCCTAGGTGCATCTAAAAGGGAAATTYACTTTCTGTCTTCCAGGTTGGCATAGCTCAGGAGTGATTTCAATCATTTAYCAAACCAATCACAGTACACATGAAGAAGACTAATGTTTTGTACTTCACTATTTATAGAATGCACAGTGCTTTTACCACTCTGTACTTCATGAGACACCTTTGCCAGCTTAATGCCTCCATGAATAACAAAGGTGTCTAAAAGCAAAKTCCAGACTCAAGATGCTGGCTCTCATCCTGGAGCTAAATTACTGCTTCTGCAAGTTAATCACTAGCATTTACTGTCCTCCAAATACTTAGGAGAAGCGTAGCACAGGCAGTASCACAAAGAATAGGACAGAGAATTAATGAACAGAGAGAAGTGAAAACTCCTATTGAAAGAGCAAGGAGAATATCCTGTGAATCCACTTCTGAGTCSCAAATAATCTCCTTGAAAAGTGAAAGGATCTTCCCTCTTTGCCTATGCCTTCAGAAAAAAAAAACTGAAATTGAAAGTAAAAAATGCTTTTGGATATTGAATGTTATTTACTGAACTAATAACCATAAAACAAACCTGTTTTTTTCTTAACAATGCAGAGAGAGACAYCACATCTWACAGCAAATAATAGCAAAAGCAGGCACATATTTTTCAGGAATACAATGAAATTACCATTAGAATAAGACAAAAATTAACAAGTATTTCAGACTAGAGGGAGAACAATAAAAACCCCCAAAATATATAAAATATTAAGGACACCATGATATTCCATTTAACTTGAATATACGTTTGACAATACAGAGACCTCTGACATCTAAAATAGTATTAAATCCAATTAATCTTTGACATTCACTTTAGAAAGTGAAACAATAAACASAGCACTAAAAGAGGGATCCTTCTATCTGTCTCCTCAAGATATTTGACCTATCTTTYCTGAAAATATGAAGCCTTCCAAAATTATCAAGTGTTGGTCCTCTCAGTTTTGCTGGAAACCCAACTAAACATTGGTATTATGCTGTGCTTTTAAAGTCTGATTAACAGTACTGATACTCTTAATTCAAGAGCCTGCAAACTTTACCGAGAGCATAAGATTATTTCTGTGATCRTTTTTCTCTCACCTACATATAGAATTCCTGTTCTGTTTTTCCCAGCTCTTTATAGAGGTGAAGAAAATCTGAGCAGCTTCCTTAGCTGCTTTCTTAGCCCACACAATGTTCTTAGGCCAGGAGTTCAACAGCTCTACCTCCTGTTGTGTGAAGAACATACTTCTCTTTTTTAAGTACTCTGATTCTTCTTTCACCTCTATTTTGTGCAAGCTTCAACTTTAAAATGAATTTAAGCCTTTAAATTAATTTTCCATAGGGAAAACACAAGATAGCCAAGGCCAGGTAATAATTAGGACAGACCCTACAACGTGATCAACCTAATACTATCTAAAAGTGTATGTACTTCTTACCCCATTTGAAAACTGTTTTAAAACAATATTTGTGTAAACACACAGACAGATTTCATGGGTTTAATTTTTTTCCCCCAAAAGAGAAGAGGTAAGCACATAATTKCTCTTCAGTCTTCAGGGATTTCATTGGTGGTCTTCTCTATCATTCTGATTTGGACTGCTGTAAGCCTTGTGCTGCTCTCCCTGCCAGGTAAACACAAAACCAGCTACGACCTTGCACAGCAGAAGTAATGTAATCACCAGCTTTTAGCATTAAAATGTAAGAAATGCCTGTGGAAACTGCTATTATGAAAATGCATTTGGTGGTAGAAGACAGAGAAATTAGATTTCTGATTCGTATTCCTGTAAAAAGCTRAGAACTGTATCTGCTTCTTCCTCCCAGACCAATATAAAATATCAACTGCAATAAGTCGTAAGAAGTTATAGGCAAAGAAATATTTTCCAGAAGCAAAAATAAACATGAAAAAGCTAAGTATATTACTATAACTAAGGGTTATTTCAGGAATTATCATGCTGAAACATTCATGCACATAGAAAGGAATCACACAGATGTATTAAATTGCAATAGTTCATATTTACAGTTCAAGCATCTTCATACAGAGAATTAAATCCAACATCCAGCATGCATGACAAACAGATTTCATTACTGGGAAAAAAAGGCAGATGACTGASAGCATACAGCATTTCTTCACTTGCAAACACCTCATTTCAACATGGGTACATATTCCCACTAGCAGTCCTCAGGAATGAAGAAAATATCTATAACTGAATGCACAAATCTAGCATTTGTTCAGTGGRTCCAAATGCTAATTTCCACTGGCACCACTTGCTTTTGTTACGGTACAGCACACCACAGTTAGTTTACTGAAATYATGTACATTAAGACAGAGTAAAAAGGTAGACCAGGGAATGGTACAATGACAGAGATGCTCTRTTTGGATGAGCTGTTACCGTACAATGAACACCATGCACTGTTTATTGTAGTAGTCACATATTGGCCCGTTCTCTTCTYCAGAATCACAAAGCCAATTATGCCACTCAACACAGTGGGAATAAGGTAGTTTTTATCTTCTACCTTTGACCCTTTTTTAGCTGGGCTTAAATTTTCAGAGGAAGGTTCAGTGGAGCTGGTAGGCGACGGAAGGTTGCTGGAGGAGTTGGATCCCTTGCCGCTCTCTCCATACCATGTGAATGGTACACAGTGTGGGAGAGAGGAGGATCGCTCTGCTAAAGATTTAGTGTTTGCTGATTTCTGCAGCATCTCTCTGACAGTCCTGTTTAAGAGAAAGGTGCAGGAATATGCATTAGATTATAGAAGGGAAAWCAAAATGCCACAGAGGCAGTTAATTGTATAAAGAGTGACATTGCCTGTGACTGTGACTAAAGAACTGAGTGGCATGCAGCTGSTAGGGGCATGCCTGAAATCTCTCCTTCAGCAAAAGCAAAAAGTGTGTTCTTTTGATTCTTTTTCTAACTCAGCCTTCCTGAAGACAACATACACCCAGCAAATGGAGACAGATGCCAGCTGAAAATGCCTATACTCCCACCATTCGGATGAGAACCAGCTCCTGTCAAGAAGACACATGTTGTATTTGTGCATTTCTGAGCCCCAGTGGTATCTCAGCATTATTAAACCATGAGACTCAGCACTGACCCAAGTGGGCCCTGGTTCCCAGAGAAGATATGGCTTGGATTTCGAGCACAAGCAGAATGATCAAATGCATCTGTATCCATCTATGGAGATGTTCCTTTCTCACAACAGCTAAGTACACATGAAGTACTATTATCTTGTTTTTAAATTAATTAAATATTAAAAGCATCGGTATAGAAAGATGAAAGAAACACCTATGGACTTTATCAGCTTTCTCTCTTTGTAGTAACAAGGATTGCAGTAATCAAGGCAAAAGTAACAGTTATGAACAAAAATGCCTATTTTTTATTTGCTAAATATATCATTAGTACAGTGTGTAAATTAAAAATAACTATGCATAGTATCTGCCTCCAAGAATTTATGCATATGTCACAGAATCATATTATTTATATCAACATACACATTACTATTTCAGAGCATTAAAATCTCACTGCTCTTAGCAYCCATGTGTAAATGGTGCATAAATAATTCTCCCTCAATGTCTACCTTCTGGACAGCTTCTAAATCATTATTAACATAATCACCAGACCACATATATTGTTAAGCCTCTTTTCTGTATGGATGAAAGTGAGGTTGTCAAAGGACCCCCACCTATGGAAGCAGAAAGAGAATGCTGCTCCATATGGCGACATGAAGAAAGGTTGATGTGTCTGACCCAGTCCTTTATTTCCCTCACATCCTCTAATCTTGCTTCAATGTAGAAAGTAAACACAAATGTTGTTGCCCAGATCATCTAGGCAGGGAAATACCACGCTCCTTACTTAAATGGGGATTTTTTTTGYATCTGTAACATTTGTGATAGTTTTAGGAAGTAACTTTTTTTTACACATTTTATTGATACATCTTGAGTGCTACTTTCTGGCAATGGCAAAATATTGCATGTAACACTCATCTGAAAATGTGATTAATTCTACATCAATCAATAGCTGCAATGGACAWAATTGTAACAAGATGCTGTCTTTTTAAAGAGCTTATACAGCTTTGGACCTGTAGAGAACACATTCTCACATTTCTTCTGAGGCAAATTCTTTGGAATTAGTAGCAAAAGAAGTGACAATGGCTGTTTAAAAAGTTATATTGAAATAGCAACATTCCAGTACTCTATCTCTACAGAGATCATATCTACAGAGATAGAGTAAGAATTACTCGTGAATTTTAACTTTGAAAGCAGTAYTAAACTTTACTTTCAGCAACTGCAATTGGGATATTGAACTGTACTTAAGATATACTATGTAACAGCACAAAAAACGGATTTATCACATGGACTAGTGAGCAGCAGATGCCTACACTGAGAYCTGCTTTCTCTAAGGAGGACACCTATGGGATCTCAAAAACATCTGTAACGTACTGTGTGGGCATAAGGGACATTCAAACTCTTCCAAACAAGTATACATTCATTTCCCCCACCGTATGGCTTGGTATCTAAATGCTGCATGACATCTCACAGCCTGCTAAGGGCACTAGCTGCCTCACAGCCACACAAAATGCAGAGATTTGGCTTATCACAAACCTCTCCCTGTCACTAGGGAAACCCAGCAGTGAGTATCMCTGACTCCATGTCACGCTGCGAGCAGACGCACTGGGACAGGTTTCCTGACACCAACAGAGAGGTGATGACTGCTGCTAAGATCACTGAAGATCCTGCCAGATATTTGCAGAATACAAATGTACAAATGYGTGCCGAGACAGAACACTGCACTTSAGTACAGTGTGCCTGAGGGAGTAAGGAAGGTGTTTTTTGCTTTTCTGATTTTATGGTGCTACACAATGTACTTGTCACTGGGTCCCCGTATATCAGACTGTCAGTAGAACTGCACAAATGGCTACAGACTGATTTTCCACCACAATGTTTTTTTGAATAGCATTCAAACTTTGCTTTCTTCCAATAGCTCTTCTGTCATGTAGGTTTTCTTGCACTGTTTTATATGCAGAGTTTCTGAGTTGCTATGTCCTTTCCAGATTTTTGGAACACACTAAGCTTGCTCAGCCTTCCTGACTTTGTCTTTCATACCTGGAACCAGGTATCATGCTGTGATCTTGTCAGACTCATAAGTATATAAGAAGAGGCCTCCAGTAAGAATCTACACTAGCTTTTGTAGAGAAGATTGTCTCCCAACATTGTGAACGTTTATTTATTCAGAGTACTGATGCTGGTGATGTGGTCTCATCAGTTCTCACAGGGAATTCACAAGTCCTTGCCTGARAGTTGTTGATCTGACAGGCAGTCAGCATTTTTCCTATTTTTCAACTTAAGATGTTAATCTTCAGAAAAGAAACCCTTCTGAAAGCATTCCTAGTGTGGGTGCTGCAAAGCTGCAGTGAACAGCTGCTGCCCAACCTCGCTCTGGGGGCTTTAAAAAAAAAATGCGGAACTGTGTCAAGGTTTCTGGTTCATGGACATTATTAACTGACTGTGTGCATCTTGTAGGGCTGCTCTGAAAATCTCTTTCTGCAAATCCCATTAGTGGATGTAACAGCAGCGGTTATCGAGTTGGACTTGATGATCCTTGTGAATCACTTCCAGCTCAAGAAGTTCTATGATTCTATGCCACTATAAACCTCCAAGTATTTTTACATTATATGTTAGCCTTTTGTGAGCCAAGGAATCTACGTTTCTAAGCTCAGGTTATCTCAATGCTTAACACTTATTTATGAAGTCAGTGGGACTGTTAATATTCCATCTGCTAGGATGATCAGGTTTTTCCAATGTTTCTGGCACATAATTTCTCGCATCCTCATTCTTTCACCCATACCTACTGCCATAGGTCACCCTAATAGCTTCTTTCTCCTTCCGCTTCTTGCCCTTGTTTGAACTCCTTCTCAAGGGAGCCCTATATTAGAAAACATCAGAAAACATATTTGAAATCTTACTTTCAATCCTTTTAATGAAGAAAAAAAAAGTATTTAAAATAACAAAACGCTTACCCAAGATCTGCAAGTTTTCTCTTTAGTCTTTCTGTATGCCCTATAGTAGGGCTAGCTGTTCTTGYTGCCTGAGCACTTGTGGCACCATCTAGGATACATTTGTACATGGAAGAATGTGCATTATTAATCTTAATTGCTACTTTCCATCCAGAACACTTTGTGCATCTTTTCAAAATTAGATACCCATACATGTACATGTGTGTGAGTACACAATTTAATTATGGGAAGTCTCATTTTTAGGAAGATGGTGTGAACAGGAATAAGAATAAATACTTCCAGAATTTGAAAATACACAAAAACCTYATTTTAATTAAAGAAAATGGGAAGTTAGTTTTGATTTGAGTTTTAATGAATATGTAATAAATTAAACAACACAAAGTATTTACAGGGAAACATTCAGTGAACCCATTTTTAAACTCAGCAATAGCTCCTTAAGTTTCTTTTTTTATGGAATTCATTTGGTATATATGATTTACTCCCAAAATTACTCCTGAATTTTTCTTTTTTCAATTTTGGAGTCAAGAGTGCCTTTTATGATGGACATGCCATGAAAGAGTTAATCACTTTAGCCCTAAAGTTAATCACTTTAGTTAATCACTTTGTTTAACTATTTAACCTAAAATCTAACCATTCTGAATTTTTAAAAACAAACAAACAAAACAACAAAATTCCCCAAAAGCTGGAAATAGCTTAGTTAATAAATTTCCCCTGAGACATTTGTCAATTTTTGATCTATTCTACAAATGCTATTAAACCCTAAAGAGGAAACAGGCTGCAGTACCTATAAAGMCAAAACAATGAATCTGAGTCTGGCAAACATCCTGTGAAATCTATATGGAAGCTAAAAGAAAACACACAGTAGTTTAAAAATTCAGACACAGTGACTCTTAAACATAAAGAGTGTCCCCAAATACCCTGGAGGAAGCAAATGAAGGTCAGTCATTCATGTCACTTGTGGTTTGGTGGCTTCTGCAATGTGACCTCAGACATACAGTAATTTTTAACTACAAGCACTGCTCGGTTTGTGCTTTTTTCCTACTGTGGCTGACCTAAACTCTCAAAATTAACCCAAAATATCACAGCATTATCACAGGACAGTCAACTATGTGTATAGAACTTTGTGCATTGCTTTGCAGRTAATAACCTGCCAAAGTTCTCTTTCAAGCAAAAAATTTAATGTGCAATTAATTGGTTCTTAAATCCTTTGAAAAGCAGGAAAATAAGCCTTTTGCAGTACCCACACTCTAGAAGCCATACTACTTCCACTAACACAAGTCCTTATGTAAAAATAAAAAAACCATAAAAGTTGAAGAACAACTGACAAATAATCACATTCCAAAAAAGCAAACAAAAAAAAAAGTAATATGAAGAATGACAAAAGCAAGATGAGGTCTCTAAAGAAGAAATCCATTCCCCAAGGAGGTCGGGGTGAACTTCAGGCAATGCATGGTCTATATCAACCTTACACTGTACATACTTCTGTCCTATTTCCTCTTAGAGTTTCTCTTTCACCTTTAATATACACTTCTCATTTAACCCCTGCCAAAATTTGCACAAGAATTAAAACTTGYAACATTTATTTTCACACTAGCTATTTACAGGCAAGACGGACTTCAGGCCAAGGGGCAGTGGGTGTTTTTTAGAAACTTTTAATGAAGGTCAAGAAATTATAAAGTGCACTGTTTTTTTGTTGTTGTTGTTGTTGGGCAAATAATTAAAGCATTTAGTAAACAGAAGTTTTGCTGCTGTAGTAGAAAAAAATAGTCGGGTGAGGTGAGCAGGGACACATAGAAGCGACCTGGAATGGCAAATTTCTGTTTGGCTCTTGTATCCCCATGCACCCTTCCCATGTAGCTGGGGCCAGCCTGTGGATAATGATGACCTGCTGAGGAAAATATCTGTGCTGGTTATGGGACACAGTGGAAAATGGATAGATTAGGTCCCAAAACCAGCTTTGGTGGCAGAGCCAATATGAATCTACAGGGTCTTGCAGGAAGTACTCAATGTTTGGCACATGGCAGTGACCAAGAACCAGAGATGCAGGTGCCCTGCCTGGGCAGGGGGGGACTTTGGTGACCCTGGATGGGTCCATCTTCCCCAGCTCCCTGCAGTTCTTCAGGGAAGGTAAGGGAAAGCTTTGTCAGAATAAATCACGCAGAAGCTATTTATCCATCACTCCCAGCCTCCAGCTGAAGTAATCTGTGTCTGATGGATGTGGCAGACACTAGACCTCACCGTCCTGCCCACCAGGGTCACCTCGCTGCCTTATCAAAGGATGATGCTGTTGCACAAACCAGGCAGAACTGAAGRAAATAAAGTCATCCCATATACATGGAAAAGCTGCAGTTACAAGCTGAACAAGCAAAATTCCTTCTCATGTTGCAATGAAATTAACCTCATGTCTCTTCAGCCCTTCCCACAACACTGCAGGAACTCGTAAGAAAAAGAAGAAATGACAAATATGAGCTTGCTAATGCTCATTTCTGCTATTGAGAGACTAACCCATGGACATGTGTTTATCCACAGAGGTCTCTTTCCATCTCTAAAAAAAAACACCACCTGAACACACAAAATAAATGCAATGTCTCTTTTTCTGAGTTGTATTACACCCAAATTAGTAACCATTTAAAACAGCATTGCTGCAACACTTGTTGCCAAACAATTACTCTGGTATGTTTCTTTTTTTTTTGTAGGACTTACTAAATACAATTTTTTTCCACTTGAAATTCAATGGCTCTGGTTAATTCTAATGTATTACTCAGCAGAACCTGGACACACCCAAAAGCATTTGTTGTTTACTTAACGGCCCCAGTGAGGAAAGCATGACAGCAATATTTAGACAGAGATTGTTTTTCAAACTTAAAACGGAAAGAGTGACACAGCAGGTAGAACGCAATGCCCTATTTCTTGCACTACAAGGTTAGTTTCCACTTATTTTTTTATCAAGGTATTTTTCAATACAGCAGCTGGAAATGCAGGATTTAGGACTTTGCTAACAAACCAATCATATATTCAASCTGAGTTTGGAAAGTCACATTCTTATGTTCACACCCTTATTTTTACTTGCAAAACTCAAATATTGAATTTAACTTGGAACCCGTAACAATTTAACCTAGTTACAACTAGCAATTTCAGAACTCATGTAAAAATGCTTGCAATATATGAACCTATTCTAAATTCAGTAGCTCCATTAAGCTTCTTTTATGAAGCTCTGAGAAAGCCCTGTATAAAGCTGATGAAAAAACAGGGTTTAAATCAGTAGSAAGTCTTTTCAGACACACAAATGCATATCTTCAATAAATTTTTGTTTTCAATTAATTCAAGTAAATCCAAGTCTGTTATGAACCTCTTCCTGCAGCTCTCACTYATAAACAAGTTTTATCATGTATTTTAGCTTATGCGACAGTTGAGAATGCAAGGTGCATAGCTAAGAATGCTGAAGTGGTGTCAAATGCTAATTCTGACCTCGAAATGCATCTGAAAAGGACARCGCAGTATTCTGTGATTTATCACAYTGTTAATTCTAATAGTAATAAACTGGTATCGGAGACATGTACCTGACCTACTCATGATTGCATCGTGTTTAATCCACCTAGCATTTAAAGAATCTGAATTAAATTAATAACAATGAGGCCAATCTCCCCAATAAATTTTTTTTTCTGTAAATGAAATCTCCAGAYWCTAACCTTTCATTAAACCTAGACTYTGCTGCCTCCCAGCAATTAAAAGCTACAATCTGTTGTTCTTGCTTTACACTCCCTTCCACACCCGCCAAAAAATCATCTAGCAGTGCCAAAATCACATTATTTGAGCAAGTACACTGTGTTAAACATGTTTCTAATATGGAGGTGTCCCAAGGTCAAATAAAGCTTTTTTTTAAAAACACAATACAACATTTTCTTAAAGGCAACTTATCCATTTTTTTCAGCGAGTTCCAGGAAAGCCAAAATAAAAAAGAAAGTAAGCAGTTCCCTATCCCATTTTAACCTTTGTCCTCTTCTTATACCATCATACAAGATTATTTTAAAGTTTTTGACTTCCGGGTAGGCAAAAGAAATTACAATATGATGACGTTCTAGTTGCTAAAGTTCTACTGCACAACAAAAGATCATAAAGTAGATGGATGTAAGTGAGCAAAATGATGCATAATTTATTGTAAAAGAAACAGTAATACCTTTATCCTGTAAAACATTCCTGCCAGCTGGGTGATGCAAAGGAGATGCTTCAGAGCTGTGCCCAGATTTTGAAGGAGAGGAAAATGGAGTGTCTCCCCGAGCATATGGGGAAAGGACACCTCCTTTGCGGTGCTGYTCTTCTTCGTGGTTTTCAGTTAGGTTGTCAAGTGAGATTGCTGCACTGCTAGCCACGGGGGAGAGGGAGGAAGCACCAGAATCTGATGCTGGTGAGGATGCTCTCATGCATAAGGGCAGTGGTGATTTTGAAATGTGCATGGGACTACTGTAACTGTGTGATGGCTGTTGGTATAAGAGATTATAAAGCAGGTTACACCACTTAGTAAGCAAACAGAGCAAGATTTACTTTGAACATGCAATTCTTTTATTCATTATTTAGCTTTCTATTTGTATGAAATGCTGTAGCAATTCACGGCATTACCCTTGACACCACACAGAGTGTTTTTTATTGAGATTTGCTTTCATATGAAGTCAGAATAGGACAAAACAATGAGCAAATATTGTAGCAATTGTATTAACAAATTACAAATAGAAAAACGCACAATTCAAGCTCCTTTCACCTCCTGCATAAATGAAAGGACCCGCTCTGCATTATAAAGCACATGTAAATCAAAAAGACCAGGATTCCAGTTATAACACAACAGAACCAAAAAAACAGATGTGCTGACTAAAAAGGAGACCAGACTCACACATCACTCAAGGACATTCACAGCAGACTGGCCACAGAGGAGTAAATACTGCCTGTGCTACAACGGAAGGATAAAGATAGAGGATGAAATGACTTACAGGGGCAATCTAGCACTCCATAGGAAGCCTGAAAGAGAGGGTAGAGTCCTTCTCACCTTTCGTTCCAGGCTGTCCTCSCCATCAGTTGAACTGATGCTGTCATACAGCCGCGTTCGGGAAGGYCTCTGCCGCTTGTTCTTCACTGAGAGCTGAGCTCGCGTCTTCAGAGCTTTGGAGTCCAGTCTCTCTGTTTCTGGAACTGCTTCATTGAAATCTGTATGGAAATAYGATTTCAAGCTGTCTAACAGAAGAAGCTTTCACTACTTTTGCCTAAARAAAGGCATTATTTGTTGYACAAACAAYTGAAAGTACATGCACTCTGCAYAGAATCAYAGAATCAYTYAGRTTAGAAAAGATACGTTCTACTTGTACCTGTATCTTCCTAACTGCTATAGTAMCCTCAGAAAAAAGCTATTTGCATARACAAGYTCATCTGTACAGATTCAGCAGGGGCATAGCAAAGAATCAAATGCAGATATTAAGAATTCACTGATTATTCCCACTGTTACGCAGACGCCCACACAAACGCAGCTGCACCAGCCCAGAAAGCAGATCCATTTAGTGCCCTTCAGAAGGAGTTGCATGTGCTTGGCCTGCAGAGAGTTCTCCTYCATCAGGGCATAAACACCATTATGTGACACATGAAAACTGGAGAAGTATTTCATATAATAAATGGAACAATGAAACCATCTTACTTGCCTCATTTCAAAGACACMCAATTCCTGAATGTCTCACGATGAAAGTATACCAAACTGCATATATGAATGGCCTCTACTACTAAAACTAACATAGCTGCACTTGTCTTAGTTATCAACCACCCACTCAAATGAAACCCAAGTTTTGCAGCAAATTTAGCATTTTACAAAGCTGAAGTAATTAAGACTAAAAACATTTCAAAAGGTGTTTTTGTATTTTATACCAGCAAAAGAATAGATTTCTTACRGCTTTAACATTTCTTTCAACCCTCACAGTAAAAATCAAGCCATAATCCATTAATTTACTTGTTTACATGCTGCACTCATAATACACTAATACATTAAAATCTTATTTTATAGATATTTTTGCTTTTCTTCTATGTACAAGAGTTACATTTTAGTTCAACCCCGTAAACAGAATAATAAGCATTGTCTGACTTGCAGTTATGCTTCTGCCCTAAGAACTCYACAGAATAACTACACATTGTCATGGCTTGAACTGCTTGCATTTGTTCTTTCAGGTGTACACACTTCCATACATCCCTTCATTTCACTGCTGAAATTATGCAAACTATCAACACAGGATTGCAAATGGTGTTCACAGAAGTGCTCAAATGGGCCTTCTTAAAGCAAAACACCATCTGGGCCTGGAGCTTCTTATTTGTTCCACCCCATCACTGGTCTTGCCCTGTTTTGTTGCAGTGGAACTGGGCTGCTGTCAGATGGCCTCTGTCCAAGCCACACGTGCTGCTGCCCGCAGCCCCAGCTCCCCCTTCTGCAGAGTGGCTGGCCCTCAGCTCTCAGCACAAACCCACAACCTCACATGATGCTGTAGAAATCTCCCAAGCCACTAGGAAGTCTGGAACATYTCTTACATGAAAGTCATAATAGTTTTTATTTCACTGTCAAGAGTCAATGTAATGAGACTTTTTTTCATCAGACGYTCAATCACTTGACTCCAATGTTCTTCCATCTGAATTACTTCAGTACCAGTGTGAAGCAGGAAAGAGCTCGCCTGTAATCCCACTGTTTTTCCATTAGACAGGCTGACAGATTTTAAAATCTCCTTCTGTGAACTGATGCATCCCTGGGTATCCAAAAACACCCAGAAAGTACAGCCACAAAGTGGCTTCAATGGGCRCTTGCAGAGAGATGTCAAAGTCGGAGACTGTCAAAGTGAGCCTCAGCACTGAACTGTTGAGATTTCAAACCAYTGACTCCTGCCAGTAAACAGCTTGATTTTCTACTGCAGACACAGCTCATGATCACGAAACCAGAGAGCTACAATGCACTTTATCCATTTCTCTGGACTCAGAATAAACCATATATTTGTAAAAGAAACAGAATCCTCRGTCTAGTATTCCCTGGCAAAGCAAAAGAAGAATTTTGTGGGTCATAGTAGCTTTGATTTTCTCTTTTTAACTTCCACTGATGTTCCTGGCAGCCCCGTAAGCTCAGTGTGAGGTTGTGTTACAGCCTGAGGAGTCGTGCAGTCTGGCAGGATGCTGAACACGGCCGGAGCATCGGCAGCGTCAGGAACTGTTACGCTCAAATGTTTGCAACCATCAGGYTGCATCCATTACTGCTTCCCAAGTCTCCTACCATGCAAGAATGTAATGAACCCCTCAGATCACACTGAAGCAAAAACATACTTGATGCAATTTTAGGTAAAATATTGTATTTTTACACAACCTGATTTTTTGATGGAAGACAGACCTGCGAACTACTGAACAAAGATTGTGCAATGTGGCTGTGTACATGAAGTCCTACCCCAGGAACCTAGTGCAGAGGCTTGATCAAGAAGCTGGTGTGATTCTTGMCAAACATGAGCCACAAAAGAGAATGGAACACCTGTGTGAATGTCACAAAGGCAGTGTGCACAACCCACAGCACCCACAGGGACACTACTCACCCCCAAAACATCATGGACAACTGCCCTCCCCTTTACAGCTCCTCTGCAAACATCCATGCCTTGATGGCAAGATCTCTTCTTGGAAGGTTTAAACAAGAGTGATACAGAGACCTGGGCTCCTTGCAGAGCAAGTATCACTGCATTACAGTCTGACACAGGCCTCAGAGATAAATTCAGAATTTACTGGAAAAACTATATGGAAGTCAAAGAGTGCTACAGCATATTTAAGGATATTCTTATTTCTTAAAAGGAGTTTTTTTTCTCACGGTAAAACTGCAAACGCAGCCTGGAATCTAAGGTCTAACTATGCTGCTTCTGTTTCCAAAAAATCATTGCTGATTATCTTCTTTTCCTAGTAAATATTTTTTGTTTTTACTCAAGTGCTTCAACTTGGGTGTTTAAATTCACAGATCATCCAGTCTAACACTCAGAAGTAATTAACACAACATTACCCCAGRAGAATGTTTTTGCAATAAACAAAGGCAGCTCTTTGAAAATTTTCATAAAAATGCATCAATTGGAAAACATAATTTTGAAGCACTGACATGCAGATTTTTAACACTATACTAAGAACTTTCAAGTGTTTAGAAAGAACAATTTTTCCTTCTTTTTTTAACATGTAGAAATTCCCGCATTTTAGCTCTTGAGCTATAGGTGTGTGWTGACATTGTTACAGCAGTACAGGCAAACATGATTTTTCTGAGTCAGGTGARGAAAACATACTTTCCTCTCCAGATGCAAACTACCAAAAGGATTTGTGTTAACAGCACCACTAAGTGTTAAATGTTTTATAACACTGAGGCTCTRCAGCAGAAATACAGACTTTCTTGTCATCCTGGGTGCTTTTCTGAACTTCAGAGGTACAATTWAACTCGATAGAAAGACAGTTCTGTGAAGATTTGTGGAAACCAAATGCACAAGGTCTGCATATCACCTAATACCATTTCAGCAGAACTATTTTTTTTATACACATAATTTGTTAAAAATGTAATTCATATTGATTTGTTTGTAAAGCAATATTGTTGGGTCCACATATGAAACAYCTGCTAGAATATAAATTTTAATAAAAAACCGCTGTGCTTGCTAGAAATTAGTTTATTTCATAATGTGTTGCTTTTTTTCAACAGAGAGATCAATAATATTATTATAGTTTATAGGAATCCTGGGCTGCATCAAAAGCAGGGTGGACAGCAGGTGAAAGGAGGTGATTTTGTCCCTCTGCTCTTGTGAGACCCCATCCCAAGTGCTGCATCCAGCTCTGGGATTCCCAGCCTAAGAAGGACATGCAACTGTTGGATCCAGTCCACAGCAAGACCATGAAGCTGATGAGGGGATTGGAGCAGCTGCCCTATGAAGACAGGCTGAGAAAGCTGGGGCTGCTCAGCCTGGAGAACAGAAGGCTGAGCAGAAACCTCACAGCACCTTGCAGTTAGTGAAGGGGCCCTACAGGGGAGCCAGAGAGGGACTCTTCATCGGGAACTGCAGTGACAGGACAAGGAGTAATGGTTCAAACTGAGASAGGGGACATTTAGGGTAGATATCAGGAAGGAATTTACTGTGGCATTAGTGAGATACCTGAACAGGTTGTCCAGGGAGGCTGTGGAGCCCCATCCCTGTAASTGTTCAAAGCCATGTTGGATAAGGCTTTGAGCAACCTGGCCTAGWGAAAGGTGTCCCTGCCCATGRCACAGGATTTGGGACTGGATGCTCTTTAAGATACATCCAACCCAAACCATTCTATGATTCTATGATTCATAGGAGTTATGGTTCGGTTCAAACAAACCTTGACTTAATCCATCCAGRCAGGTCACTTGCTTAGTATCTAGATTTTCCACTGGATCTCCTCTAGAAACTTCTCCAAAAGATGTCTGCCTCTCAAAAATGTTGTTGTTATTGTTRACCTGGCTTCCATTTTGCTTCATTAGCCTAAAAACTTCTGATTCCAAGTCTTGTATCTGAAAGAAATACAACATGGTATTACCAGTCATATCCCAATACACTCTCCCCATCAGAGATATTATTTTTCCAGAATATAAGATGGAACTGTCTCATTCTTCAAATATAAGAATAAATGCTACTCACTCGAGCTTGTAAGCCTTGAACCTCTACAAGGTGTGCTTTCTCCAAATCTTCTATTTTCTTTCGTTCAGCTTCCTGGCGTTTGATGAAATCAAGTTCTCTTAGGGGGAAAAAAATGTTTTTGCTGTCATCAAAGCAATCAGATTGAAACAAAAAATAAAATATTTTGCTACTCAGCAGAAAAGTAAGTCCTTAGCAAATAATTTATCACTTACTTAGTAAGAATTATGAAATTGCAATCAGGACAAAACCCTAAGCAATCAATCTGAATATGCTAGGTGATGATATAAAAATGGCAAGAGCAACTTGTTTGGAAAAAAAAATCTCATTTCTTACTGTTCATTAAAACAGCTAAACCAGYTTCTTTTCCTAATTTGTGTTTAGAATGAAAACAACGTAGCTTAGTTTATGCTGCTCTCTGTTATAGGAAATGGAGCAAAGTCTCGGTTTTAACAGTGWATGACTATGCTCCTTTACAGAAAGGGCATCCTGTGAGTTTCCAGGTAAAATCAAATTTTCTAAAGGAAATCTGTTAGGTCAATTTAGGAGCCTGACCTGAGGTAGTTAAAAGCAACTGATTAGATCTTTTGCTAATAGAAAGCAGAATATCAACAGAAAGGTATCCAAACTCATTCCAGTGACTTTCCCTATCTCTTTTAATTTTGAGTATCAAAGACACTTGTGATAGAAAACACACAATATGCAAACTAGTTCTGGAACAGTCACAAAATTCCAAGAAGGGTAATGGTATTTTGACAATCTAACCCCCTTTTTAATGGGACAGGATATTAATTTCTGCAATCCCAATTATCACTTGACTTTTCTGTATGTCTTTGAGTTTTCYTCTTTAAATAAGTATATTTCAGCAGAAAATRAAAAARCTAATGCCAAAAAAAAAAAAAAAAAAAGTAATTTGGGGAATGGAAGCTGCTATAGAAAAGTAAGATGTTATTATTCTTGCTAGCCATCAGGGAGAGGGGACCACGTGAAACAGAGGGGGCCAGGTAATCATCAGTTAGCTCAACTCAGCTCAAACATTCTTGGCATCTACAAGAAGAAGAAAAATGAAAAGTAAAATGTAACTAAACAATATTCTTTTTAATGTTACATTAGTACACAGCAGGAATGAATCCACAATACCAATATAAACAGCTGCAAACTTTATGAATAAAATGCTTCACAATGATTACTCTTAGTTGTTTGCAATTACATTGAGCTATCTCCTAATTCTGAAACATACCAACCTGGAGTACTATAGGCTAAATCTTTATTTAGTTACAGTATGACTACAGCTTGAATACTAGCAACATTTTTCAATAACAAAGAGTTCATGTTTTTCATGAATTAAAAAGTGGAAAATGGTGTTTACCTTACAGGTGTTTAACAGTGGGTTTCATATTTCAAAATATACCACATACATGTTTTCTATCTGGCCACTAAGTCATTTGCTGAGCCTGGTGTAGCTGCTTACTTTTGCTGAAAATCCTTGATTAATTTCTTTGCCTTGTTATATTTCTTCTCCAGAGCCTGATACTGGCTTTGCGTCTCCTTGAGGTGCTCATTCACTGTGTGRCACAGGGTTTGTGCCTCAATCCAATAACTCTCTAATTTCATCATCCTTTCCTTATTCTCCTCAATGTTCTGCTGGAGTTGGGTCTTCTCCAATTCCCACCTCACCTTCTCATTCTCAGCAGCCTGCAGCTGAACAAAGGAGTGGAGATACAGTCCATAAAAGCTGCATAGTGCAGCCTAATAGTTCAGGATTAATTCAAACAACACGAATAGTATGAATCAGTAAATAGGTAACTGTGACAGCCATATGCTAGCAGCAGAAGACAGAGAAAACAGGCTGATACATGTATTATTCTTCCTCATAAAACCAAGTTGAGTTTTTGCTCAGTGTTCCAGTGAAGCCTCTCYGCTTCTCTGGGTTGTACTAACCTATTTGACAGACTGACATTTAAAAATGTCAATAGTGGAGTACTCAGGCGAACTGCAGGGTTAATCAGCCAGCACATGGGATGCATTTTGCTTTGTGCATGTGACTCAGGTGCTATAAAGCATTCATACACTTTCAGAAAATGATGACATTTCTAATTGTGGGAAGAGGGAATTTGATTTCCAGATTTTTTTTGTGTTAGGATTCTCCTTTCCTAACTGAAGCTACCTGCAAGTTTCAGTGTTTGGTGCCGGATACAGGTAGGGTTACACAGCATCTTGTGTAATTTGGCTTCTAGAATTTAAAGAACACAAAATGCCTTGACATCCCTGTTTATTTATCAAGACTTTTAAATTTGCTCTGGGCAGTTCTGCTAGCATCACGAATGATACACACCARAAAAATTAACTTGTTTGCAGTTTTATTAGTAACATATCTAAACWAGTCACATTTTATTCCGCTCTATTGAAAAGAGAAGGTAAAGAGGTCTGACACTAAAAGGCACATTAACCCTAATCTTGCACAGGGATCTGCACAGATGAATGTTTACACCCACACACTGATGCCATCAAGTCAGTGCGCCTTAGCACAACCCAAAGGGATCAACTGTGTGGCTCCAGTTGCTAGATTGGAACTGGAAAGCAGAGGAAGAAAAGATTTTTCACTTTCTGGACTGAAACAGGACAACACAAATTGTCCTTACAAGAAATAGTTGCACTTTGAGGTTTTTTTAACAGCTATTTACRCCGATTTGATCAACACTTTTCAAAATACACAGTGAGTGCACTTTCTGCTGGAAAGAAATAATAACCTAAAATCTTTTTCTGAAGTATGATTTTCTCTTTCTCTTACTTTTATTTCCTTTTTTATGCACTCAGACTCAAAGGAAGGATGTCATTTTAAAACCTAGTATTGCTGAACAACTGAATAATCAGCTGAGTTCCCATAAAGGTTACCCTAGTACAAAAAAAACCCAATTAATTTTTATTGCTATCGCAAATTTAATTTATTAACTAGCGACTGATTGTGAGACGTTTTCTTTTAAACTGGTCATATTTTTCCTTCCTAGATCATCTTTTAAAGAGTACCACAACATATGAAACAACACTTTTTCTTCTGCATCTAAACATAATTTCTATTAAATACTTTTAACCAAATCAGTTTGTTTTTTTTTTTTTAATGTTGAAAAGGAAAAGTAGTGTAGGGATACTTYACTGGTAAATAAAAAACCTACTAACCTCAGCTTGAATATTCAAATGTAATTTTAAAACCTGAGAAAATGCATYAGAATTTTGAGGCTAGAAATCTGCCATTTAGTCATTATGATACYCCTTAAAACATATGTTTAATTGAAGCTACAGAAGTTGGCAGTTTCTTTTAATAGCAGCACTTAAGATTTTTACTTGAAACTTGGAATAAATATACATCAAGACAAGACAAGATTTAGCTGAGCCACTGTRCTTCTTAATCAGCCTTTAATAACGATGTTGACTTCTCCACCCACATAAAAATACATGTCTTCAGATCTGATTTTGCATGAAGAAAAAAAACATGTATTAACCATTTATTGATTCTTACCTTTGTCTTCAGCTTCTGAATTTCAGCTTCTGTAACTGCATGTTTGATTTGCAACTAGAATTGAAAATACAAAATAAACAAGTGAAGTCACAGAGAGTACTCCGGTWTTTTTAAAGCCTGTGCTGCAAGTTGAATACCTTATTACATAGCAGAAGGCCCTGAAGAGTGCTGCAGTGCAGTAGATTGTAAATTAAAATGTCTAGCTTGCAAAATGACTCAGTCTGTGCAACCTAATTAAAGATAGGATGCCGTCTAACCACTCATAATTTCAAATCAGAACATCCAATCTGTTTAGCAAAACCAAATGTCTTACGTTTTAAAAAAAATAGATGTTATCCTGCTGGGCTTTGCTCTCCTCTGATGTGAATGTGAAATACGCCCCAGTGCTGAAAGTCCCACTGCACTGATTAAAGCAGGCACGTTACAAAAAGCAAATATGGAAATAAGTGATTTAACAACTCAAGAAGTCAGGAAAACCTTGAGGGAAGATTCCACACATTTRTTTCATGCAAGAAGAAAGGTAAACTGATGCTATCCTTCACCATTAACTGGAGTTGCTCTGTTCAAGCCAGCTAATCTTGATTGAGAGCAGTTACACAGGGAAACTGTAAATAACAGCAACAGCATTCAAGCACACAAAGCGATTGCAAGCAGATTAACAGCCCGGGCAGTGTGCTAAAGGTTGTAGTTACATCACCAAGCAGCCACAACAACAGGGGAACCAGACAGGGAAAGGGCTGGTGTGGAGGGCCAGGCATCCACCTGCACACTTGCTGTGGGATTTCTTCTCTGCTAACCTACATTAGTCTGATCCTGTGAACCATCACTACTTCGAGTGTATCAGGCAAYGTCCTGAAACACCTTTAGTCTTATCACAAAGGGCTGGTGGTCACAGGCTCCAAGAACACTCTGAAGCACAACCCTAATCCCGGTGGAAATGATCACACACGTGTACCCAATACTGGCTTGCACCCCAATCCCTGCTGCTGTACTTACAGCAGGCACCACAAACAAACTTCTGACAAGCCCCAAAAAACTTACACTGAATCACTACCTCATCTACACTGGGTATGGAGCTGAGGGCAAGGACAAACACTGAATTACAGCCTGAGCTGGCAYTGCAGAGGAGACAGGGCTGTCATCCATTATTTATTAATAGAAGGAATAGTTACGGAAAAGCATGTTTTACATGCAGGTTACTTCTCTTACAAGGCTAACATGAGCTTTTGGGAATAGTTTATGTTGAGCTAATAGAGTGGGAGGATGCTGTACTGAACCAGAAACCAACATCTCTTGTGAAGCAATGGCTCCACTCTTGAAGACCCAGCTGTTAGTAAAAAAATGGGCAAATTAATCAAAGGAAAAGTTCTTCTGGAAGAGAGGAATAATTTTCATAGTAATAGAAACTATCACTGAGCTGATCAGTACAAATATCTCTGAAAAAGGCTAAGATAATTCAGTAACTCCCTTTTCATGAAGCCTCTTGAATGCCCTTCTTGGGGCGCAGGAAATGCACACTCTCCGATATGGTTTGGTTTGCAAACCAGCTTTAATTAATCTACAGAATAAACCTAGTCTTTTAAGGTGGAGAATTGCTCCATTTATGCTGGATAGAATAAAGGAGACACCGATTCAGCAGTTTCATTCAGGAATCTTCTTTCCAATACTCATTTCTTGGTCAGTGTCTCCAGAGGAGACTGTAAGAACTTCTAATCCCCTAAATTATCTGCTAATCATGCTCACTTTTTGACTTTGTACTGGAAAGTGTTAATGACTCTTCATGTGCTCAGTGACAGCAGATATAAGATTCCATTTCAAATGAAATCAGGCATTGACTACAGCAGCTTGCAGAAACACAAGTAACCCATGGATTACAGGGTTCCTGAGGAAGTGCCACAGGGGAGCAGGGCCACTGCTCCAGGATGGAGAGGTGACAGTGCAGCTGGGGACAGGACACTTGGCAGCCCTGGAACTGGTGTTAATGGCAAGAAGCTGCCAGTGAAGCTACTGCACCCAGCAGGCCAGGAAGCTGAGAAGGAYGTACACCTTTTTATAATTATACATATTACAAGAAACAAAGGGGATACTTTTATTAGCATTTGCAAGAAGTTGCTTGCAATTTTTGAGCTCACTCATTCCAACCCTCTGATCTGCAATTTTCAGAGATTGAGAACAGTATCTTCTCATCACTGCATTCCTGTTAATAGCGAAAAATTATGAAAGAACCATCTCAAAACATCATGGTGTTTATAAATGCCCAGCCTTTTGCTTAGTTTTGCTACACTGTTCTGGGATGAGATAAAATCAGAGGAATAATGGATGACTTAGATTTTCATCTTTGCAGACTTAATAACGAAATCAAAAAGTCAAGACTCAAAGCCCTAGGCTACCTGCTGACAGTCTACTCCCATCTCTTCTAAAACCCCACAAATCCATAAGGAGCACTTAAAGAGCTTATTATTACATACAAATAAACTCCAAATTGTTGCATAAATGACAATCTGCTCAGGTACAGATGGTTTTAACAGTTATTTTTACATTCTCTGTTATTAAGTTAAAAAAAATGAATACTGAGCACCCAGTCAGATCATTGAATCAGTACATGGTACAGCAAATCCCACTGAAGCAGAAGAAAAAAGACACTTTTCTGCTTAACAGACAAATGTGTAGCTGGATATGTACCTTTCTTTAAAAAAAGAACTAATTATGCTTGCAGAATGGATGAGAAATACTAGCATATTTATAGGTTAGACTAAGCAACAGGCAAGGTCAACCATTTGGCAAACAAATTTGGTCTCCATAGCTAAAWTTTTTTTAAGCATGTTTACTAACAGGGGATCAGAAATCTTTATTCCATGTCCTATATAATGCCAGACAAGTTCTTGGCAGATACTATTTTGTATTTTTACGATGTTTAAGTTAACATAAAATTGTGAAGGTTTCACTTTAACGAAGACATTTTGATTAATTTTTGGCACATTTCCTATTCAAATAAGTTTTGCAAAGCTGATTAATATTCTGCAAAACAGTAAAAATTGTTATAAAAAGCAACTTTCAGAGAGAAAACTGATTGACTTTATCAAGGCAAAAGGTAGAAYGGAATGAAAGGCTAGGAAACATTAAAATATCAGGAGTACATGGGGAAGGAAAGTATGCAATAGAATCTAATAATCTCTGTGACAATTTTTATGTAATCATTACATATTTTTTGCATATAATAATAATAATAATACACTTTTGATGTATTTCATTAGAACATAAAATAACTAATTCTTACATAAATGTCCCTTCTCCCTACAGWTCTTGTGTCTCTTTAATCATCACAGCTAAAATAAAGTTCCTAGCTCTCTCAAAGGAGTTAAGAAAAGTCCTACATTTCCTGCTTTACAGCCAGTAAAACAAGACTTTCAGAAGTACACTGATTCACCCAGGAATCTTCTAACTTTCATTCCAAAAGCAAGGCATTTCCAATAAGAGTGGTCTCAGAGTATGGGAACACATTTTTCGTYGCAAAGACTGAATTCATCTAATTAGGTCAAACTATTATGCTTAAAGATTATGTCCTACCCACTTGCCTAATACTTTCATTAATCTCTGGAGTAAGAACAAGAAAGAACAGTTATTCTTTCAATACAATTCCAGAAAACACTGTGTGGGCTTGTGCAGTGTGATCATGAACAAGTCCTCTAGTGTTGAAAGAATTCAGGGCAAATACCAAGAAAAATACATGCACTCACTCTGCAGCAGCCAACAAAATGCAGCTGTGTACTCTTAAATACAATCAGTGAAACAAAAGTGGTGCGCTCGTAACAGCAGTAACTGCGTGGGCTTCTCAAAGAGTCCACTCTTAGGCAGGAGCTTTTCATGGTTTTTTCTCAGGCTCTCATCTACACTGACACTTAAGGATCCCAGAGTACTCTCATCTGGTCTCTAAAACAGCATTTTAAGGCCATTACAGAAGACAGGTCTGCAAATAACTTCCAATTAGTCTGTAGCACAAGTACAGCAGTAGCCTGAGATTATGGAAGCTGTATTCAAGCACAGTTCTACAGGTAATTTATTCAAAGGTGAGCTTCTTGCCCATCACTGCATCTGTGGTTTGCACAGCCTTGGAACACTCGCTGGCACACAGAGAATGGCACCATCTTCCTACTGTTTTGAGATTGTATTTCTATGTATGATTGAAAGTATTAGAAAATGAAGCAAATTGTTCTGYTAAGAGCCTGAAACTCAAAACATGGAGTGAGAAAATTATAATTTAAGTAAAGGAAAAAGCTTTCAGGAAACAATAATGAATAGTAGGCTGAGCAATACCCAATGGCTGATCAGGGTATCAGCAGAAAAGGGAAAGACTTGCTGCTCATTGACCAGTCACTTTCCATACATTCTTTATTCACTAGAGTAGTAAAAAAATATTTCTACAAGATAAAATATCTGGTTTGAGTGGAGSGAAGGCAAGAGGTTAAGTGGAGAAGGATAAAAAGGGAGTCTTGGTATTTTAAAGCCCCTATCTGAGCCCAGGTTCTATGAAGTTCTGTCTACTTTCAACCCTTCCATCTTCCTATATTCCAAAAAAAAGAAAAAAAAAGTTCTTTATTGCCATCACTCAGCCCATTACTGTGTGCTTAGATACATCCACTGTTTCATATCTTSATCAGAATTCAGGAAAGCTCAAAAAGAAGACATATCAAAAGCACAGCCAAAAMCACAGAATAAATGTCTCTCATTATTTTGGTATGTGAAATTAAATTAATTCAATGACCACAATGAACACCACAGTTAGTACAGGTGGATGCTATACTCTGTGACCACAGACATTCATAAAACACCATCCTGAAGTATGGCTGCTTTCCTAATACAGCATCTTTCTSAACACATGGGCAAACACATGACACTGCTGCACACTGATGAGTTGCTGTGTGATGGTACARGATGAGCTTCACATGTCTCTCTTCACTGAAATTTTACATTTAACTGTTTGGTTTTCCCAATCGCCTTTTACTGGAATCCTACAAATAACAAAACCACACCAAACCAAACCAAAAAAAACACCCTACCCAAAGCCCAGCGATCTGCTAGTGATGAATTAACTTGCATTTTGTCTACCTGGTCAAACTAAGTGCTATGGCAGAAAAACTTCTGCACTGACAGGTTTATTAATAAATTACCCTCCATCAATGCAACCTGAAAGCTGATGCCAAAATAACTCCAAAGAACAGTTTCTTTCAAGCCAAAGTAATTTCAAAGTACTAAGTATACAAACAGCTACAAATCCACTCCAGTTTGCAAGAGAAAAAAACTAAGCACTGAGCAATGAGATGACTAGAAATCTGTTTCAGTGAGGTATTTCAGGAGTATTTTCTGATATATAACTTACTTCTTTGAATTTGTGAGCAAGTTTGCTGGTGTCCACATCACTGGGGGAGAACATGTCATCATTTTCAGGGAGATCAAACACTTCAATGGCCATGTCACCTCCTGGAAGGACAGGTCCCATGTCTTCATCTTCTTCATCTGTAGCATATTCCCCTGTCTTAATTTTATAGCATTTAAGAAATTCAAGTTACCCTCTTATTATGCAGAAACTATTTAAAGAATAATTAAGATACTGTGCAAACACAGCATTCTGCATACAAAAAAAAATTGTCTTTAGCTATAACCCCAATACTGATGAATTCGACCAGACAAAATACAACTCCACAGCAGTATTAGTACATTAAGAGAAAATAATGTCTTAAGCACTAATAACTTAGTTCTTAAACATTACTGGCTCTACATTTTGATGGTTTCACACTTTTCCAAATGAGATCTTTTTTCCATAGGAAAAACTCTCCAATTCCATTTCAGATTTAACAATCTTTTCCAAATAGAAARAAAGCAGAATACGACCAACAGGATCTGGATTAGTCTTTAGTARAGTCATCTGGATGAAGTAATTCTCCAGTGATATATTCCATGTTCAATTTGCAAATTCAGTGGTTGTTCTTTATAAACAAATTAACCATAGAGAAGTCACACCCACGCAGAATGACAACAGTATGAAAAAGAAACCGAGTGTCAGAGACAAGTTCAGAATCTGAAACCAGAGTTTAGTCAATTTTCACCCTGAATAAGGACCTGCTTTGAGCTAGTTTTAAACAGTAAATGTGGGTGTTTCTTGGGCTGGTAAACCATGAGATGCAAACAATTTGCTGACAAAACAGAATTCAAAAAAAAATAAATCTTAAGCTGCAATCAGTATCACACGAACAAGCAAAATAAAACAAAACAGTAATATTGAAAAGAAAAAGTTTGCAATATTGAACCCCAAGTTGCCTACTCAGTCTTTTGCACTCATGCCCCTGTGCTGATCTCTCCCCATCCCCAAGGTGAATGGCATCACCTCGCTTCTGCAGGGCTCCCTCTGGAAGCTGGAGTACGGCACACAGGGATCACAAACACCCTGCTGGCTGTGCAAATGACTGTGCAAACACATTATAAAGCAAACATTTCCCTCAGGGCCACATCTGGATTTGTAAGGCTTGGGACTAAATAAATACATGGAAAAGGAAGGGCGGGGGAACTGGTGCAGTCTTTTTCATGTTCATACAGTAACACCACGRAATTTTGACAAAACAATTTACAGTTTTTCTTCATGAGCTCTCAGTTCCTGAGATGAAGAAACATAATTCTACTATCAGAAGTACATTTCCCTGGTGCTATAATTATTTATTAGTCATTTTTTGMYAAAAGGACTTTTCAAAACAAGAGGTAAGAACTCAGATGTTTGAACAACAGTTCAAACCTCAGCTTCCTACCTTAATTCAGTTTCCCCGCTTTTGTTTAGGTTTATGAGAATGTCCCTCAACTAAAAAGTGGTGCATGGAGGATGTTGAGTCTAAGTGCACAGGTACACAGAGACAGCATAYAGAACCAKAGAATGGTTTGGGTTAAAGGGAACCTTTAAAGATCATGAAGACCTTTTTTTAAACCACTACAGTTTTGAAAAACAAAGAAAGCTAAAACTCACAGAAAGCATAAAATAGTTTCGTAAAATTTTCTTGTTGATGGATGTTGTAAGAACTACTAAAAGGAAGGTAAGTCACCAACATGCACAATCCATCCATGAGGCACTTTTTAGGTGAGATGTTGCTGCCTCTGTAAATAGTTCCATATTCTCCAATGAAATAAACAGTAACCAGTCATTTTATATATTTCCTATCTACTAAGAATATATGACTAAGAACCTCAGCAGTCTTAAAAAAAAAAAAAAGAAGCCAACAAGCCAACAGGAGATTTTGCTTCTTCTTTCCTTATTTAAGACAGGGGACAAAATACTAATGGTCCATGTACTTTCAATTTTACAGTCATTATSCCTGAAGCATCTATAAGGTAATGTACAATCATAATTTCTACACTGAAAAACCATCTTGGCAGGTCCATCAGCAGAGGCAAGGRAATCTCTGAAGCATGCAATGAGGAGGCAGAAATGGGATCATTACCCAGTAAACTCATGCCCCGCTTATGTAAAACAAAACAGATCTGGCTCAGCTACATGTGCATTTTAAAGGAATATATTAATGCAAAATACCAATTACATTTACCAGGTTTGRCAAAGGAATAAAACAGATGCATTTAGTTAAAACTGATTTCTCCAAAGACTTCAACTAAACAGAAGTATTGAATACAATAAAAAAATTAACACACATGAAGGACTAAATTTTCAGGGAAAAATTCAAGAGCAGTCAATATTTTACTGGAATCAAGAGCCAGACTGTTTGAAGAGGAACATCAAGCAGCTAAAAATGAACACAAAGGAAAATCTTGCTTCAAATTGTACATAATGTCAATGAGCACAATCATTTTTGCTACAATTAATGAAAAAAGTAGTTGTCAAAGCAAAGCACAGTTCAAATAAACAAGACACCAAGACAACAAGAACACATTACAGAACACAGAAATAAATGAGACTTTCACTTTTGTTCTCAAAAGAAAGGGGTTTCATCTTACAGTCACATGAAAAGCAAATTACAGGCTCAAAAGAACCAGTGTGTACACTGAGGAAATATACATCATGACCTACATGAAACATACTTTCCTGGAAAAAGCTATCTCTGCTGACTTTTGTTCCACATTAAACCACCAGAAGRTTGTTCAGACACTGTGCCAGTAAGCTAAAATGTGAAATTCACTATTTTACAAGGAGCAGCGAGGCACAGAAAAAAAATTGTATTACTTCAAAACAACAAAGCTCTGTAAGGTAAGAGTTGTTATTGTAACTCCCTGAGTTCCCTGCCATATATTCTGTTTTCTTAGCTGACAACAACAATATTTTTTACTCCACAGTCAATAGAAACTTACATGCTCTTGAAGGAAAATCTCAAGACTCTTCACTCTTGTTGGTGAGCAAAATTCATCCATGTAAAAGCCCTATTTCTCATTTCAGTAGCACTTAGGGCTTTAAGCTTGTCCATCAAAAGCAACAGCTTCTGATTTAGTCATTCCATTTCACTATATGCTATCACAGCTAACAGCATGAAAATATCAACATGAACTGCAATTTTCCACTTCTAAAGGGAAAATGTGTTACTTGCATTGTTTAACTGCCTTAACTGTGAATTTCTGAAATGGGCCTAACACTCCCAAGCAGAAATAAGGAGCTGCAGCACCAGCCAGGATAATGCAGACARACCTGCCCCAAATCACCATAACAAAGGCAGCATCAAGCTACACCTTTTGTTCCTGTTGAAACTCACCCACAATCAGGGAACACCATTTGAAGAACTATAACTGTGGCCCATCTCTTAATTTGATTTTTTATTTGATGGCTTATACTTAATTCTTTCAAAAGAGTGAAGAAAAACATAATGGTGTAGTATTAATCATTGCTTTTACAGGAGTGCGTCATATTAATGATGTTGGAAGAAGTGTACTCTCCGAAAGATCTGGTTTAGCAAATGTATTCTTGGGTGTTAGACATTCAAGTACATTGCCAATTTTTTTTTTTTTTTTGCATATTCAAGGTTTTCTTTAATAGTTCTAATGTTGCTTTGCTCTCAGCATCTCCCGACAAATGAGAATTTAAAATAATATTCATATTGCTATTAGTGAGTATTARAATAGATTAAAATATCACTTGCATTAAACTATTTGTCTGCAGCCACAGAATGGACAGAATCCTGCAAAACATTATTGATTTCACATTCTGCATCACCCCATGAAGCCTTCAGGGGAATAGGTCATCTGCTTTATGTGACATTTTTTATTAGCTGTAGAACAGGAAGAAGATAATACCAAGTTCAAATCAAAATTCCAAGAAATGTCAGAATTTGACTCATGTGCACAGAACACCGTGTTAACACAGGGAACTCAAAAGGTTTCAGTCAAGGATACAGATTCAGGTCACACTTAACACACTAAGTGGAAAATACTAAGACACTGCCTACTTCAAAGCCTTAGAGCTTTATTCTCTGACAGGATACAAAAATTAAAAGGATGTGGGACTTTAGGAAGCTAGACAAACTCTGCAACAGGCTATCTAGAGGCAACGTACTCTTCCAGCTTTGCTGTGGTGAGCAGGAAATGCCAATGCCTATTGTACGTAGCACTTGAGAAACACCTGATCCTACTGGCTCTGCTTGGCTTTTGGGAGCTTAAYGACAAATTGTGAGCTGTTGCACACTTATTCTGCTAATCTTTGCATGGACCCAACTGTGAACATCCCTTTTCTTTTAGTATTCCTCAGTTCTGCACAAGGGCTTTGTGTTTCCATGCAAAAACTGAAACGAAGGAGCATCTGAAAGTATCCTGCAATCCTGTGACCTGCAGCCCATGGTAACAGCAGATTCTGAAATGCAGGGATGCAGGGCACTTACACAGCAAATGATGAGTTTACAGTATTACTTACACAGTAAATGGTATTTATTTTAGAAACACTGTGAGTGTTTTTCACACAAATTGTGTGTGAATTTTCCCCAACAAACAGCTGTCATGCAACATTACTGCAAGGCAATGGAATGAGAAGATAGAAGGCGAACATGCATCTCAAAATTTATTATCTAACTCAAGTCCACTGCCCACTGGCTGGCAAAAATAAAAATTACCTCAAAATGCTGCTTTTTTAAAGAACTTGGATCCTCCCAAAATACCTACATACTCCTTGGGCTATGAAGACCATCAGATGTTCTGTAACAGAGGGAATCCAGCCAGCTGGTGGCACAGCAAGATAAAACACAAGAACTTGCACATGCCTGTCACACATTCTTTTCCTGTGATTYGACCAGTTCTAACAAACTCAAGTAATGTGCTGTGACTCCAGCACTCAAATACAGATCATTGATTTCCTGCTCTGGAAAACTTAAAATTTCATTGTGCTGTCCTTGTGGTAAAGTCTCTAAGCATGAGAATTTGGCAGTCTCGAGATTGTTGTCTTGTTTATTTGTGCAGCACTGTACCTGCAGATCCATGTTACCATATTTTAAAAGGTGTAGGAAAATGAACAGGATGGCTCGACAGCCCTGAGACTGAGCAACTCCTGTAGAGTTCTGTGCTGCCTAACACAAAACTCCTTACACTGGCAATTCCTGAAATCCATGCTGTCAGAGTCGCTCTTACTTTTGAGGAAATGGATTCAAAAGGGTAGTGGGTTTTGAACAACTACATAACTTGTAGTTATTCATTCAGACAGTGTAAACTGAGTTTTCTTGCCCAAAAGGTGCCCTGCTTAACAGAGCCAAAAAATGTAGGGCTGGCAGTGGTGTCTGGCATATAGCAACATAAACCCAGCCACACTTGTCCACACAGAGCAAGGCAAGCTCAAAGTAGTAACACTCACATTTGCAAGTAAATGGAGCAGAAGTTCTTGTGGTGACCAAAAATGTCTTTGAACTGTGGCTAATGTGCATTAGATCACAGTTTACATCGTGTCAGTTGCTGGGGTATGGTGCAAGTTATGTGAGTAAACTTGGATGGCATGGTCAAGTGACCAAAAAAATAGTAACATTCAGGATTACTGCAGGTATCCAATAACACCAGTTTCTGCTAAGTCTCTTAATTAAGAAACGGAACATGCTACATTGCATACCTTAGTAACTAAACACCAGCATTTATTCTAAAAATATTTACCACMCACACCCCAAATACATACACAGCATCAAGCAGGTAATGGGTATGACCTTCAATGATGCCAATGTAATTTTTAAGAACTGAAGTACTGCACTTTTTCTCAGGCCTAATTCCTTTTCCTTCCAGAATAGATCATCTGGATCTCCCCTCATAGCTGTCTTTTCCTTTCTTCCTCCTCTCCTCACATGTAACACMAAAGTCTCCTTTGCACTGCAAATGCTAATGGCCAAAAATCACCTGTCATGGTCTCAGAGGYGGCCACTATCCTCAGTGTGGTGCTAGAACAAGAAAAGATATCTTTGACCCTCTTAATTTGGGAAAAATCTGGGATAAAATTGCACAATTTTATTTTCTCTCTATGATCCAAAAGCACTACCAACAGAAAACACTTCGTGAATTTAATATTTTTAGTGAAAAAAAATATAATCAGCGAACGGGACTTAAGGGTTCGTAACCACCAAATTGCAAGAACGAGACACATCACAAGAAGTACCTGATACCTACTTGTCCCTGTCCTCTTTCAATACAGCACTGAGAAACATTTGCACAGCCATCAGCAYGACAGTGTCATCATCAGCACCTTCACAGCAACAATCCCTACTGAAGCATGAAGTACTACCAGGGTAAGTATTGACCAATATGGGTTTAACAACATTTTCTTTATTGCCTGATCTTGAGTAATGTCACCAGTGTGAGGCATGAAGGCAAAAAGCACAAACATTTGAGATTTTTTGCAGGTGGATATGCCCCACAGATAAAAGGCGTAATGCAGCAAACRCTCGTGCAGGTCTGCCTTCAGCAACACATTCCTCTACGTGCAAGTACACAGTGAGAAACGTTTGAGCATCAGGAATTCAGGATACACCTCTCTTGCCTATATGAGAGCTACCAGACTATGCTCACTATAAGGTGGCACTGAAAGTTTAGAACCCTGACATCTACAGCATGCTGGGATGAGCTGAGACAAGCCTCTGTTCCCAAAGGCTAGTTGTCTCCACTTTGTTTTTGAAGAGATTGYAATAAGAATTCCTTCAAGAAACTTCTCTTGAACTTAATTCTAGACTAAACAGATGTTAGAAGACTTGCATGTTTCTATAGTTTGAGAAGGGAACAGAGGATGGATTCTTTGGTCCTTCCTAGGCTCGCACAGGCACACATATATGTGCATGTGGACGACTACAGCTCTTATTATATGAGTTACTTAAGACTCTGTGRTAGGATTAATTCCAAAACATATTATTTTTATTCTTAGTATCAGTGAAAATTAAAGTAAGTGAAAGCRATACTGGGGCTAGACAGGATTTTTACTTAGTCTGTTGGGAAACYTCTGATTGTTCTGACATATTGCTACCTTAAAAGTGAGTTTCAAAATCTTGTATATCCAGATTTTATGTCAAGAGTAATTTTTTTAAAAAAGAAAAACTCAACTCAAATGAATGCATATCACGTATTCTCTTCTCTATCTCCCCTTAGCTACTGTTGCCTTACACAAAGAAAACAAAACTGGCCCAGGATGAAAACACACAAATACACACAGTCTAGCATTTCAAATAATATTATTCAAGATGATGTGAAATGATGGCAGTRTGCTTGGGCTGTATGGAAGCAGTTTGTTACAAAACCCAGCAGCTAATTTAGGGAGTAACACAGACAGTTATGTCTCTGAAAAAGCTCTCAAAAGTAATCTTTCCAAATATCTTGGTATTTAGGCRTACTAGGAATTTTATGAGAATGGAAAGAAATTATGGAAATTTTACTGCACAGAGTTGTTACTTCCAAAACCTTTGTATTTGAATAGCAGGCACTAATGTAAACATGATTATACACTTCAGACAAGGTAGGCTAATTCTCTTCCTGTGAAAAAGCTGTTCACACAGAAACAAAATCCCAGTGTGTGGAAGGAGGGGTCTTACCCAGAATGTTCAGAAAACATTCTGACTTAAGAAGAACATCAGTTCTTTTAGGAAAAAACGGAACTTCCTCAACCCCTCTAAAAGTTAGTAGGCAACTTTTACCAGTTTTCACAAAACTTTRCTGTTTCAATGCACCACCAAACAAACTTTATTCCCTTATTTCAGAAAGATATATGCTTTCAAGGAAGAGCAATRATTACAGAAGCATCAACCAACTTGATACTTGCTCTTCTGGAACAAAACAAATACTTTAAATCCATGATGAAAAGTTTTTCAATAAATTTGTTCTTCAAATAAGATTCATCATCAAAATCTGTAAAAATCAACAGGTAATGGAAAGGGCCAGAGGTTGACCTCTGAGTGACAAGTAAAAAGAAGGAATTAGGAATAGAAAACAGAACATTAAAAAACACCAAATAGTGMAACATTGGACAGTCTGTTACCTCATCATCATCTGCATCATACTGTGCATAATGCTGCTCCAGCAGCTCTCTCTGGCGGCGTTCTTGCTCTAGAGTTTGGCTGATCAGCTGCGCAACCTCACTCACTTGTCCCGGTTTTTCTCGTCCAATTACAAACCTATAGAAAACATCAGTGAAAAAATATTACTCAACKGTTTACTAAGATTCTAGGGTTTTATCCATTCTAGTATGGGGGGTGGCCTTTTCTCCAAAGATACGCAGTTGTGATTGTTTCAAATGTGTTCTGTGAATGAGATTTGTCACAAGGGCACTGTGTAGGAGGAGTGATCAGACCATGATAGGTCTGCTCCCCTGACAGGAGGGGGAAAATAGAAGTGACCATTAAAAGCCTTCACTCCAAGTTCCACACTCTGAGTTCCAGTAAAGTGTMATTTACTTCCATTCCCTTCAGAGCCATGTATTTTCCAGAAGGCTACAGAAGACCAGACTGTTATAGATGCAGAATAACAGCACAGGTGCACTTATGGCACCTTACAGTGAAAGGAACATGCATCAGAGTAACAACTCCTTTCCACCCTGATTTAGAAGGTACCTTCTCTTTCTGAGCTTTTAGATTTGTCTTCCTCCGGTCTATAAAACAGGATCTATTTCTACATTTTAAAATTGGACAGATGCTATTTCCTTAATTTTAAGCTGCATTTAAATCTTCCTTTTATTTCATGAACTTCTGTTGCTAAGGAACGTTTTCTCCACKGTTAGCTACTGCCGAACACTGGGAGCACACTTCCTTGGCTTAACAAAAGACAAGGGAAGTGCCTCTTTCTTGGTTGAGACTTACAAAAATGYTTCTCAGTCTTGCTTTCAGCAACTAGAACTCAGAATTGGTTTGGACTGTAACACTTCCTTTTTTCAGCACAGTGGCATAACCATAATTAAGTATGTTGCTATCTACAGAACTAATCATAAACACCCATTACATAGTACCAATACACTGTGAACTACTGAACAAAAGCACAGTTTAAARATGTCAAGCTGAAGAATAATTTTCTTAGAAGGCTAGAAAGATAATTAGGTAATTACAGATGAAAGAACTATTATGCAGAGCTGAAAAGCACARTAAGGTGACACTGAGATACTGAATATAGTAAATTATTTGTTTCCACAACATTTGGCTCAATTGATGAATTTAATTTATCATTTGAATGAGAAGCAGAAATGTGCATTATATCCCATGTATGAAAATTCTTTTCATTAGTACTGCCCATCACTGTTAAAAGCCCTTGGCATTTGTCATCCATGCGTAAGCCAACTTCCCGTGAGTGGATGACCCTGGATCCATTTCCTATGCCAAACAATTTTTCAGATTCTATGAAGAAGTCAGGCACTACAGAAAGGAGTGCAATTTGGAGATTATTTCAACATCATCAAAATATCCAAGTAAGTAATTACTTTCAAAGGGGTAAGAAAGGTGAGAATGAGTGACTCCATTTGAAATAATGACACAAATACTCTGAAAATAATTTGTAGAACAATGTCTTAAAAACATCAGTAGCAAACAGAGCAGAAACTAGAACAAAATCAAGGCAAGAACACCAGAATTTTAATCCTGATCAAAACAGACCACAGTCTGGCACTCATATCCCACTATTACGAAATATGACATTAGTTCTCAGTAATGATAAAGACTTTGGGCTGAAAGAAAAAGAATGTTTCTTCATGGCCCCTACACTTCATCTGTTCTGCATACTGACTCAYAAACAGATCCTGTTTCCTCTAAATTTTGATTTTAGAGCCAAGTATTACAAAGACTAAACCAGTCATGTTTTCAGACTGAATTGGGAAGAACAATGAACTTTTGAAATTACTGCATGAAGTAAGAAAAGGATTTAATCTATATTTGCTATGTATCTCCTCCAATGTAAAAACAAAAGTAAACATRGGAGAAAACCCCTTCTATTTTAAACAAACATTTTAAGCAACATTATGCAGGAGTATATCATTTACACATAGCAGAGAGAGCACATTTGGAAACACATGAGGGAGACCCTCAATGTGTAAAGTTATGAAACCACACAAAATGATGCAAATATTATATTCCCTCTGGCCCTCTGCCTGGTAATTGACCTTCCTTAGAAATTACAAGACTCAAAATACTTCATACAATCGTTTTTGAACACTGAAAATTTAGAATAGACAACATCTAATGGATCTGAAATCTGRTAATTCCTCATTATTTAGAAGTGGGTTTTGACACATTAGACTGTAATRCGATAATATTTTCATACAGACAAACAAGATTAGGTAGGATGTAAAAATATGAAACCTTATTAACTRAATTTTTCTTCTCATGCCAAAGCCACTTACAGTTTACAATGATGTGATTTTCAAGGCTTGAATCACATGTCAGAATAAAGTTACTCAGTGATACCTAAAGCTGTTAGATGATACATGAAGAAAAGCCTCCAAGCAATGACAAACTTTAAAGCAAATGTTTKCCAAAATAGAAATATATAAGTAATGTTCAATCTTCCTACAATTTATAGCTTTGGAGTGAGACATATCCAAAATGTTTCAGAATAATTTAGAAGCATTCAACCTACAATTTATGTCAGTTCTAGATAAAGAATTGTAAATTTGTCAAATAGAATAATGTCTTCCCAGCAATTACAGCTTTTACAAASTACACCAAACTTTTTGTCATGTTACGTTCCATGACCTTAAAAATACTATGATGAATATAATTATACTTAACTTGTAATTGAGATAAACCATGAATTACAAAGCTACAATTTAAAGARAGGTGAATAAAAATTACTTAGAAAATCATAAAGCATGGGGAGTTATTAAAACTCTAGGCATGAATTAGCTATTTATTCATAGAATGGCTTTAAATACAAGAACTATCATAATCTGGTGTTTAAATATGAGAAAGAGACATAAGGCTGTGACTGAACCATAATATGGACACTTCAACAAAATGGATAATTATATATTTCAAATCACTCTGGCTTAACAAAATTAAGCACTTGCATTTCAGACTTGATTAATTAGTCTCAAGGGCYAGAAGCATTATAAGAAAGAACTATAAATTCTATCAGCAATAATATATTTAAGAAGCTGGTTATGTTTTTTGATATGAGACAAATGAGCATTTTACAGCCATTAAATCACATCAAAATAATATTCCCCTTAATTATCAAAGCCAGCAAAAGCAAAATAAACCCCAGCAAATCTGTGATACAGCCATCACTGCACTAAATCTCAGATCATTACTGATTTTTTTTTAAGTCTGCAGAAAAGAATGAAGGAGGAGGAGAGAGGCAGGGCATGAACTGCCCTTGATACTCAAGAGTTACATGCAATTTAGCTGAATTACCAGCTGTGAAATATCCTATGTGGTTGTAGTTAAAATGAGCAGGGACAGAGCTAGAAATATGATTAATATTTGTYTCTGTCTTGGATTTTAGAATATCTAAAAGAATGACATATCTTGAAAAATTGAAAAATAATTACAGTAGTGGTGGTTAAGAAAAGCATTTTACCAAAATTGGCAGCAACTCCTACATCTCATTCAATCCATGATTTGAATATTTTACAGCACACCTGACACACAGCTTTCTGCATATTTCCAGCTTTTATTAAATGAGGATCTGCAGACCTGTGATCCTTGCAATAACTTACTGATTTTTTAATCAAACCAGGAATATTATTATGAAAATTGATTATATTACAAAATATTTCCACTTTGAAAGTAACTTTGGTACTAAAAAAATGTGTGAAGGTACCAAATCTGCGATGCAAAAGAGAAGTTCTACAGCACAGACTTTTAGTGACATGAGTTAATGATTTCTCCTGAAAACACTTCAGGCATTAAGTGCTCAGTTAAAAATACATTAGCATGSTTTCCTTAAATTCAACAAAAATCAAGTAAGAATACAGCAAACACATTCTAAGAAAGAATGGGAGTTTTTCTGTAACAGGATACAAAATCTTTTCTTCTAACCTTTCCTAAAAGTTCGGTCCGTAAAAATGTACAGTAAAATACATTCAGGGAGTTTTGCAGTTAAATGCCTCATGCCTGGAACTGTTCAAGGCCAGGATGAATGGGGCTTTGAGTAACCTGTTCTAGTGGAACGTGCCCCTGACCACAGCAGCGGGGTTGGAACTAGATGATCTTTAGGATCTCTTCTAACTCAAACCATTCTATGATTTTAAAAAATATTTTCCTCTGAGCATTAGGCTGAAGCTGCTTCTGCTACCATTTATCTCATTTATTTCAAGATGTCTTCAATTACCTACTCTGGCTGCTTCCATTACGTTAACAGCCACATAATTAACCCAAAGTGCTAAAAGGGGTGTGAACCCTGTTAAGAAAGCAGTTTAGTCACAGCAGCACAAGCTGGAACTGTTGTGATTTTAATGAACAAGATCAACCTCTCTCAAATGCAGAAGTCACTGACTGCACATAAGGAATTCACCATCTATGAGGTTCCTTTACACTTTTTGATATTAAATAATCTGAAACTCATGAACACTCTTTGTATCATTGAATAATTTCAGTTGGAAGGAAACTGGTCCAACCTAAGCCCCTGATTTCAAAAGAAGGCCAACTTCGTCATGGCCTTGATCAGAATCACCCTTGCTGCAACTTCTGTCAATTTTCTGTTATTCTGTCTCTCTACTGAGAGTACAAAGAATCTGGGTTTGCCCATTCTACCTCATGGAAGGTAGTTGAGAGAGCAGTAAGATGCCTGACATCCCACTCTTTTCTTTAGACTGAAGATGTTCTTTCCACCTCTTTCCAGGATGTTGCCTGCACATCTGCTCTCTAGCTCACAGTGCTGCACAGGGATTTGCTTGCTTCAAATGCGAGACTCACATGAGCCCTTCTCTGATAAGGWTTCTGTCAGCCATTCCTGCAGGCTGTAGGACCCTGATCTTCCTGAAGATCCCATGACTGCAGCCTGTGTTAGCCTCTCTACCTCATGTGCAAACTTGCCAACAMTGCCCTTCAGCCTTATGGCAGTAAATGCACCCAGCCTGCCCTTGCACCAGAGACAAGCACCTGCACAACAATCTCGAAACCTGCCAGWTGGAACCAAGGCGACTGGGAGAGGGAAATTAAAAAAGTTTGCTTGGAATTAGGGGATAAGTGACACACACCTAACAAACAAGTGAAGAACTCTGCTTGGAGATCAGCACCCAAAGTAACACAATGAAGTGACAACCATCAGTGCATGAAAGGGGCAGTGACTGAGTGAAATTATTAAAGGTCAAATAAGAAATATCTAAAAGGGCAACCTGTGTAATATCTAGTGCAGGATGCTGGCTATGTGAAGCCAGTGCAAACGAGCAAACTTTGGGGAAGAGCTTCCAAGGACCCTGGAGAGAGAGTTTCCAGTAAGATGAACTGCTGTGAAATTGTTCTGCAGTCTCCATCCTTGCCGCAAGACCCAGGATGGAGCAACGTACCCTGAGTTYAAACACAGACAGCAGAACTCCAACTTATCACTTTGGGTAGAAGGGACCATGCCATGAGCAGGGACATCTTCCATTAAATCAGGTTGTTCACGGCCCCATTCAACCTGGCCTTGAACAGTTTCAGGGATGAGGCATTCACAAATTATCGGAGAAACCTGTTCCAGTGCCTCCCTACCGTGTGAGTAAGGAACTTCCTAACATGCAATCCAAATCGCTCCTCTTTTAGTTTAAAACCATTCCCCCTTGTCCTACCACTATTTGTCTGTGTAAAAAGTCACTCTACCTATTTTTTACAGAGCACCTTTTCAGTAATGGAAGGTACTATAAAGTCTCCCCAGAGTTTTTGCTTCTCCAGGCACTCCCAACTTGTCTCCAGGAGAGATCCTCCAGCYCTCTGATCATCTTTGTGGCCTCCTCTGGACCCACAGCACCARGTCTGTGTCTTTCTTGTGCTGAGGACCCCARAGCTGGAKGGAGCACTGCAGGTGGGGTCTCACAAKGGCAGAGAAGAGGGGCAGAATCACCTCCCTCATCCAGATGGCCATTCCGCTTTTGATGCTACCCCAGGATGTGGCTGGCCTTCTGGACAAACAATAGTATCAACAGTGCTGGTGCAGGAGCAGCAAAGTCACAGATGAAACATCAGAAAAGCCTCAGCAGACTCTAGAGCATCTCWGATATGAGCCCCTAATAAACCATGCTACTATCAACACTAAGTTGATATTGAGTCAGAYGAAGAAGTCATGTAAAAAACCCACACAGTAATATTAATGCACTCAGATTAATTATTCCCACAGAAATCAATTCTAGTCTAGGGCCTCACTGACACATCAGCTTTACTCAAGAGTACTTCAAAATTAGCCAAGGGATTCAATATTTGGCACCTCTCCAGACTCTGGTCCTTCCATTGCTCTGTTCTTCTGAGAGTGCACGTTAAAGAATCAATTCCATCTCTTTCCAGACAGCTTGACAGTATTCCAATAAAATGCTTGCTTAAAAGGTTTCCTTGAATACAGGGTGATAATTTAATCAGCATTTTTAATAGCACCACATGATTCCTATGGGAATGGCCAGTTCAAAGAAACACATTTGTAAATCCATGCTTTAACATACCTGAAGGCAGTTCACCTCTGTTAAAAGGTACAACATGGCTAGCAGGGCATGTTTTAAAAAAACCTGATTGGTTTTTAAGGTGAGATCTGTCTTCCCTTATGTTCACCCATGCTGGCATCCATGAGGAAGAAATCCAGGAAGAAAATACAGATGGATCACAAGTAAGCTCCTGAGTTCAGCCCATGCCCTTAATCTGGATGATTACATGAATCCAGATTCCAGGCAAGACAGACCATCCTCACAGCACAACCCAGCTAAATGCTCCTAGAGCACCATCCGTGTAGTTTGGTGAGTTATCCTGTAAGGATGAATAATTCTGCAGGTTTTTCTGCCCAGCTATTGCAATGTTGTATCCCATTAATCAAGGTGCACCAAAACTCTGTGGAAGCTTCCAAAGCATAGCATCTTGGATGTAGGAGTAAATAAATAAATTAGCTAAATAAACATATATTATGATATTTCAGTTGCAGGCTTAGGGGTTTATGCTAGATCCAACCAGCTTGAKGATGAAGTGATTCAAAGCCTGTCAAGTTGTTCCTTTTTCTGAGAAAAGGAAAGCTGCTCCTAATGAAATCCAGTCCCACTGAATCTTACTCATTCATGTTACACTTAATTTTAAAAGCCATGCTCCAATACCTAGAAAAACATTTTCTAATTCAGACAAAATACTCAAATGAAGATTTCTCTATATAATTTCACACTCAAACATATAATTTCCTGTCCAAATGTGCAAACATTTTGAGAAAAAACTTGCCATAAAATTCAAATTAGCAAGAACTCAGGACACAGGGGCTATGTTTATGCCAGTAAATTACACAGTGCCAGGGAATGTTTCCAAGTACTAGTAACTGATCATCATATTAAAATCGTATTACATCACTAAAACATTCTTTGAAACAGTTTGACCCAARTTAACTAATATTCTACTAAAGAATATTGACACAGTGCAGGAGTTAGCAAAGGCTAGGAGTCAGTTTGGATGTTTCCAATGAATAGTTTGGATGTGGCCATCAAGCCCAGAAAGGTACAACTCCTTAAGGGTAGGAGCACTGACCACTCTGGTGCCAGCTGGACTCAGCACGAAGAACAGTGCAAGGCACAGCCTGTCTACTGCAACAGGCACAGCCAAGGAATACAAACCAGCTAAGCAGGGATGAATGCACTCTTATCTCACCCGTGCTAAGGGGTCAGAGTACTCTTGAGTAATTTTTCATGTTCAGCACACTACTCCTGGTAGTGTTACAGAACAATTACCAGCGCCTGYAGGAGTTCTTTGCAGAGACCAGAAAGAAAACAGCTTATATTATGGAATCTTTAATCCACCACAGAGGATTAAACAGGAGAAATTCACACTATTTTGGCAAACAGCACCACACATTTAGTTTCTGCRGGATCCACAATTCAGGTTTATCAAAGAAGCAGAAAGTGCACCAGGCACACGTGGCTTCTGAAGCAGCCCAGCATGAAGTCCCAGCTCAGCAATCAACAYTGCAGAGCAAAGGGCTTTTTTATCCTCCTCTTTTTATCTCCTCAGCTCCAGCACTTGGATTCAAGGAAAAAGAAACAGACAAGGAAGGGAAGAACAAAACCACAACTCCCAGCCAGAAAACAGATAACTTAACCCAGCGTTTTGAGTCAGATATGGAGTTTGGTATCTTTTGGTTTGGGTCCTGTCTCATYACCCAATAATTAGCAGTCCTGTCTCTGCCACAATGTGGATCTGCATGATGGAGACAGGCTGTGAATTTTAAAGGATTCAGCTGTTTCACAGGATAAGAGCACAGGCACGCAAAATAAGAAGGAGCAAAAGAAAATCTGCACAGCCATGTGCACTGGGAGAAGAGAAGATTATTACCTAGACAAAGGAGTCACAACAAAGCCGTGCTGTCCACTGTTAACAAACAGCATTCCCATCGAGGCATACTGCTGCAGGTGAGATCCTGAGGTGGACTTCAGCTGGCCCCTACACTGGCTTARTTCTTGCAAAGACACGACTGTAAAAATTACCTTTCCAGATGCTGTGGTGGCAAGCAAAATTAACAGCAGGCATGCAAATACTAGTTTTGGAAACAGTGCATTTTTCAGAAAAAAATCAGCTCAAGATGGGGTGAGGAATTAGCTGAGGAAGGAATAAATAACATTTTAAGTTGATGTTAATGAACAATCAATTATTTTTACTTTTCATCCTTTAATTGTTCCTTGTGTAAGAGCTACATAAAAGTAGAATCTTGCCTGAAAGGTTATATTTTCAGTTTAGTAAGAGATAAAAAAATTACATTAACTACTTGGGAGTTGAGACAGAACCCTGCTTTGAATTAGAACTGCTCAGATAAGAAAAAACAAAAAGTGGCAATTTTTTTTTTTTTTCAGAACAGAGAATAGTTAATTGTGAAAAGCCAGAGGGCTGGATAGCTSTTAGAACATACTCTTTAATGATCTAGACGATTAATTAGACACAGCAAAATTGGCCAATTATTTAAGATGGAAAGATTTTGATGTGTTTCAACAGGATTTAAATAAACAAAAGCAGGTAAACTCATCGGCAGGTTAAAATTAACACAATTAGAAACTTTCACAGTGGTAAGTCATGATAAACCAAACAGGTTTTGCACAGGTTCTGTGTGGTTCCCTAAAAAAAATCAAGAACTGACTGAAAAAGCACCATGAGAGCATCCRCTCAGTGCCTAGCAACAGTTTGGAAAGCTGAGAAAATGTTTAGTCACATTCATACCACAGGATACGGAAGGAGGACACAGAATTTAAAATTTGCCTCCCCAGTAAAATACTGAATTTCCTTAAAAGAAACCTTTCAGAGGAAATTAATAATGCTAAAAGCATACAAGAAGCATATGAAAGACTGGAATTTTCTGATGATTCTCTCATGCAAGACCTTTCTACTTATCAGTGCAGTAAGTCTTCCCAAAATCAGATCCTCCTTTCCTAGGACCATGCCCGTCCCAGAACTGTGTGAGCACAAWTCTTTGTATCCAGTAAGTATGAAAAAAGGATGAAGTTTTCTCTATGAAACAACTAGATTTTTTCTCTTGTGGGTATATTCAAGAAAAAAAACATTCCCTGGAGGCAAACAACTTCTTGAGTGAGCTTTCTCTTGCGAAGACCACAGGGTCTCCCAGCACCCTTTCACTGATGAACAGGGGAACAAAGTGGGGTCACAAAGGCTCAACATATCCCAAGCAGCTTCAAAAAACTGCACGTCTGATATTCAAGATCACAGCCCACGGGGAGACTGCAAGCAAAATAACACAGGAGAAACTCCATGACAGGACAGGATTCCCACTGTCTAGCTGTCTCCTTATCCTATCTTTCATGACTGCAGGAACCACTCACAAACTTCAAGCTGATGGATTACATCCCAAATGGGGTCAAAAGAAGCACACAACAATTAGTGGTATTAGTGTGGCACTGCCCTCTGATCCATTAATCTTAGAGCAGGAGGAACACTCAACAATAATGAAAACAACACTCATTTCAAATCCCTCCTGTATATAATCAAATTCTGAAATCCACTAATGTATCAGTAAACTAAATAGTTGTGCAAAATCATAAAGAAGACTTGATATTTACATCAGTTGAAATAGCATTCATAGTTGTATTTGCCTGATTAGAGTCACRAGGGCACTAATTCTCATCCTGAAAAACAGAAGCTGATTGCCAGCTGGGATTATGAAAGAATTCCATCTCTTTTCTTTGCCTCACAGGCTACARAGTACATCTGGTGGGTACTGATTATCTTTCTAGAAAACATTATAAGAAAGAATAATTTAATTTATTATCATTGAAAAAGTCAAATTGCTTGAGCCAATGATCTTCAATTATGGTATGACGATTCTGCTGGATAAAATAATCGTGTATGCATATGTTTGTTCTTCTTTCCCCTCCTCTCAGCMTCATCTAGAACAGTTCAAAAGGTAAAAAGCCATGTCTTCATTTTCACCCATTCTTTACTGTGTCAGCTAYGGACAGTCTGGATACATTTTTTCTGGYAGAAAAAAAWTGCAAAAATCTATTCTAGGTCAACRACTTCCACTGTCAGTATCATTCAAAGCRTTCAGAAGGCTCAAAGGAGAAAAATAAATCACTAAGTATTGGTATTATGCAAGCTCTCTGAAGAGGTATTGACCACATTTATTGCAAAGAATTAAGAAGTGGCTTTAATGTCATTCTATTCATGAATGTCCTTTCTTTACAACTGATCTCACATAATAAACCCTGTTATAAAAACCAGCATGCACTTGGACTAGATTAAGGACAAAACGACTTCATACACACAATGCTGTGGGATACAAAYGTGAAGTGATACCAGTGAAAGGCACACAAACTCTGTGTGTACAGGACACCGGGCAGAAGAAAGGCACAAATTCTGTATGCTGTGATCACAAAGAGAACTACGCTTATTAAAGCAGCTCTACAAACCCCATCAAGCTGACACTACTGAACAACAGATCTGCAAGTGTGAATGTGATTTCTCCTGTGAGGGAGGGATTTGTGAAGCTGTCTTGCCTTGGATCAGGTGAGGTGTGCTCGTACACTGCCTATATAGACTGGAGGCTCAGCTGGGACATTCCTGTGGATGGCAGGAGGGGTTCAGAAAGCAGCAGCCTCTTCCACTGTGCCCACTCCCTCCGTGACACGGATCATCAAGGGCAGCTGCCATGGGAATGGTGCTCCAAGGGCAGTAGCACTGTTCCCTGCACTACCAACAGGTAGGAGCTGACAGCTGGCAGCAAGAAAGGGATTTTGCCCCAGAAGACCCTCCCATGTTGTCCCTAATGTTCTGGAGCAGTTCAAGTGCAGARGTTGTCAGTGTCTGCCAAAGAGGGTGGGGATGAGGGATTCTCCATCCTAGCTGTAATACAGCAGGAAGGAGAATCTGTCAGAAACCAACCATCCTCTCCACAAACCAAGCAGCAGCCAGAGCTCTTKTGTCACATATCAAAAGAAAAACAGTCAGGAAGTTAAAAATACTTAATTTCTTTTTGTATCTAATTTCATCAATATTAGCTCTCACTTTCTTTACAAGCAAATGTTTAAACCTGCATTGAAGCCAAAACGTCAAGCATCCTGAAATATCCATCCCCAAAAACAGCTTTCTGGACCTGTTTTTCTTTTTGTGTAACTAAAACCAATGCAGAGGATCAGGCAACACAATCATCCAGGACTGGACCAGAAGCTGTGTCACACAAGACTTGGCCACCTTGTAAAGTCTCACTTCCAGCCTAGCACAAACCAGGGGAAAAAAAATCACACATTTCTCCACTGGCATGCATAAATAAGTCTTTCTGAGTTTTTTTTTTTTTTCCATTAAGTTTTAAATGAAACAAAAAATTCAGGAAGTTGCAACAGATTCTATCCATTTTTTTCTTCTAATTAGAAATATACATTAGTAAGACACTGCTAACCATACGGTATGCTATTTATATATGAATTATTAATATTTTAGTATTATTTTATATTGTAACTCATACAGTATTTTAAATTTATTATTAAGTTGGGGTTTTTTTTTACTAGTTTTGACACTAGCACACTGGGTCATTTTTTCCATGAAAATTCAATATCTTAATCATACCAAGAAAAATGTAGAAACTCAAATATCTCTTTGATAAATGAGACCTGTCAGAAGCCAATGGTCCCAGTGCACAGGATATACAGTATACTTGACAATTTGAGCTCAACAACAATGAAGAAATACTTTTTTCAGTCCCCTAYTTTGTGACAAGGGTCTAAATTGTAACCAGTCTCACGGTAATTTATTTCCTGAGAGAAGATTGTGGGAGTTTTGTGTGAAAATCATTTTATGATTCTTCCTTCCTCCATTATTTTCCCATGGAAGCAAGTATTCTATTCTGTAACTTATGCAGTCATAATTATACCAACTAAGATGATTACAAATGTATACAATACACATGTTTTATGTGAGTGCTTTCTTTTTTCCTTTTTCCTTTTGAACTAGAACATCAAACACAAAATACACATAACATTTGCTTTGTGTACCAAAACACAGGAACACATTATTCTCTGTCATAAGGATTTTATGTTTGAAGGTCCCTGCTGCAGAAAACCTAATAAAGTATGAACTCATTTCCATAGTTAAGTCAGAAGGAACACTCACAACACACACTCCTCCCAGAAATAGTAATAGTGTAACTTTAACTGTAAATGTTACACAGAAATATACTCTCCTGTAATTACACTACAGTTTCTCATAATTCTTTTTCCTAAATAACCTATTTCAAATAAAACACTGATCAACCACCCCCAAGATTCTTTGCAGAATCCACATCCCACCATTATTCCTCAATGTTATGCAGGATCAGCTATGGAATTACAGTGGAAATGCACACGCCAACATATTAGCCCCACCACTTGAGGGGGTCTGCATATATTACCACCCATAGTTTAGTCATGGTTCAAAAAAAGTCAGCTCTGAACTCATTAATTAAAGAATTCAGCTGTATTCCCTAGAGAAGATTTTAAAGAGAACCTAGAGGTGACTACAGAATGGCTGCTGCTTTTACAATATGCCAAAGATATTTTTGGATTTATTTTGTGGAGTTGACTCTTTAYTGAAATTAACAAGCTATTGAAAAACTATGTCACTGCAAAGGATTTTAAATGGCAAATGAGTTCAYTTCTAGGGAAACAATGTTCTTATTAATTTACAGACATTTTACAGCTTTGCACTCACATTACTTCAGAAGCTTATTTGCAGTATGTTACATTTTCCAGACTGTTCATTATTTTWCAGGGACAGCGATTTTTACAGGGACACCTTTCAATGAATAGCAGTATAGGAGCAGAGAGAAACCCACAGATGGTGCTGGGAGCTCAGTTAATTAATACTGGGATGCTCCGTTCCTCAAGTTGGTGGCTGTTACCACTACTACGTCCAACAATCTCCCCTCTTCTGTGCTRAGCTGGCATCTGAGGCACCAGAGTGCTCAACTCCTCCTGCTCCAACCCTGGAGTGAGAATGTGGCCAGTCTCTCCATGGGAAGAGCAGGGAGGTGATCAGTGGCAGCAGCAGTTTTCATCTGACCAAYACCCATGACCTTCATCATTCCAACTAATACAAACAGCCACGGACATCTTGACTTGTGATCAGGGGCACAGTCATCAACTATATGCAATTTCAGCTCGTCTTGGTGGTCATATTTTTAAAAGCTAACCCAAAACAAAATGCAATACTATATTTGATCCCTCTTTTGGAATCAAAGGAGAGAAGACGCAAAGAGCCCCAAACCCCCTGACTCTACCTGGGCATACTGAAAATCCTCTGAAGGAAGCCAGATAATCTTAAGTATTAAATTACAATCTCTTTTTCCCTTCTAACATACTCACCTGACTTTGTCTTTGGTGTTTCTAAGAACGGTTGCAGCAAAATTTTGTGTAACACCAACCAGACTGATGCCATCAACTTCCACAATTTGGTCATTCACCTGGATCCTTTCAGAAAAAAACACAATTGCATAAATAACTGTATAATTTCTGTGAATTTTCAGCAAAACTCAGCTTACAGAGATCTTTCTAGTTTGACTTTAAACACATCTCAGCCATAAAATGATTGAGATAAATATGAAAAATTAATCATTCCTTGCACACAGACATTTCATAAATCCAGTTTCAAAATTACCATTACAGTTAATATCATCTATTAATTATCCAGCCCCTTTCCTTGCATACACATACAGCAACACAATCTCTTCAATTTGTCATATGAATTAAATTAAATGAGATACTTGAACAGCTCTTATATCATTCTTTCCTAAGCCAATCTTGGAAAACAGCATAAGACATAGCTCTGGCATTTCATGCTAATGGAAAAAAAATGTAATATTTAACTAAAACAACCTGCTCATCTGTGGAGAAAAGAGCTTATGTATCAGATCCAATTGTGACATACTCTCTTAAGATATTTCATCTAACTTGTTCCAAAAAGATGAATTCCCAGTGTAAGTGTGATCTTGCTGCACACAATCATAAGACCTTGGACTGTTTTAATGAGGGCTCTCTTTGTGAAACCAAACACCTATTTACAATGATAGATATTTAATGCAGAAAAAGTTAAGACAGAATAAAAACCATGCTGCTTTTATCTGAAGTAAGAAATGCTAAAAAATCCCTAGAGCAGGCACTGGACTCATCTGGATTACAAATCCCTGGAAGATGACTGCTACACTATTCTTTAGAAATGCATGATCTCCAACAGTTTCTAAATAAAAACCAAACACATCCCCARCTAGTCAAAGGGAGCAATTTTCAAGTGCTTGCATGGATTCTATTGATCCAAACTATACAGTTTACAAAGCAACCAAGAAAAAAATGATGAAAAAATCATACTTAAATTATATGAAAATACCTAAATTAATGCATTTAACATYTTAGGATGCACCAGTGATAAGATTCCTTTTCAAAGAACAGCAGAGGCTTCAACAGAGGGCTGAAACATTTTGACTTGGAGCACTACTTTTCCTGCCAAGTCTGAGGAAATGCTTTGCAGTTTTACATGTGTTCAAGCAGTATCTTCCGTTCTCTGGATTTCACTGATGAGTAAGAAATACAGTATTTATTCTTTGGCAGCCTCACACCACAGAATGTCACTGTGTTCTAGGCAGGATCTCCCTTGAAAAAGGCAGCCTACAAATCCCTATTTTGAAAATCATATTAGGCATTTCAATCTCAGAATTTTATTTCAATTTTCACTGAAACATTTCAGAAATACAGGAATCACATTAATATTTAATTTTTACTCTTTTTTTTTTTAACTTTAGCAAACACCGAGTGCAGTCAGATGGCCACAGGAGTTTCTAGAAAAGGACTTCYAAGAAGCTGGTGCCCACTGACTGGGAAACTGTCACCCTCTTGGCTGAAAATGGTGGAAGAACAGATTCCTTTGAGATGACAGCKTAGCTACAACACTGCACATCACTACACAGTGGACTAGCAGTGTTCATACAGATACACAGGTACAGGATTTCAGGTGATGAAACATCATGTTAAAGAACTGCTACGTGCAGCTTGGTAGGTGGCTCTACCTTGATTCAGACTAATTCCATTTGTCCTCTAGGCATATTTTGTATCTCCTTCTTTTTTGTTTGTATGGCTCCTAAATTAACTTTCAACTATTATTTTTATGGCCACTGTTCCCCCAATTTCTTTCTGACTCTATAAACACATATTTTAACTATAAAGAAACATAGATAAATATCAACATACAAAGGGCAGCCTTSCCATTAGGGCCCCCTCCAACAGCAGCTCTAGACCTCCTCTGTCCTTRAATTTAATTTCAAACATGAATGAAAAATTAGGGTCAGATTGCCAAAGCCTGAATTACAGGTATTTTACTGCTTTCATCATTAATAAAATTGGTAATTCTTCTGACAATTATTTCTAATGCTCATGACTTTAAACTCTGCCTGCAGATTACAATGAATTAGCAACTACAGAAACAAACCAACTAAAGTTGAAGAAATTATTTGCACAATTGCTCTGTATGATCAACTGAAAAAATTAACTTGTGTGGAGACAACATCTAGAGCTTAAGTTAACACCTATGAAATGTTTCAAAACTCTTGCTCCCAATGTTGTCAAAATACTTWAAAAAGTAAATGATTCATCACAATAATTTGAAAGAAGCAGCTRTAGATTGATTGATCCAGAAAAAGGTTTTCTTTTTCATACTCAGTCTAATGACTGATTTCATATTTTTCACACTATTAATAATCTCTCCTAATATTTAACAACATGCTTGCCTTTGGATTCATCTTGAAGCACCCTCCTTGATTAAATACTGGCACACAATAATGACATTTTAAAATGACAACTAAATGCTACCTGTTTGTCTGCAGAAACATGAATGAAGCCAGTGGTGTTAAATCATGAGAAACCCCTTGTGCAGATTTTGTATTTCCATGGAAAGCAAGTACTTTATATCACCACTTGATGGGTCTTTCAACAGAATATAGAAGCTTTCCTACAGATACTGTAATATTTTAAATTGTAGTTTCAGAAGAACCTGGTTGAAGATTGCTAAGCAATTATTCAGAATATCTGATGCAACTGTTGAAATAAGTTTTATTTTCTGGTAGGAGACTTTGTTTTGCTATCAGTGTTAATGATTAACTAGGCTTTTCACGAAGATGAAGTTAATAGGACCTTTACAGTTGATGCACTGTATTATGGAACTGTCTGGTCCTGACTGAGAGGATTACATATCCTTTCCCAAGTGAATGATCAGTCAGGCTCTCAAAGAGAAAATCAGAATCCTATTTCTCAGCTGACTGAACATTCTGCCAGTTGAAAACCAACACAAATATTAGAATGGTCAAAGAATGATATTATTTTTTCTCAGCTGGCAAGCTCCTTTCAGATGTCATCTAGGGAAATGAAAGAAGAGACTTGTGATGGAACATTAACTTCTGTAGCCCACTCAAACATGTAATTAATGAGAGGAAAAGAAATTACAGATCATGACAGAGCAGAAGTGACTGATTTTCAACCGGAGAATTTCATGAAGAATTTTCAGTCGTGAGCTTAATGCCTTCTGGCTGAGGTCAAGTATACCTTCAGAAAAACATTCACTTAAATTTGAAGTAATGGATGAAGTCATGACATCTTGAAGTGTCAGCTTCTTCATTTCCCTTCATAATTTTTAAGCCCATAATAAATCAGTACTAGGCCTTCAACTTAATATCCTATTGCCAAAATCTGTAAAAATAACTCCAAGCCCAACCTGGAAGACAATACACCTCAGTAGTTTCAGAGCAATGGTACTAAACATTGCAAGCCACTGCCTTGCAGGGTCTTCTGTTAAAATTTTTGGGGGCTTTCAACAGCCCAACAGCTTTTTTCCTAGCTGAAAAGTGAGAGATGTTCATCAACAAGGAACATGTTACTGGAATATATTTTTTAGAAGACAGCATCAATATCTTAAGAGTTTATTCCTACTCTTACTTATAAACAATATTTCCATATTGTTTATAATTAATATAACAACACATTAATGATTAAAATCAGAAAAGGAGAATGCATATAAGTTGATTTAATTGCCTACATATCAGAGAAGTAATATTTCATTAGCATGAAAATTTTACAAAGTAATGCACTGGGACAAAATGACAAATTGTATGAGTTGGAAGATATTTAAGAATAATTTTCATTATTAAATGATTACACATTGAAGTATTTTTCTATCTCCTACTGAGAAGAGGTTGGCTTTATTGTGGCAGGTTTTGTGCAACACACAGATTGGCATGTGTTGTGTAATACACAGATAACTGTGCCCCATAAGATAGGAAATATTTTATGTTCAAAAGGAACTCTTCAGCCTGCACATACCAAATATGCAATTCTAGAAGCAAGCAGGTTTCATACGAGCATCATATAAGACTACACAGACACACCAATTCACTTCTTTAGTGGGCAAGAATTATGGTACAGCTTCCTATTCCGATTAATTAATGTACTTTCAGGGCTGCAGGTGTGAGAACTGAACTCTGGAACAGAAGACTATCCAAAATAAGAAATGTAAAATAACAGTGAGTTTTACTAAACTTGAAGGGAGTATATTTAGTAAAAGTTTAAACATTCAGATACAAAGATTATATAAGAAATGTAAAATAACAGTGAGTTTTAGTAAACATGAAAGGAGTGTATTTAGTAAAAGTTTAAACATTCTGATACATAAATTATTTCTTTGATCACAAAATTGTCAAGGTTGGAAAACATCTTCAAGATCATCCAATTCAGCCATTAACTTAGCAGCTCAATCACTCCGAAACCACATCCCAAGTGTCACATCCCGATGCCTCTTCAAAACCTTCCAGAGACACTGACTCCACCACCTTTCTGGGCAACTTATTCCAAAGCCWGTCACTCTTCTAGTGAAAAAAAAAAGTTCTAACATTTAATCTGAACCTCGCCTGACACAACTTAAGGCCATTTCCTCTCATCCTTTCACTTGAGATGTGTCAGAAGAGACCAACTCCCACCTGGCTACATCCTCCTTTCAGGCAATTGTAGAGAGCGCTAAGGTCTCCCCTCATCCTCCTTTTCTCCAGGCTAAACATCCCCAGCTCCCTCAGCTGCTCCTCACGGGACTTGTGCTGCAGACCCTTCACCAGCTTTGTTCCCCTTCTCTGGGGAAAGTGTCTTTCTTGTAGTGAGGGGCSCAGAACTGAACACAGGATTTGAGATGCAGCCTCACCAGTGCTGAGAACAGGGGGACAGTCCCTGCCCTGGTCCTGCTGGCCACACTATTGCTGGTACAGGCCAGGATGCCATTGGCTTTCTTGGCCACCTGGGCACACACTGGCTCATATCCAGCTGCCTGTCAAGCAGCACCCCAATCCCTTTCTGCCGAACAGCTCTGCAGTCACTCCTGCCCCCGCCTGTAGCGCTGCCTGGGGTTCTGTGACCCAAGTGTGGGATCTGGCACTTTGCCTTATTGAGCCTCATGCAGTTGTCCTCAGCCCATCGATCCAGCCTATCAAGATCTCTTTGTAAGGACATCAAATGAAGAGAGATCAAATAATCAAACATTGAACAGATCTCCTTTTTTTTAAGTACTGCCTAAATAAAGCTGGCTGAAGCCGATAGAACAGGTGGGAGCTGAACACCTTTAGAATCAAAACTACCTTCCAGAGTGACACAGAGCTTGGAGTCACAAGCTTTGCTTTTGCTAAAGCATCTGGGCTCTCAGTTGTCACAAACACATATCTTTGTCAAGTTTATTCTTCTTAAACAGTTTAAACTCACTGTACCAATTTAGTGTCTACTCATAACCACATTAAGTATTTGGATCTTACCAATGAAGTCTCCGAACTTTACAGTTTGGATTACCATGACATATATTAAGCAAACAACTATTTCTTATGAAAATTATAATTTATAGTAACTATTTTCACAGAAAATTTCTAAGTACAATGTCATTTACCTGCCATCTCTTTCTGCTGTCCCACCCTCTGTAACTGTTTTGACAAATATTCCCAATTTTTCAAGGCCTGCATCAGCTCCAACTCCCATTCCAATAATGCTTATGCCAAGTCCATCTTCATCTGAGAAAAAGGCAAGAGAAAACAGAAACTTCTTACATTTAATTTGTACAATTATTCAGTAGGTAAACATTTATTCTTTGGTTGCTCTAGATTTCTGTGTCAACAACATTAATATTATTTTGCTTCCTTTCAAAATACTTATTTGACTACCATTTTAATTACATACAAAAGCATCATCTGCAGCCTTATAAGTAGCTTAGAAGAACAGTCAAGATTTTTACTCCTTCAGTGAAGAATGATCATATCACATCAAACACTGTGTATAAAATTATGTTAACAGAGTGACACAAAAATATTCCATTAAGAAGGTAGGAATTGCCTGTCTCTGAGCTGCTCCTTGAATTCCTCACTGAAAATTCCTGAAGCCCAAAAACCCAAGATGACCACAAAAGACTTAAAGAATTTGAGACAGGCTCTGTAGGCATGTGTAGACTTCCTCAGACTTGCAGGTCAGTGTCACAGGAAGTGGAAATGACACACAGACACTGTACCTTTTTCTAGTTCAACTGGGAAGAGCTCCAGCTTTTCCACACGCTTCTCAAGTTCATATTCCGCTGATGCAGCCACTGGGTCAACTTCATCATTTCTTCTGTCATAGTCTTCATTAGAATATGTATTGAAAACCTGTGGAAACAGATCAAAAATCATTCAGCTAGCAACTCCAAAAAGACTTCCAAATCATTAAATTAGCTACTGTATTTGTCTTGTGATATTGCAAAGTCTGAAAAGGCTTTAAAAGACCAATTTCTCCAGTTCATTCAAACTTCTGGATTTTTAATTTGCGTTTTTTCATTTGACACAAGTGTGATTGTAAAAGTCAACTGAGTATAAGTTTTTATTCGTTTTGATTACAAATTCAGAAGGTGATCTTTAATGTCTATGTTGGTCTATGCATGTACATATTTAAAATACTTAACTCCTGCAGTACTAGTAAACATTAACAGAGTCAAATACATTGAAACAATAGTCTGTACATAGTTTCTGTATGAGTCTTTAGTCCTTACGAAGTTCCAGTTTGCATCCATCCAAAAAAAGCTAGAACTGAAGATTAGTCACCTACATTTGCATCGCCTATGGATATCATTAGACATTATGTTCCGAATTATGCATTAACTTTTTCAGAACAGTAATATACATAGCCATGGGTATTTTTTTTAATCTAACCAGGTTTATAGGTTTATTTCATCTCTAAAGCAGTTATTTAACAGTGAGTGCATTAACCTGATTATATTATTTATGCTACCTACTATCATACTTTCAACATGGCCTTTAATCAGTGATTATTCAGACCTCCAGAAACATTAGTCAGGAAAAGCATATTTTCGTATTTTAGAGATCAGAGTTTTCCAGCCTAATTCATTTAACTGTCTGCACTTGGAAGTAAGGAAAGAATATATATTATGAGTGGTAATAATTTTACTGAGCAATGCCATGGATAGATCACATTCATCATTTCAAATAAAGGAAGACAATTTTCCACATTTCCTCTTTTACAGACAGCCTACAGAAGACACCACTGTGTAGCCATGTTTCTGTTTATCACTGCTCCTCTTACAACATAAAATACTGTACCCTGCTACACAAATATTCCAAAGGTCTCCAGAAGCCTGCTCTTTTACTGTCCTGCTTGGAGGCTCCATTATGATGTCCCTGCAGCACATATGCCAGCTGGCTGCCCAGTCCAGTGACAGGAGCTGGGTCATTACCACCTGAGGTCTCACCTACCTGAAAAGCTGTTAGCATACATTAATTTCGTTTAAATAGTAAATATACTAAAGTTGAAATACAAAAATACTGTTAAATATACTATTAAAAATACTGTTGTAAGTCTATTAAATATGTTATGGCTACCACGAAGCTCCTCTCAACTTTATATAAAGTAGTGGTTGAAACAGAAAAGACAGTAGTCACTCAATGGGTATTTTAACTCTTGTATTTCACATCACCATGAAACGCTTAAATAATTTCCTCTTCCAAGAAGACTGAGATGATAAACATTATACAAGAATTCACAAACCTATCTCATATTGATTTTTAGCCATTATATTGAAAGAAAAAGGCTGCTTTAACTAAATCATGCTCTTGGAAAGCCTTCACAAGTACATGCAAAGCCTAAGCAAAGTATGACACAATACTAAATGCTGTCCAATGCTGCTGAACTTTTTACGCTGCTTCAGTATCTGTAAGTTTGGAGAAAAGACACTGATGCAGAAAGAAGTATAAGGAGAGCTACAGTTCGTGGCCACCATCTGCAGCCTGCCACAAGAACAGATCAAACCAGCTGGAAGAGCCCAGTCAACAGCAAAGAAACCGCAGTACAACCTCCCCTGGCAGCTTCCCTTCTCTCTGTGGTTTGCTGTCAAAGGCAACTGTACCCGCTAAGGGTTCCATGTTGAAGCCCAACCTCATTAATGCTGATATCAACCAAAACAAAGATCAGTCAATAGAGTGAAACCCAGCTAACACATTACTGAGCTGAGGTTTGACCACATACCTTTAGGTTTGAAATGCAGCAGTCATGCAAGCAAGTACAGGTTAAAAACAACAGCTGTGAATTTAGCTTGAATCATCTCATTTATCAACAAGATGAAAGAGACCCATGTCTCAAATATGAACAGAGATTAATTGCATCAAGGTGAAGGGAGACACTGCTTGCTGGAGACAAGAGCTGAGAGAGATGTATAGGGGAAAATTATGTTCACAAAATGAGTATATTTATTTCTGGATTTCTTTTCATCATGTTAACTGTCCCCATTCTTCTCCTTTCAAGGTGCTGAATGATTGACAGTATACTGTGGAAGCACGTTTAGATTTGTAGCAAAATTACTGGATAGGCTTCAGGATAATTCTCTTTGAAAGCATCAAATCATACACTGAATTCTGGTTTGGGATGATCTTTTTTGAATCAGATGAGACACAAGAGATGGCTTCTCAGATTGTGCTCACTGCTTTGGAATATTTGGATGATCCCACTAAAAGGGAACTAAAGATACTGTTGGTGATGAATAGTTACCGTTCTGTCTCCAAATACATCACACCACTTTTATCTAGCACCTCACTAAGCATTCCCTCTGGGATTGTAGGATCACTGACTGCATAAAGCTGTGTTTCCTACCCAGCATTAACTCACTGTCTCTTGTACACTGGTCATCTAATTTGCCCACAGCCTTCAAGAAGGCAGTTGTCTCCCCCTGACTTAGGGAAAAAGAAGAAGGATACTCTTGTATGTCATTTACCTCCATTTTGTGCAATCACATTTCATGGCTGACTGATTCCATTAAACGAATGTCTTGGTGTTAAACTGGAGAAAATTTGTGCTAGGAAATTTTCTCTTTGTGAAACAGTCTATTCACCAGAGTAATGAACTGCTTGCTCAGTACAGTCATGAGAACTGTCACTCAAGATTTTACTTTGCTAAAAATAAGTTAAACATTTATAACTTCTTCCTCAAAGTATGGTTAACTTGATTTAAGTAGAACTATTTCACCACGTCTGGTGCTGCTGTGTTTCCCAGAGTGTGCGTGGGATTTCAGACTCATGGGAATCCTCCCATTCCCTGTGATTTGACAGATCTGGTTTTGCTACCACTCTGGCCAAGCACCCAGTACAGTAAACTCACAGAATATGATGAGTTGGAACACACCCATAAGGATCATCAAATCCAACTCTGGGCTCTGAACAGGACCATCCCYAAGAGTCACATCATGAGCCATTACTTAAAGCAAGCTCTTTTGCGTGAAAATCCAATGTAGCATCTTAATCTTTGATTTTACCACTCCCAAGTATTTAGAGAAAAGATACATTTCMAGAGAATTTACTAGTGACATTTTCTAGGATTTACAATGGCACTTGTGGAGACAAAAAGGCAACAGTGATGATGTCGAAACAAAGCCTGAAGAAGTGCTGCTCACGGAACATACTTCTGTGTTCTTGTGACAGTAAAAGGGGTCATCAGTGATTCATCCAGCATCAATACAGTAACAAACTGTAATATCAAAGAGGTGTAATTGTCAGGCACCCTGGGTGGCACCTCCAGGGAAATCATAYACATGCTACAACATTTGCTTCTCTTTGGCAGAGCACAAGCTAGAGATGTCACTAACTATGAAGATACGTTGCAGACTAATTCAGAAAAAAACCCTACATTTTTATTTCAGTACTTCATCTTTTCTTTAGGAGTAAGATCAGAATTTAGCTGTCAGCAACCAGTTGATAGTGACAAGGGTTTTAAATTTTTTTTTAAGCAAGACAGAATCTTGATAACTATACAGAATTACATGGGCTACCCTCCATGGGCTAACCAGCTTGGTGCTACATAAAACAAAATATTAGTGTTGCATACATAAACTCTACATCATAAAAAATGTCTTATCTGATATAACACTGAGAGAATCAGAGCTGTTCAACTTGGAAAAGAGAAGGCTTGGGGGTGATCTAACTGTGACTGCTAGTGCCTGAAGGGAGCCTACAAGCGAGACGGAGACAGACTATTTACAAGAGCATGTAGCAACAGGATAAGGGGGAATGGATTCAAACAGCAAAGAAGTAATTTAGATTATCCATTAAGATGCACTGATGATAACCTCTCTGGCTGTGCTGAAGAAGCTAAACGAGAGCAAAAGAAATCACAATCTGACAATTACCTTCTGCTTTAAAATCTTTCTACAGCACAGCTTCAGGGAGGAGAGTAAGTTCTGGCAAAGTCTGAAATTGGTGACTATTTTTTTTAYAGAGTTTTTGCTCTGCAAAGTGGTTGCTTTGTCACAGTCAAAGGCAGTGAGTCAGTGAGGAGGCTTCCTCCAGTTTTCCTGGCTTCATGCTCCCCTAAAGCCTGCGTGGGCATCAGCCGTCATTAACACTTCAGCACGGAAGCATCCAGGAGACAAATCTTCCCAAGAAGCAATTGCAGGAATGAGACACAGATGGGAATTARGCATTACCAATATCAAAAGAAACTGAACATTTAACATCGAATCTGTGCCTGGGGTTTCCCTCAGAAAGCTCTAGAGGAGAAAGATCTGTTTTATTTAAGTGTCCTGACACTCTGGCAAAGAGATCTCTACAGCAAATTCGTATTTATAAAATCCTAGAAGTATCTGGGCCCTAGACTTATCCATTCCAGAGAAACCTCTTCAGGTATATGACCAGCCAGGAGCAGCTGCTGCCACACTCAAACAAACTATTCCATTTGTTGAGGCAAACTGGAACATGTTATCTCTAGTCACTCTTGTTTTAGACAACTGGCAAAAATTACCAAATTTTCCACCTGTTGGAACATGATGAAGACCATTTCTAGCAGCAAACTACAGTGTCAGTATCCTGCAGCAGTACCAACGCATCTAAGTTTGCATCCACACATCTCCATGCACTACAGCATGTCCCTCCTAAACCCAAACTGTGCAATGGTGCTGTTTCCTGGTGGGACACAAGCATTAAAAYGCATGGACTAACCACATGCATTCATCAGGCCTGTGACATGAGGGTGCATTTGTGTCGTGGCATAAGTAGATAAAAAACCAGGCAGACTTCTCTGTTAGGCTCCTTTCACTGCAACTAGTATCTTAAATTTTACACACTGMAGTTTTGGGCCAAAACATGGAATCCAAATTGCCTAGGTGGTACTACACACGGATCATCTCCCCTGTTCCTGCTAACGGGCTTACTTTCAGGTGTGAACTTTTTAAAACACTGGTCTTCATTATGCAGCTTCCTAGAATCCAGTGAAAATTATTGTTTACATATTTGTTATATATTCAGTGTGTACTTGTTTGATTGCTGATGTACTAGTTTTATTACMATTTACATCACTACTTCTGTCTAGCAGAAAAACACAAAATCACTGCTGCTGTAAATGAGATGTGTGCACCACGTGAAAACTTTATGCTGTTACTCTTCATTAAAGCAGGTCAGAGTAATTAGCAAGTAAAAGTAAGCCCTGTTACTGAAGTGTAAAACCASAGCCCACATGGAATTTGCAACCTGTACATCTGTTAGGGTTGCAGTGTGTTTGTTTTAATAAATGAGTAAAACAGCAAGGTGCACTGAAACCTGGAGCTGACAAAAAGATACACAAACATTCCTGCATTTTTTAATAGTGATGAGTTACAATTCCATTAGGCTTTTTTTTCTTCCCATTTTTTTTGTCATAACCATCAATACAAACGGGAAATTGCAATACTGTTCTGTTTTACATTAATGGTACAGGCTAAATGATTTTCTCTGAATTTTCTTCAATGAGTTTTGCAGACGTGGACCTAAATCTTCTCTGATAGTGGATTGGTTTTCAAATGCAGCAGCTTGGATGCAATGGGAGGAACAAATGACTAGTGAGGTGGCTTCCCTGAGTCTGACTGATCATGTAAAAATCCCAAACCGACTTTTTAAGTGTTGTGTATTTTCACACATACACTTCACATGTAATTCATCCCTTTGCCTGACCTTGCCTTTTTTTTTTAACTCTACTTCATATTACTGTAAGTTACTGACAAAAATGTATTTTGCAACTGCTATGGTCTATTTTTGGCCAGTTACCTCTATTCAGGTAGAGAGAATAAAAATCATGAAGAAAAAAAGCTTTTTGTTTGTCACTACAGTAGCTTGACAATTGCAGAAAAAAGAGCCAAGAGACAAGCTCCACTGTCCTGCATTCCCATAAAGCTCAGGGTTGCTCAGAAAGTCCCTCCTGCCAGATTTTCACAGATCCAGGAGAGATCAGAGGTGCAAGTACAGTAATTTAACACCTTACTATTTACAGCAGTGTGGTATTGACCTGCAAACCTGAATGTCTTTAGCTGACAATCACTGCACTCCTGCTTCAGGGAAAATTAAAAATATTTGCCTACACCATGAGAGTGTCTTCATCCAGCAGAACAAAACAGTTGCAACAAAAGCACTTCAATAGCCATGCTATACAAAAAAATATAAAAACATGAACAAGAATATTTAAGAAGAACATTAATTTCCAATATGACAGCAGATATATTTGATCACTCTTTTGGCAATTCCCTYTATTGCCAAGGTAACAAATTATCATGCTCAAGAATTCACTGTATCTTTGAATATGGAARTAAGCATGCAAAGGAGAATGTTTGAAGTGAGCAGAGTTTGACAAATTAATTATAATACAGTTCAGGCTCAAATCTAGACCCTGGTGTCCAAACAAATTTAAACAGATAGGAAAACACAAAGCAAAGTTGCAGTTTCTGTCCTAGACATTCATTCCTGAATCTGCCGCTGTAATTCTTCCAGATCCTTGCACTGCTGCCAATCTACATCCAAACTGATGGTGCTATTTYTCTTCTGCCTTTAAGTGTGACACATGAGCTAGCCAAGAGTAAATGCTGCTTCTGGTACCAATTAGTACAGACTGCCATACAGTAGCAATGTCACCATGAATCAACAACTCAGTGTTTCTTCTCCCAGCTATCTCACTTTCCCTCAGCCTACAAGTCAAGAGGTCTAAATGAGGAGTAAAAATGCTACAAATGTTCTCAGAGGCAAACACTTGAAACGAAATAGTCACTATGCACAAAATATTCTATTCAAAATAAATCTCAGCAGGGATAAATTGTGTAGCCTGCRTATAAAAAATACTCTAAAAAGAATTTCATAAGCAATTCCTTTTATTCATTTACAGTTGCTAGAACTGTTAAGAAAATAAGTCAAAGGAAAAGAAGGACACAAMAAAGCAATCACAGGCACTAATTTAGAACATTTGTTGAGTAAGCTATACAGAGATAATTCATCCAATTTGAGTTTTATTGTGAATTTATATTTTATAAAMCTGAACAGAATTTAATAAAATTATTTTATATACATTGTATACAAAAAAAAATCTTTTAAATGTACTGGAAATAGTAGACATTGCTATCTATCTCTTCACTTAAAGCAGAGARGAAAGAAGTGGTGGAAGAAAAGAGTTAGGTGGAAACACTCTGCCTTGATACCTGCTTTTTCTCAATATTACTTCACCAATATGAACACCATTGGACTTCTTAAGGGTGCAAAATTGCAACTTTCCCAAAGGGTTTTAATGGCTCTCTTACATACCTTGTCTCACTCCTAGGAGCTACAGCATTTGGTACTCACTGTCCACCTGCAGACACAGCAAAGGCTGCATGGGCGAGAGAGAAGGATCTCCAGTGACAGCAACCAGAAGACTTTGCAGTCTTGCCTCAGACCAAAGCACAAGAAAATGTACTTCCACACCAGACCACAGCAGGAGTCCTTCTGAATCTCTAAAGTTGTGCCACCTTCACTTTTCATAGTAACTAAGTTCTTATAAAGATCTTAAATTAAAGAGAGGCTTTCTTTTTTAAATGAGAACGTCTTACTTAATGAATTTATTAACTGAGATGAGATTACTAAATATAGTGCTTTCAGTTTTAAGATGAGTATGGGAAATTCTGTTATGTTCTATTAAGAAAAACTCAGGAGATGTAATAAACTCTTCTTTGCACATGCCAGCCATACACTATTCATTACATAAGTACATAGCTTATGATCTGAAGAACAGCTAAGTATGACRTTCAATATCAGACAGCTCTTCAAGCAATCTTCTGTACAGGGTAAACATGATTCCACAATTTCAGATGGCGTATGTTACACAGGATATCTATTTAGTTTCTAGAACAAGCAGGTATTCTACAGCGACAAAAATGTTTACGATTCTCTGRAATCTAAAGCCTTTGGCAGCCATTGCTACATTCGCATTAACATCACCGTGCAGTGATATAAAAGAGACCATTAGTGGGGTGTTGTGTTAATTTGGTAGGAGTACAGCTGTTAATGCCATTGCTTGTATGTGAAAATGGACAAACAGGCGAAGTGTAAGAGGATTAACGGAAAAGCTTCTGCAATACAGCAAAAGGTTTGCTGTATTTTGTAAACATCTTTCAAATGGAAAGTGCAAAGCCACATTCTCAGTGCCAGACCACTACTCAATTACTTCGTATTGTAGACTTACCAATTCCTTAATTGCACCTGCAGGCAGAATTCATTTTGGCTGACTGCATTTTTTCTAATGATAGTTTCACATTYGCACTGTTTAGTACAATGAATTGCATCCTAGTAAGATGTAAAACTGCCTAGAGTAAGCAAAAGAATGTTTATCCATTAAGCATTCATACCAAGTGTATTACATTACAGTTAATCACACCAATGCTTCAAAAATGAGACAGTCTGTATTTCCAGAGGAATTTAGCCTTCCTAATGCCTCCTAATATGGTACGTGGGGTAACAGACTCTAACACAAGCCAAGAACAGGCGTTCCCAGGTCTGACAGCATAACTGGTTCAAACACACCAGCTCTAACTGGAATCTAAAATATGGTGTTAATGCAGCAAGAAACAGAAGGTTACAAATGTGCAYATCAAGTATATCCAAACGAATAGACAAAGAGAAAGATGGATCATGGGGATAAGCCAGTATTAATGAATAATGCTAGATTGGGATGAGACTACATTAATAATGCCACAAAGCAGGGTTTCAAGATAAATACATTTAAAGTGACTCAATTCAACATTATTTTTGGACACTTKTCAACTTCAACATTTGCTATGACATCAGGCACAAAGATATTACCCCCTTGAAAACAATAGCAAAATTAACTTCATCAACTGCAAGGGAAAGAAGCGAAGTCTCTATTACAGTTGCTTTTCACTCTACCCTGCGTACTGGGGAAAAACTAAATGAGCAGAGAARCTACAATGAATTTTGCTCACTTGAAGATTTTACACAATTTTACTCTTTGTGCCCAAATTGACTGCATAAATTCAAATTTATTACAGATGTTTCCTATACACAAATCTGTGACAGATTTGAAATTCAGGAGAACCAAATGCCTAGTGCTGTGGGAAACAGGGAGGATGCACTCATGCATGTGCATTTTGGGATGGGGGTATTTTTTTCAAGTGTTTTGGTCTATTTTTTTCCCCACAGGAACCACCTTGCTTTACTGTTCTGGGACTGACCACACACTTCCATGTGTGAGCCCTCAATAGTCCTCACAGGCTGCATGTGGGCAGAGTGGCAGGTARGGCACCGTGTCTGTTGACTTCTGTTATTGGATACAAAGACAGACACGGCGTTAAATGTGAGCCCAGCGCTGTTCCTGCCACATGCCACAGCAGAGACAGTGATGGAAGTGGCAAACTCCTGGACCTTTASAGCTGACTTGCGTCCTCTGAGCTTTCTGTCCTCCAGATGCAACTCCTTGACCCGCTCCAGACAGGAAAGTGAAGCTCAAGACAAGTATTTCACCTTTGTCAGGGAAACTAAAACATGGGGCACAGCTTTCTGTCCAAATTTGCTGAAGGTGAGGAGGGAAAGTGCTGTTCACCCTGTGCAGTGAACTATAAAAGCTAMAGAAGAACCTCTCTATAAGTTGTGTCAATGCAGGGAACAGCGCAGGGGAATCTCTGAGTTCAGTAACTCCAGCAGCTGAAGTGTGCAGCACACAGCTGGTATCACTGTCACTCACAGGAACTGTATTTTGGCTACAAACAGCTGCACATTTCTTTTAAAAGTAAAACAGACACCATTTAGCAGAACCTGGACATACTCCAGATAACAGATTAAAATGGGTGTAATCTGTGTATGGCAGGCTATAAAGCCAATACAGTAAGGCTTTCAGTTATCATAGCATGATTTTAATGGGTACCTCATTCTGGTAGAATGAATGAAGAGAACATACCCAGTATCTCTATAAAATGCAGACATTTAAATATTTTTAAGTCAGCTAGTTTTCATTGTCTAAGGAAACTGGCAAGACTGATACTCTTGCCTAAAATATGAGCTGTGAATGAACAACTGAGGAAGACAGCAAACTAATCTTACGAAATTTTGTTGGAATGTATTTACACATACAACCTTAGCTATTTTTATGAATCCCTAAGTAAAAAAAAAGTACACACCCAAGTTTTTTTAGAAGCACATCTTCTAAAATAGCATTTTATAGTTATGGTTTCAGGAATACCCATCAACACTGAAAGGCTACTTTTCTTGGGCMTGACTATTGTTCTTAATCAATTCTCCACAGATCAAACTTAGGGAAAAACAAAAAACAATTCAAAGAAGCCCTTGCAAATCCTTCTTTAATATTACTAACAAAAAGCTAGTACTTGGTCAAGAGAAACATAACTGATAATGTTAACACTCATTGGGAAATTGCAGAGTAGACAAGTGGTAGAAAGTATATTTAACTCCTGGCTGCTTTTTACCCCCCCAAGAAAACCCAAAAGTGAGTAAAACCACTGTCTTGGATGAGGGAGTTAGACACAGGTGGTGTGGGAAAATAAACAAGAGGCTGGACATCAAAACAGCCAAGCTGGTAAAACTTCAAGCTTGAAAACTTTAATTTTAACYTTACTGTTACTGATTAAACACTCTAGGATTCTAAAAAAAATCCTAACAAAAGAGCACCTTATCCTTGCAAATAAAATAATTGGAAAATAGCATGAAATGACCATTTWAAAAAGCCTTTTCTATTGTACTGGTAAACTAAATAACCACAAACACAGTATTGTCTATAATCAGATAAAGTTTCAGCTTTCAATTCCTTGCAGTAAAGTATTCAAAAGGATGCTATCAACCATTTTAGTCCTGAAGGCAAGAAATGTTTTCACAGATTATTCATGAGTAAAACCAATAAAAGTGCCTGCCAGAAGGTAAAAAATTATCCAAACACATTCATGGCTCACAAGCAACAGCATCAGCCACAGACACACGAGGYAGCTGCACGAAGGCATTCTTGCAGCTCGAGCACATGGGTCAATCCACCCTCCAGGTGAAAGAGGAGCCTATGAGCCACACACAGGAGGTGCAGGTAATCCTCCTGGGTCAGGACCACAAAACAAAGTGTTGGCAGAAGGATCGTGCAAATATAAAACTGATTCCCTCCACCTTTTTTTTTTCCTAAGAAAAAGGAAAAGCTTGAAAGCTTGCCTCTTTAGAACTCATCTCTGGAAGCATGAGCACCACTCCCACTGCAAGAAKCATGGAGTTACCAGAAAAAAGGAGAGCAGTGAAGAAACTTTCGGAGGAGAAAAAGGCATTCAAGCTTTAAATTGCAGCTGTAACACTGGAGAGTATAAAGCATTTACCATTTTGTTTAACTTTCCAAATGACAATATGACCCAAATGGCTGAATGGTTTTGGTACCACACATCAACAGTAGGTGAATGTCACAGAAAATGATGCAGAGATCTGGTAATTTTATGACAGTTAACTGAAAACTGACAATTCTTTGAATTAAAAGTAACTTGAATATATCACTCATGTTTTTGCCTATTTACCCTGAAAGGCACAATAYGTTACTTCAACTCAAGTTTTAAAAATTATTTTATCTGATCAGGCAGGCCTCATAAAAGCATTATTAAATTAATCTTGCTTTACCTACCTTTAGGTTAAAAGCCTGACTTGCCAAAAAGGGTAACTGTCAAAATGTGCCTTAAATTCAAGCTTTCAAATAGTAAACATTCTCCATCTTCCATGCCCTAAGCTTAATTTTATTTCTGATAAATGTCATAATGTAACTCAATAAAAAAGGCACAATAAAAATACAAACMGTAATTGTTGTGTCTCACTGTTATGACTTCTAGCTAAGAAGAGGCAAATTTATGGAAAAGCCATCATGTCTCTGTTTAGGAAAGAACTTGTATTTTATTAAACCAGCAACCAAGATTTTTTCAAGCTTTTTCCAGGGTAGGTGCCTGAAAACCAGATGCACAAAATGGGTACCCTTACACACATGTAAAATGCATTTTTAGGTACAAGAGTGGCTCTTCATACTCAAGCTTTTTCTTTGTTTTACCAAAACTTTGTCTTACGGCTTACATTGGTTTCTGCCAAAACAGATGAGGATAAAAATCCTTCTAYTGAGTAGCAAAAACAATGCAAAGGTCGTTGCTTTGCCTTTCAAAAATGCTTGATTAACTGGTGACTTATGTAGGGAAACACAAATTAGTCAGCAAGACACTGCTGCTACATGATAACCACCAAGATGAAAATCCTTCTGTGTGCAATGCAAGATAATTRCATCATGTCAACCCTCCCTTACGGAAGGTATCTCACCCTGCTGTCCTCCTACTACCACAAGAACCTGCCACTGYCAGCTACAACAAAATAAATCCTCTGTCTACCATCCAGGGGCTCTTGCTAATGTGTGAGAACCTTAATGCAGGCCACCAGAGAGATGACAATATCCCACCTCCTCCTTGGCTTCAGCCACGAAGCTTCATTAAAGTCTAATGATTCCACCATACAAAACCAAGAGCTCAAGTTCAGTAACAATGCCCTCTCAAACAAAACCAATGTGGTGCATGTAATGTGCCCAGGGCAGTCCCTATGTAGGGTTCTCAAGTGCTAGAAAAAACATGGAAGACTGGAAAAAGCCCTTCTCAGATAATGGCTATGAAAAACCCAACAAGATTCTAGGTAGTAAACACAACCAGTAATTTTACAATAAACTGTTCTCTTTACTACTTTTTAATCCATTACTAATAATAAGGTAAAATGAAATATACATCAAATTTTGGTAAAAGGACTGGAAACCTCAGATCTGGCAGTTTGSACATATTGACTAATAAGGTAAGAGAAATACTGGCATTCTCTATGGACTCAGTCCCATTTATCTRTCTTCAATAAGGTGTTAAAATTATGTTTATAAGAAAAAAGAAAATTTAATCTGCTCCAGAGCATTACTGCAATGGTCTCCTAACTGCTGAGAAGCCTACAGCATGACTAAGTGTTTTTAGCATCTTTTATTTGATGGCAGTTTGGTTATTCAGGTGGAACGAGGTATCCCAGCATTTCAGTGATGTGCTTTTGTGAAACACTCMTTAAGTCATCCAAACTCTGCCTGACCTCACCACAAATTACAGTGAGGACAGATCCAGTATGTCYATCCAAGCATCAGGGCACCAGCTGAGCACAAGACTGAAGGCAGACAGTTAATACAGGGTACACCTTTTGCAGGATGGCTCAGTACCRGAGGAAAGCAAAGATCACAGCTGCAGAAGTCAGTTTTGGCCAGAGGGGATATAACAGCTCAATTTGATGCATGAAGCTTAAAATCCGAAAGCCAAAATCAGAACTTCAAAAGAAGAAAAGTAGTGGGGTTTTTTTTTGTGAGATACAGAAGTACTTCTAAGAGAAATTAAATTGGAAAAAAAAAAGTAGTAATMTAAGTCTAGCAAGGTCTGGAAGACGGAAATGCTGAGCATTATCTAACAGCAAAATGACTGAAAGATACAGATACATCCTGACGCAGCTGTAAAATCATACTTCGGATTCTAGGTCAAAACTTTATATAGACGAAATAATAGGTAGTTTTAGAACATTAATAATATAAAATAAATAAATAAATGAAAAATTATTTCCAAAGTAAGTATATTTTAATTATCTTCCCCACTTCTTAAAATCCAGACAAGATGCTACATTCTATCTTACCCATACATTCTGGTTACCCATATACCCTTACCCTGATATTCACTGCTTACAGAGGGTACAAGGAACAGCAYTGGTTTAACTAAGACAGACCAAGGACATACAAAGCCTAAGGACACTCCTCTGAGAACCCAGAGCACTCCTTCCTGAGGGAAAGGGCTGGCAGGTCATGAGCAGGGAGAGGAAAGCAGTGCTCCCCAGAAAGCTGGTCCCAGCTGCTGCAGGCAGAGTGGGAGAACACCTCCCTGAGCTCCGAAAAACAAAATCAACCTTATGATTCTGGGCAACTTTGAACAGAAGCCAAACAAATCCATTATACCTATTCAAATAAATGTCAAAAGGTTAATGCTATTATCCAAGGAGCTCTGCCAACCTGAAATATCACATTTTACGATTGCCATGGTTTTACATTGTGAAACAAAAGTATTTCAAAAGCAGTGGCTGGCATGCAGAGCAGTACAAGTAATCCACTGCATTTACCATGTCTGAAACAAMACTTGTTTGTGCTTRGAACAGGCAAGAGAATGAGACTCCCTGGGGAACTGGATTTCAAAAGCCAGGTAGGCATAAGRGTTCATCCTACTTAACTATTGTTGYAGCTGCATGACCTATGARGAACAGTTTCAGTGCTGAAACAGCTTCACTTTACATTGCAGTCACATGRATCTCTTATGAAAYTATCAGCAGCAATTTCTAATTTAAMTGTTAAAACTTAGTAAACTAAACTACTGCTTAAACTATATGTGAATACACACAAATCACATAATACTCCATTTTGGTCTATGGGAACTCCCAAACATAAAAAAGACTGTGCAAAGTGAACACTCCTCCACCTGCTCCTCCAGACTCCTCATCAGAAATATAGGCAACCTGAAGATGCAAGGTGTGAGTGAAGTGGCTAGGAAGGAGACACTGTTAGAAGGACAAGGCAAAAGAGTGAATTACCAAAACCAGACAAAAGTCCTAATTCAAAATGCAAATTTAAAAGCAAATTGTCAGGGGTGCATACTAAGTTAAAAAATTATAGGTATTTGGAATCAATAAGCTTTTGCTGAGGGAAAGCTGACAAACTGTAAGTTATTTAAGAGCTCCAGGCTTAGSTGAAGGGGGCCAGAACTGTCTCCAGAGGCTGTCACCAGTGCCCTGAACGGTATGGAAATGAACAAACAGATCAGTACGAATGGGTAAAACACGCAAGAATTCATAGATCTGATACCTCCTTTTGTTGTCCTTTTGTTGCTTCTCAATTCATGTTGCTTACCAAGCAAAAAGTATTAAAAAAGACCGAAACTAAATAAATGAGACAACCTAGACAAATCTTTTAAGGAAATAAATTGAATGAGAAGAAACAACAGATGTGGGAGATGTGATACTACCAAGCAACTTGTGTAAAAAATCCTAATCCACCCAGGCAATTCCAGGCTCATCTCCTCTTTGTCCATAAAAAATTATAATGATAATCAGTTATTTGATGCAACATCACTGAATCACTGCTATTTACAGCCCTTGGGGCTCTCAACAGCTGACTAAAATACAGAAACTAGTCCAGATGTAGCAATGAGAGTATAAGGAGACTATAATTTTTTTCACGATCTAAAATACTCTTGTACTGCTGTACTCATACAGGGACACCAAAACAAGCTCAATCCTCTGAAAACCTATTAACATCAAGGCAAGTTTAAAGGCACTCATGCTTTCCAAACATGTCACACTGACTTCTACAATTAATTTCAACACCACTGGTATCAGGCCAATATCCAGAGGCAGAAAATTCCTGCTAAACTAGTGTAATTTTTAATTTTCTTTTTCTGGAATCACAGCTAAACACTGAATTGGAAAATTTTGAGTTTCTTCCAAAGGTTCACCACCAGCCAGGACACAAAAAATACCCCAAAGGCTCCCAGTTAAGCCATAGCTGTACCACTTTCCAAGGAATGTCTTTCCTGAAGTATAACTGGGCTTYGCTGGCTCATGAATTTCTCAATAGCTAATTTATGAAATGCAAAGAAAAGGCAATGATGCCCAGGGAAGAAAAAAATGTTGGCACATAAACAGGAGAGGTACAAAGATCTCAACAATCTCCTTTTTGCTGTCTTGCCTTGTGACCCAAGCACTCAAAGGGACCATGACAAATAAAATGCCCCTGAAACTATCAGTGACTGCTAATTAAAATTTCTTTTCTGTATTTTGAACACAAAGATAAATGAAACAAGGCTATGCCACTGTTCATTCTCTGTCAATAAATAAGAGGAAAAAGTKAGCCTTTTATAAAGAACCATGTGATTTTCTCATCTACAGTCTGACACAAGAACATATTCTTGCCTCTTCTGTTTTTCTTTTTTTTAAACTCCTCTCTTAACACAAGTTAATATTCATTGATGCAATTTAGAACAGATGCTATTTCTGTTCTTCAGTTATCCAGATAATCTCTTAATTAAATAGCTGCATACAGTATCCAGAGAATTGAATTTGTATTTTAATCACATATTCCTCCCCTTTGTTATTTTGCTTTTACTTACTCTGGCATGTGGGTATATTGCACATGGCTTTAAAAMAACCTGCATGGCTAAATTCCATAATGCAGACTTTTGAAAGCAAACAAAGAATAACATAAATATGAACAGTTCTGATTATTAAAACCAATGAAATGTAAAATGGTTTTACAAGCTCATCATTTGAGCCACTACATCCGTACATTCTGTGTGTTATATATGCATTTGTATTACAGGTGAAACAAACAATTTCTCAACTATTTAAACAATAGTATTATCACAGTCATAAGTGGAAACTAATTTTGAAAAGTCATTCAGAGAGCAAAAGCATAAATGCTGACCAGCAAAGAACCCTCATATTCTGAGCCCTACACTCCCAYCCTTTTTCAAGGACTTCTAGAGAACAGGCAAAAACCAGGGGTGATGCAATCCTTTAAAAAGCATCATGTGTCTGCACAGCAAACTGAACACTAAGATGATCTCTGTTACACAAGCATTCTTCAAAACATACTTCTACTATCACATCAATCCATCTTTACGACTTTTCAATAAAAATATTTTTTCAAGACATAATTAAACATTTCTATATTATAGAAAARTAACCTCAGCATTGCCTATTACAGACAGAAAAGTTATTTAGCCTTCATGTGGGAAAAAAAAATTCAGAGCTCTAGTGTCCATCCCTGAACATGCTTCTCTAAGGTAAGACTGGATAAATCTCCCTTGACACATTTTTATGGATGAAAAGTAGGCTGCAGGATTAAGTTAATATTGCATTGTCTGTATCCTTTTCTTAGGCATCAGACATTAGCTAATCCTAATGCACTGATTGATTTATTTGGTATGTTAAAATGCTATATCACCTTTACTCACCAGTGAGGAGCCTATGGCAATCTGTGTAACTCTTCAGAGCACTGACCAGTTTTTGACCAGGTTTATTTGTTTACCAGTATCTCACATTATAACCTATGAAGTAGCATATACAATAAGTGGAAGAAGATCAATTACACTCATCGTGTTCAACTTCAAAAATAATCTCCCTCAACAAATGAAACTTTGTAAAAAAATGCATACTGAATCCATGTAAATATAATATTGGTTTCTTGTATTAATCTCTAGAATAGAAAAAAAAAATTACAGGCATATTTTTGTGCTTTAACTTAAATTTTGTAAGTTTATGCATTGTGTACAAATGTTTAACATTTGTAAATTGTTATTTACTATTATGATATTAAATGTCTTATATTAATAAATATTTTAAAAGCCACATTTACATATAGCTTAAAGTGAAGGAAAATTTGGATAAAAAACTAATAAATCAGTAATGTATCTAAAATAAAAGATGCTATACTAAGTGGATTTTCTGTGGGGGTTTTTTGGGGGGGTTTGGCTGGAGTTTTTTGTTGTTGTTGTTCTGTTTTGCTTTGTTTGTTTGTCTGGGGTTTTTGTTTTTTGGGGGGGTTTGGCTGGAGTTTTTTGTTGTTGTTGTTCTGTTTTGCTTTGTTTGTTTGTCTGGGGTTTTTTACTTAGAATGTGATCATTTGAAGAGCTTCCCAGCATGTCCACAGATATTCCAAGACGGAAAAGCCTGATCTCTCCAACCAGCAGAACGAAGCCCAGCAGCTGTGCTGAAAGGTCTTTGGCTGGTGTCTGCCAGCACCTCACCCTCCTACACACAGGATTAGCTCCAAACCACGCCATGGGTGACAGCAGGCAAGGGCAGACCTCAGCACCGCCTTACAGCAGGGATTAGAGGGGGATTGGGGCTCCCAAGGGGAAGGACAAGAAGCCACAGTCACAACCAACATGTAAGACATTTCTGTTAGAAGGAAGAKTCTCTCTGGGACAATGCTCAAATGTGGGAACAGGGCARCCAGAAAGACTGCAGMATCTCCCTGGCTTTRGGAWGATGCAAAATTAGAATGRGCTGAGACCTCTGCAAAYTGGGCTGCCTCCACCTGTTCTGAGRGAGRGCTGGATAAGATGTCCTCACATCCCTCCGGAGCTCATCTGCTGCGACACCATTCCGTGCTCCTGAATTCTGTATGAATACATCAAGTAATAAGGATCTAGTAAAACACTGGTGGTCAAGACTGAGAGAAATCCCAAGCAACAATTTTAAAACCTTATGCTGAAGTGTTTTCTAAGAGTAAAGTGTTACATTGTGAAAGTTTTTACCACCCAGTTCAAATCTCCTTTATCACCCTCCACCGCCCTGCCCCTTCAGCTTCTCCCCTGCTCCAGCAGTCAGGCTGGTGAGTCTGACACAAAGCTGGACCCTCTGCCCTGTGCCTAAAAACAMATAGAGATTTTGGCCTTTGTTCTGCAGTGGGGGGGTTCTCCTGAAACTGTKTGTTTTTAACCCCTTAGTGCTGGCCTTCTCTGATACAGATTTGCTAGCAAACAGAAAAACTGAGACACAGAAGTACCTTAATTCTGAGGAAAATGAGGCAATCAGACTATCAGTATCATATGGGTGAAACTGGAAAAACAGTTTTACACTGTCAACAATGGAAGTCCTTTTGTAAGTAGAAGGTTTAAGCCTTGTGAAGGGAAGGGAAAAGAGGCATTCTCGATACAGAACACTGTAATTCTCTCTGACAGTTTCTCATTCAAGTAAATGGTGTTATTACTTCTCATTAAAGAAACTTCATACCTATCCATGCATTTTATTTTCTTTCCACTACTGCRCACCAACTGCTATGCATAGTTCCTGCATTACATTCAAAGATAAACAGTATGTCCTGAAGCGACTAAAAACGCACATCTGTCAAAAACATTTAATGCTGCGATGAATGGAACTCATCAACTATTATTTGACCCACTTTTCCTCCTGTGAGCCCTTGGACAATCCCTTATTGTGATACGGTAGCTTTAATGCAATGTAATGACAGATTCCTAATCACAGAACCTTTTCTGCTTTTAAAYGGCATCCTGCAAGACACAAACAGTTCCTGAATACCAAGAATTAAATAACTCTTTAACAACATGTACCAGGAAACCTGAACTCTGTCTTGGGGAAGATTTTACAATTTATTTGWAAAACATCTGAAGCCTGTGAAAAAATTCAGCGTGCCATCTCTAAGTTGAAGGTTACAGAAAATGGGACTACTAATAAAATGACAATCTTCCATGAAATTATCTTTGTTTGGTTCATTTTTCTGGAAATTCTATTTAAGAAATCAGTATTTGGACTACATTTTAAAGTTTTGTACAGATATTGCTAGAAAGAAAATATAATTTCAGAGACTGGTGTCATTATTTAAATGTCCCTGAAAATGACAATGAAAACCAAAGGAAACAAGGAGAATTTTGTGTTTCAAAAAAACACATTAGGGTTTCATGCAAAGAACATTTAACATTACAGACAGCATATTGCTCAGATCAGAAGACTGATGAGCACTAGAAAAATTTGTAATTGTATCCTCTCTGTATGTTACTGTGATCTAATCAGACACATAACAAACAAAAGCCTATCTTTAGTCCAAACTGAACCCTTTTTGTTCAGTGAAAGGCTACAACATATCAGGAACGGCTTAACCTACTCTCCCTCCATCTGTTGAGCACCTAAGTGGATTAGCAACTTAGTTCTTCCCACAAACAGAATCAAATATCGTGTCTGTACACAGTCTCATTGCACTTCCTTGTACACAGGAATCTAAAGATTGCTAATGATTTGTAATCCAGCTATAAACAGAAAGAAGTGGATAATCTCTTTAGGAGGTACTCTCCTAAACATTAACAGATGAGTAGATTGCAGGAATACTTAAGATTGAAAGCTTAATGACAGTTACTGAGCAAAGAATCTGCCTGTTTTGTTTTCCTTTCTTAAACACAGGGCAGTGATGCATTTCTTACAATTAATTAGCATTATTTCTTATRACAGATTCAAGTCACAATATAGCTGAAGCTATAGGTCAAGTTTTGTCAAGAAATGGAGTTTCTCACACTTTTTCTGTGTCTTTACATACGGAGAGAACTAAAGTCAAGAATTCAGATCACTGTTATTCTTAACTATCCTGTGCAGGGATTCCTCCCTCTTTTCCCTGGCTGTTTGGGAGAGCAAGGTTATGTGAGGTTGTGGCCGATGGCAGTATTCCTGATTACCCTTCTACAGTCTCCTAATCTGCATTCTATGTTATCACTGCTCAGAGAAACACTGTGCCAATGTTATCATGGCTGGCTACTACCATCCCAGCCTGATGTCGGGGACACATGGGGAAGGGGGAGGAGAGTCAAGTGTTTTGCATAAAATTTTAAGCATTTATTTTGCATCATCCATGATGCACTGTCTCCAAGGAGCACATAAGAAAAACATGAGCTTTAATCTCTTTCACTGGTAGATTCAGAAAAWGACTCAGAAGCAAAGAAAAATGCTAGCCCTATCCCACCTGAGTAAGATATTCACAGTGGATAGTGGGATAAACAGTGAGGGGAAGTACAAAAGAAAGTGAAGACTACAAAATAAAACTTGGATATTGAATCAAAGGACAGAACAAAAYATTATACAGCATTTTAAAAACAGATTGAGAATAATCTCTTTAGTGCCATATTGGAAATKCAAAGATTACCCCTGGACAATAACCCTTCTTCAGCCTGAGTTTTCTGCGTAAAACATCTAGAAGAGTGCAAAGGCAACCTTTCCAAATTTTCCAATGTTTGCATGTAGTTCAGTATGAAAAGTTTTTTGTGTAGCACAGACTGGTTTAATTCTTCATACCCTTTCTCCTTGGCACAGCSTTTCTGCTCCTTGCATTATCACAAGTTTTCCATCTGCTACTTATTGGGGGAAATCCTCCCCTTGTGAAGAAAAAATTCCTCTCAAGATACACGGGAAGTGCACAACATTTAGACTCTTAAAACATTTAGACTCTTAAAAAGCCCAGGTACTCACACTCCATCTGTCAATTCTCCCATTTGCAGTGTTCCTAGTTATTTCTGCTAGGCTATAAAAAGTGTCTATTTCAAAACAGTTCTTGTACAAAGTTTATTGTGTGCCTGAACTTTATTTCAGAAGAATAAACGAAACCTCTTTCATTTTGCAAAGAAGTATCAACTTTCCTAGGCAGTATCTACTGTCCTAGGCATGCAACAAAAATAACCCAGATTAAAGGTAATTAAAGCTGCTACTCTGGATCTCGTAACCTTCTGTCCCAGGCATGCTGCTAAACCAAAGCGCACTGGAGGTCCTTGCGCTGCAACTAAGATTCAGATCCTTTGGTGGAAGTTACGCMTTTTATGCAAAATTCTTTACACTTATGAAGATATTCTCTCCCAGCTGAAGTAATAACGTAACACTGGAAGCAAACCTGCAAGCCCACCATGAGCTTCTCACGGCTCCACGGTTCTGGCACCAGTGCAGAAGCTGCAGCCAGCATGGGCAGCGCTGTGTTCCTACACCATCACCAGCCCAAGGCAAGGAGGAGAGACACAAGGTGGAGTCAGGAAGAGATTTGTGAGGTCTCTCTTCCTGTCTGAACACGAGACTGCCAGAAAAGGCAGTAATGGGACAAAGGACAACATCCGTTCATTTTCACTTCATCAGTTGTTAYGTGAAGCCCCCTGCTTTAAGACAACTTTCAAAAAGCTTCCTTTGTATCCTTCTCCACCAATACCCCTTCCTGGGCCAGACACATGAGCCCCTTCCCCCACCTCTCAGCTCTCAAAAAACACTGCAAACATAGGTTGGTGACCTGAGTGCCACTGTTCATTACCAGAGTGGGTACTCACAAAAGGGCTGAGATTTCAGGCTGTACCTATAGTGATACATAACTAACCCCAGCAATTTAACARTACGAGTGACTGCATCCCAGTGCTCACACCACACTGAGTTTCACAGGGCAGWTACAGCTTTGTGAAGAAATGTTTCTACAGACATCAAATACAGTATGGTCATTTAAAAGAAACAAAGACATATCAAAAGCCTACTTAAGACTTGTAATAACAAGGGATGTGTGGAAYAGAAAGTTAGATCAAATGCAATTAATTTCCATAAAAGCTCTGTGAGATAAAAGAAGAGCTGAACATATGCAGAAGAGGTGCCATAAAACCTAACCTTGAACTGAATATTACTAACAAACTGAAGACAACTTACAGCACATTATTATACACTTCARTGTCTCTAAAGGACTTTTCACTCTCTACAATAGTCTACTGTAATTGTCACAGGGTAATCAGATCTGTTGAGTATGCAGGAACTCTCTTTCAAAATGTTATGGTGCTTACAAAGGATTTTATTCATTAGACAGATAAATAGCTGTTCTTTGAACTCCCTCTCCTTCACCCAAGTCTGTGCTGAGTATCGGTCTAGTGTTGCCTGCAGGACAGTGGAGAAGGACTTTAGGAAGTTGCCTGTGAGAGGAAAAGCAAGCTTACATGAAAAATTTTACTGGGAATTGTAAYTGAAAATAGAATTCTCAAGCTAACATGAGTACCTTAATTATTAAAACAGATTAGCCATAAAAACAAATTCTCAGTAGTAATACAAGAGGAATCTGATCTTAATCTTACTTGCCCTCCATTTTCCCAATTTCAGAATCAGATAATTCTGGTTTTGAATTACATCTAGCAAACTTCTTAGRTACCATGATAAAAATACTGCAGAAATTTCTGCTACAGACAAGTATGTAAATATCTTGTGCATTACACGAATATAACCTTAGCACAGGTAATCTGCAGGAAGCAAGCACATGCTTTTAAGAAAGGGTTATTAATGTAGKTTCCCTGTATACACATGTGAGATAGTTATTGTTTAAAATAAGACATAAATGCTTTGCTTCTTTTAYGATTCAGGTTTACAAATGTTTTATTCATCAAACTTCTTAAATTAAATTCTAAAATAATATTTAATATCTACTGGAGGACACAAATACAATTTTTCATTAATTCATTTATTATGTAATTTTACATACATTCTTATGCTCCTTCATTACACAAAAGAAACTGAAACATTCATTGCAAGCAGGCTAAAGTGCCTGTGAGCTTTGAAATGTGTATTGCTACGTGTATATTTAAATAATGCATGAAAATGACAGTATTTGTAACTTCCTAAATGTTCTTAAGATGTTAAATTCATTTATTCTAAATTCAAACCCAAATAAACTATGACTAATACTAGACTAAACTTGAGAAAAATGTATTTTCCCAGGGATGTTAAACATCTGAAAATGATAACTCACTGCAGGATTAATTTTCTTCCCCTTTCCTGCACCTGTAGTGTTGCTACTCAGATTTTGCTTCAACATTAAGTGAAGYCTGGGACTCTTGTTTTAAATGAAATAGTCTTAAAAGATCAAAAGGTTACAACACCAAGAAACTCCAACACCATTACYGTAAATTGGTGGCATCCAGTTTAACGGAAAGCCATCTTGGAATGCCATCTGTGGTTTTACTCAATTAATCTTTCCCATAGTTTTCACTATAGGCAATAAATAAATACTGTGTACATCACCCTGGCAGAGCATCACCAAATGACATCTGCACAACCACGCTAAAGACTTGGCTCAATGCTTACAACAGGAGCTAAATAACATCTAAATAACAAATTTATCTAAGATGAATGTAGCCATAACTGTGTGCATGGACACAGTCATAATTTTACGCAGSAAGAGAAATAAAATATCTTGCTGATCTGTAGCTAAACTGCCTGTAACAAAATAAAAGCAGCACAGCACCAACAACACACGTAAATGAATGCAAAGGCAAAACTGCAAGCGTAACCCTGTTATAGTCTCAATTCTATGATAATCTTGCTAACACAGCTTGTGCCATGACCAGAAAAAAGTAGTTGTTATTTGCAACAAGAAGTAAAAAAAACAAAAAAAAAAAAACATAAAAGGGAATTCTAGGATACCTTGTCAAGGATCCTTCCTGGCAGAGCAAAGCAAGAGTCTGAGGTGATATACTGTGGTGTCAGGCTCATTCCAAGATCTTTTAAAAAGGTTTGAGCATATGGAATACAAAGGAGAGGTTGCATGGTCTCATTTCCTCTTCTTAAGGGACAATAGGGAGGTCACACATCAAAATTAACACAGTACAGAAGTAAACAGCACTCAAGGTATTTTAAATGGATACATCGCATTACAATTAAATACAAGGCCAGTTATGACTTCCAGAATAATTAGAGCAAGGAGCAACAAAAGAAAAAGGACATTGCTTCTACTTTATATAACATAAACATGAATGACAGCAAAACTTTATTGAAAACTTCCTACATGCATTACTACCAGAAATTTCACAGAGAAGGAAGCCTATCCTTCCAAACTGCAGAGAGAGCACAGCATTTACACTTCTGGGTGGGGAGGCCATGCAAGAAGGGCTGATGGCCAAAGGAGGAAGAAAAACTCCTTATTAAAGAGAATTTGGGAAGACAGGCAGACAGGACACCTGTAAAGTACATTTTCTCCCCTGCTAAGAATTCAATTCGGCTTCCGTTCCAAGTCAGTGAGAGAATTCCTAGTACAGAAAGCTTAGTCATTTTCTGGTTTTAATGTGTTTATTCTAAATTAGACCCCAGCTTGAGAATGTTTTTCTCCCTTGAGCATGGAGAAGGAAGTCCATTGATTCCTCTTCAAGTGTAGTAATAGATATTCAATCTCAGAAATGTAATGAACGATAGTTTGCTATTTAAAAAGAACTATGAGGTTAAAAGGAAACTTCTCTCATGTATTGAGCCACTAAACTTTGCCATAAACATTAACTGCACTTCATTGTGAATTTCACTTCATATCAACATGACCAAAGAGTGGCATTCCCCCAAACCAGAAATCCTGTAACAGACTGCAAGGATCCTGCCTGTCTCACACTCCAGTGTAGGACTAAAAATTATGCAGAAGAACAATTTCAGTAAGACAACCACAGTCTCCCCACTGTTTCACCTTATGCTCTGTGCTCTCCATCYCTTTTCCACAGCCCCGTTTCTTTCTGCCTTTTCTCTTTTAATGATTCCATCCACCCAGGGAGAGCAGCTCCCTGTCAGGGATGCTGCTGAGGAAACATGTCTGGATGCCATGGTGCTGGCAGCCACCCTAGGGATGGACCCTGACTACAGTTCCCAGAATACTGGCCACACTTACCCATATTGCAATGGGAAGCAATTGGCTGTAGATCAAAGGTCTGCATAAATGTACCATTCAGCCTCAGCAGAAGCAACRCAAAAGGTTGAACAAAAAGATTCTGCAGATGTCTGTTGCACCAAAGACCTGTATGGTGCCACCCAAGATGGGAATCCTGACCACCCTCTAAACCCCAGGAAGCCAATGATGCCACCAGGAAGGAAGGGCTTTCCACAATCAGGAACACCTTAACTCAGAAGAGCAGTCAATTTTGTTCCATTTAARTTGTTTGACTTGGTCTAATTTTCCACCTCCAGTTCAGTATCTCAGCAGAGTGCTCCAGCTTATAAAAGCCTGATGACTCTCATGAACACAGTAAACCTCAGGCTGCTGACAAGTSCCATAGCTCTAGTCACCGTTTCTCCTACCCACCCTTCTAAAATCCCTGTTGTTTCAAGGCAGTACAGTCACRCAGTAAACATCCCACCACCCGGGCTGACAGACATGCTAGAATGTCTAGAAGCAGCCCACATTTGTATTACTGTAAGTGCTGCAAAACTGCTGAAGGGGTGGCTGGCTGAGGCGAGGCTACACACCCCACATTTTCTTTCCTTCTATTGTCAGCCATTTAAAAAAAAAAAAACACCAATCCAGAAACACATGCCAGAAAAGGATAAGGGATATAACTGGACTCTTAAGTAGGTAAAAAAAGAACAAGGAAGCATAATGCACAACAGAAGGAAGCAAAGCAGCAAAGACATCTCAAAAYCTTTAACAATGAAATACTGAGGAGACAATAAGACAACCAAGACATCAGGTAAAGATGTAAAAGCCTGATCTATTATTGCCAAAATAAAATATGCCACTAAATCTTTGGCAGGAAGGCAWGTGGAATCTATAAACAGGAGCAATTATACTAACAAGCAACTTACACACTAGAAATACTGAATAGAGACAAATAATAATTAATTCTTTGTGACAGCTGTTGCTAGATTATAGCAATCACTTCAGCACTCGGAAGCAAAACTACGAAAACAGTAACCAAAATGGCTTTTATTTTTCAAATGTTTTAATTAATATACCAGTTTTGGGAGCCACTTAAGTCYATTCCTAAATTAATTACAATTCTGAGCTATATGTACTTCAGCACARGCAAATCTCACACCTCCCATTATGTCAATGAAATAACAGTAACACACTTGAAAGCTAATTTAGAAAATCAATTTCCAGTAAAAAAGAATTAACCATTTGGGGAAATTTACCCCCCATACAATGTACCTTAAAGATCTTAAATATCTGGCTGGGCTATGCACATGAATCCAGTATTCTTCCAAGTAGTCTGGATTCTTGTTTTCCCAATTTGAAAACACTCAATCTCATATATTTGATTCTTCTTCCTTAACACACACAGAAAAGGAACATGCCATGACCTCTGCTGCTGTTCTTGAAAGACATTTTTAACAAGCTAATTGCAGCAYAATGCATTGAATTTTCATGTTCAGAAGTTTAAGAGTCTTACTGATTAGTTAAACCTCACTGCAAAAACAACTGCAAAAACCTATTGTGACAATTTACTAAGGGCAATCGCTAGCAAAACGAAACTAGTTTTTTGTGCTTCCTGTACATCCTGTATTTGGCTTCTGCTCTGATGTTTGTGAAAAGCAGGACTTACTGCAGAAAAGCAAAACAAAACAGGACTCTCCATAAAGTGGACATCAGAGGACATACTCAACACTCCTCTTCCCTAATGCTTAAGCCCATAGGTCTCATGGAAAGGCTGTAAAGAAAACTATCAAAGATACCAAGCCATCTTCTGAGGTAGAGGGGGGCTTGGTTAGATAAAAGGAAATTCTACAGAAGAATCCCCTTAACATCTTCAGGTATACTAATATCTGATACTAATATACTCCTACCTTCTGAGGACTTAACAGGAAAATGTGAAGCTGCAGAAGTATCTACTTGGTAGAAAACATTTATGGAAAGAAATCCACAGACACATCTCGAGGGGATGAATTCTAACACAGYTTTCAAAATCACTGTTTTACTTTAATGCATACAAGCTTGAAGTTTAATAGCTTTACTTTTAACTCTGGATGTTGTTAATTTCTGTAGTATTTTGGTCTTTTTTTTCCCCCTGTCTGCTTGTTCTTTAAATAGCATTTGGTGGCCTGGAAAGATACTGAGTCAGATTTCCTGAAAAGGGACTGTGATTTTAATATCGGCAGCATCTGATCCTGYGTGTTTCCGGCAGATAGAGCAGAAACACCACCTGATTTCTGCAGTTGTGCTCTGGATGTTAAGAATCATCCAAAAGCCTGAGAGAGGAGGGATTTTCTGCTTTGTGCCAGGTAACCCAATCTMTTAAATGCCTGTATAACAAACTCCTCTTTTTGCAAGGTTATTTTTGATTTAGGTGAGTTCAGTGGCACAGGTCTGCCTGGGCAGAAAACAGCATGAAGCTACAGCTCTAAAAAGATGGAATGAAAGGACWGCCAAAGTGAAGAGAGAGAAGGAGAAGCCTCTTCCAACCACACCAGCTGCACAGCATCTGCAGGAGCAACCCAAGCAGCGCCTCCAGAGCTCCGGGGTCCCACAGGGAAGACCTATCTACGTTAAAAGAATTGCTATTTCTGGAATAGTTACCAAAGTGTTACACAACACCTTTTACCAGTTGTGCTACCTGCTTCAAAAACTGTAGCACTGTGCACTACAGCACACTTGAAGAAACAGGGAAAATGCTTTTTATAGCACAGAATAAACCTTAAGAGGCCATGCTGCACCTGGGTCTGYGTTCATGAGTCAACACAGTGCCTGATGCCTAAAAACTAGTGACAATGGCAACGTAGAGATGATGATGAATTAATCCAACTCTTGTGTAAACAGGATTTGGAAGAACAATGTTCAATAGACTTATGTGACTCGATGCAATCAACACCATCCAAAAGACAAAACACTGCAGAATGGAGGGGCATTCAGGAGGTCACGCACAGGTTACTCCCCTCATCTCTAATTAAAATATCAATCCTTTGGAAGGTGTCCATTTCCTTGGCTGTTTAAGCACAGTGTTAAAAACAACTGAGCATCCAGCTCMGGTGGTCTCTCAAAAGCCCCAACTGTTAACCAGTGTTACAACTGGCTATTTCTGACAATAAAAGTTGTATGTAAGATTATCATCAGGATGTTGTTTGATGTTAGTATGGCAGSACTAGAGAGAGACCCTTGGGAAAGGGTTTTGCTTTGCTTCCCTTCTGCTCCTGTCTTCTCTCATAAGCTTTCATCTGATTTACCTGTACTGACTCCGCAATCCTCCACCACTCATCCTTGTCGAAATCCTCATGCTCCTTCTCTCTTAACCCCCACTTTCCTGTTCTCCTTATATGACATTACAGGGGAGGAGCGTTCACAGCACATCATTTCAGGTAGGAAGCTGACTTTCCTATTTGAACAATGGCTGTAGCATCTCCACCCCACAGCTGAGAAGAGAAAGCTCAGGAGGAGCAGCRCAGGGAACCCACGCACACCCTACAGGAGGCTGTCAGGCAGCCCCAGCCCAGCAGGCAGACAGCACCTTTCTGATACCTGAAGGCAGGCAAGGCAACCTCCCACGCTTCAAGCCCACTCTTCGAGCAGGATTTAAAGCTTCTTGAACAAATAAAACCTAAAAAGGGAAATGCCACTGAAATACACACTTTATTAACTACAATACAGCGCTTCAAACAAAGGACTCACTGAGCAGTCTCACCACTTGTGCTGCCCGGGAATGGAGAGTGGCTGAACAAGCACTTGCTTTCCTTAGGGCATGAGCACTGTATACAAATCAACACAGAGAGGATATTATGCCATTTTCCACTGGCCACACTAAACACAACGTGAAAATCATCCTGACACAACAGCAAGGAGAGCTGTGGGGCTAAAAGGAGGAAAGRTATGGAACTGCAGSTGGCTGTACTGCTGGCAGGAACTGYAACCAAAMTGTCTCCATTTCTRTGCAGACATGRACACTGTGCTGAACAYGCTTCTTTCTTCCACAGGGCAAGAGAAGGAAATCCAACTATTCACTCAATAATTCAAGCAGGATAAAGCATACACTACTGCTAAAAACCACAGCTAAAGCAAGCAGAAATTTACTGCTCACAGTGAAAAGCACAGATATGGAAAATTAGTCCAAGCAAACCATTAKTTATTTTTTAAGAGGGAAAAAAAGTTATTCTGATCAACCCACATGCTCCGACAAGATCTCCTGTCACTGATTAAGTGATCTGTTGTAAATTGATTCAGAAAAAAAGTTAAAAGCCCGATTATAAAGCAATCATAAGAAAAATCAGTTCATACTCTTCCAATTCCATAGCAARACACTCCAAACCATAGTCAAAGCACACTGGAACAGTTACCTGGACTCTTGGACTACTAATGTAAAGCTAATTTGTCTTTCCTACTAGCTTTCTTCTCAGGCTGAGTAAGTAGCAAAGCACCTCACACTTTGACCTTAGAATATACTTTTTGTAGTCCAGCATTTGCTCATTCACATTTAGCTGAAATATTAAAAAATGTATTACCTAATTTTCAGTTTAAAATAATTTCCATSTGTTCATTTGTAACAGGTCTGAACYGAAATCTTTTTAATGCCTGATTGTATTAACTTTAAATGAGGCTTTCAGAGATTTCCTGGTGTCAGCGGCTTTGTAACATTCCTGAAACTCAAAACCTGATGAACCAATTTCTGTTGGTTTTCTACCTCGACATACTATATAAAAAAAAAAAAAAATCACAGCTTTGCAGCTTGAAGCAATTTTTCAGAACTAAATTAATAGCTCCTGGACAGAGCTTAAAATGAAAAAAACTGCCATGAGCTACAGCATAAATATCAAGGTTAAGTTCTAACAGCATCTAAGCCTTTCAGCCAGGTTTTTGTTCACAAATGGTTTGAGCATTTTTTAAACATCCAGTGATTTCCAGAGTCTGGTATGCATGTGCTAGTTTTAGACAGTTGCTCTCATATGAAAGTGGTTCTTTAACTAACATCACTATTCCTCTTACCATCAGCAGTATCTTCTTACACTTTTAAAGGCAAATTTGCTTGGATTCAAAATCAGAAAGAAAAAGCACATTGTTTCATACAGCTATTTCTGTCTTCATTGACAATCATAGACAAGTTCCTTGCTACACAAACCRTAATTTTTACATATCAAAACACAAAGAAATAAAATTGTGTAATATTTTCTTCCTGTACTAATAGTTTCCTCCAGCTTTTCTCCTGTACAGAGATATGCTTCTCTCTCCACCCTCCCCCAAGAAAGCGWTAAAAAATTTACCTTGTAGTGAATATAATTATTTGTCTTGAGTATATAGGACAGTTTCAATTTAAACAAGAACACATTATTTAAGTATTAATACATATTGGGCTTGCCCAAAGCCAYTTTTTCTGCATGCACGTCCATGTAAAATCTTTAAGGAAAGAACAGTCAGGTATTCATCATGGTTGAATTCCACAAATAGCAGTAAATATTCAGTCTTGAGTTTAATGCAGAGAATTATGTATGATCTATACAGATACTTTCCACCAGTTTTAAGGCATAAACTGAATATAGTTTTGTACCAGCAGATATATTTGCCCAAAGGATGCCATCACAAATTGTTCTTATTTAAGTTTCACTTCACGCTTCAATAAATCCATATATACACACTCATTCTACAGTGCCTTCCAGGTATTTATGTATCATATACAACTATCTGTGTGCATGAGCATGTACATGCTTCCTACCCTTAATATCTCAATGCAGTCCTCAGCATTCCAATTCAGGTCTTCCCAAATTAAAGAGGAAGACTTCTATTGTTTAATGCAGTATTCTTTCAAATGGCCTCAGAGAGTTATTTAGCGCTTTTTTCCCGCCCCCAAATATGTAAGAATTCTTTCTTGAAATTACTATTCCCCAAAATTCCTGGAAGCTTTCCAACAACAAACTTCTCTTACCTCTSTTCAAGGATTGTATCATTACTCTCCTTTGATACTTTGATACTTCTGCCACTACAGGCTCTTAGTATTCATTTCTCCATCTCCAAATAAAATTGATCAGGGAATAGAACAAATCCTCAGTCTCCTTGGAGGAAATATTTTATCTGTACCTGTTTGATCCCATCACCTCAGCACACCTGGATCATGGTGTAGCTCTGCCATGGGATAGCTTTCAGATGCCGGCTGATCCAGGCACCACRCGCTGCTGATCAGCCTCCCTTCAACCCTCACCACATCCAGGAAAGCCAAGGGGCCCCAACACTGACTCAAAACACAAAATATCTCCCTGAAGGTTTTCTTCAGCAGAAGGTTTASGAGAGAATTATAAACTTTTCAATACATTATGGGGAAAAAAATGGTACCATGTTATTAGTTATTTGGAAAATGTCAGTAAAAGAGTTTCTTCTGCTTCCCACTAGGCCATCCACAGCATTTGAAGCATTTTTCCTTTTAAAACAATTAAGGTATCAAGATAATAACACATCATTACAGTGCTACTAGAAGCTATTAAGAACCAGCCAAATAGCAAAAGCCAGGGAAATACATCTGATTCATATCAAGAGTCACTCTTGTATTCTAAAACTGGCTGTGTGTACTTTTATAGAATTTAAAAGTTTGGGATTTTTCTTTCCTCTGAAATACATTTTGAAGAGTTCGTGCAATTTTTTTTTTTGACCAGAGAAAAACCAGATGAGGTACCGTTCACTTGATTTAAAAGAGCAACTTTGGATAAAAATAAATAGCCAGATCTATATTTGCTTTTTCAATTACTGGAAGGTGGAATATTCTAAAAGAAAAGGATGTGTTTCCCAAATATTTAAAGAATATTGAAGACCTCATTTAWTTTATTTGAATTGTCACTGACAAACCCAGCTGTAAAACCTGAACAGTGATGAACAGCTGCACTCTTTGAGATTAGTTTTGCATTCTACTTAGCAACTATTTGTCCTCTTTATCTCCCAAAAACCATGGTGACACCAAGCTAGACAAATTTTTCATTGTTTGCTAATGCCTTCTTTTTTTTTTTTTTTAATTGAAAGTTTGTCTTAGAGCTACCTTATTTCTTCTAAAACAATACATAGTAATATCACTATGGCTAGTAGAAGGCAGTTTTAGAAAAACAARGAGTTATAGAATTTTGTTTTGATCTTTTTTTTCAACAAACTCAACGAGGAACTTCTCACTCAAGTTTTTCTCTCCCAAGTTGTCTTCCCTGATAGAGAAATATTCTTTCTTCAAAATTTAAGACACATAACAACCAACAAACAAAAGGAAACAACCTCCTCAAATTCCATTTGCAGAGGAATGAGGCTGAGGCTTGTGTGATTCTTCCAGACAAGCCTGATGAAGTCCTGCTGGAACTTGCAGGTTGCTGCCAGCAGGATGCTGCTCTTTCCCAAGGCTCTGTATTTCTCACTGCTTTCTTTGCATTCAAACTGACAACTACGCAATTGTGTGATCAGTTATCAACAATTCAGAAAGAAATAAGACTCTACAAGGGGATAAATGACAGTACTTGACAAACAGCCAATTCTCTYTCAAGGTCCTGATCTGCTGCAGTTCAGGAAGCTGAGCTGGTTTTAGAACCCCCAGTGACTTCCTCCTGCTGAGCTGTAACTKTGGAGCTGGACATACTGAATATCCTTCTCCATCTCTGAGTTACTCTTTCTATGTTTTCCAGAAAGTTCTCTCTTGGGGGCTTCCTTGCTCTAACRCTTCTAGGGGACAAAAAAAGCAAGTGCCAGTAGCTTGTCTACTATCATTTCTGGCAAATGACAGCTGCACTGTTCAACATCAAGGGTTGTCACCAATCTGTCTTTCAACTTGTACTGTATCTCAGCTCTAGGGAGGGCTCAAGACAGAAAATGTGGCCTTATAGTTCTTGCATGCAACTTTTATCAAGAGCCTGATACCAATGCAGTWCAAATAATCAAAGAACTGACAAAGATGTTAGGCATATGTGGCAGTTCAAATATAAAGCAAAAAGCATTCAGCTGTCTAAAATAAAACTAAAAAAAAAWAAATTCCAAGGAATTAGCAAGTGTCCTTGCAAGAAAGAAAAAATTATCCTGAATAAAACAGAAACTCAAATAAACTCACTGTATTAGAATGCTCTGAATTGAAAATAAACCCGAAGATATCCCAAGAGATATGTTAACAGGAGTTTTAATGAAACATTTTAAATTCAGTTCCCAAGACAAACTCGAGAATATTATGAAAGTTTACTTCTATTTTGCTCTTTCTGGCAATATCTGGGTAACTTGGCCAGAATTTACTACTGGCAGTAGTATTGGAAGATGTACCCACTGTCTGCTAACAGAAATCCCTGGTATCAGCAACTGGAAAAAATTGCTGCTGTCACTGCACTTTGGAGCTATGAGAGCAGCCAGTTCACGTGGTGTAGGATAGATGCTAAATTATAGTAATTACAGGCACATGCAATCTGAGGCTATATAGTTGCTTCTTACRGCATTTTCTCCAGCAAGATGTGTGTTAAACTTCAGGGTTTTTGTTGCAATCAGGAATTTAATGAACTTTTACTTTATGTAACTTTCAAGACAAGGCAGAAACAGCAAAAAGACACAGTGAAACGCTCCACTCCAAAGAGTCTACAGCAGAGCAGATGCTTTGAACTCCTTGAAACAACCAAATCACAACCAAAATACAAYATTTTTTTACCTGGTCTTTTAATTACACGTACTCATAATTCAAGAATTGTTTATTACTCTATGCAGACAGCTTGTGAGTATGGTGGCCTAATAAGACAAAGGACCATTAAACTAAATCTGCAGAAGCATGCAGATTCAGTAATCATCATCATAGATTCTTCATCTATTACATCTAGCAGAAACTTTACAATTGCTACAGTAAATCTATTTACCTGGCACAAGCTTAAGGGTACCCCCATCATCCTATGAAGAGAATAGTCAGCCTGAAGTTTAATCAAATAACTCAAGCTTTGTAAATACACAGTCAAGAATGGAGAATCTGAGCTAAAACACATGCAAAACCAAACTAGAACCAGCTGGATACTCCAAAGTAAGAAGTCTTAATAAGATACTTCTTAAAAATAATGTTTAAAAAAAATACCCTCCTTCAAAATACTGTTTTAAGACCATACATTTAAACACATATGGATTTTTTCTAAATTGGATTCCTCATTTTGTTTTACATTTTAAAAGTATCTTCAGCACTGCAGTCATTAAAGGGAGGGGAGTGAAAACACTTTKTACCAATGGTATTACACCAGTTTTATACTGCTGCCTATTTCAGATCCCATTTATTACCAGCGGTCATAGTAAGGACTTTTCTCTATATATCAGAAAAGCTTCTACTTCTATACTGCTTCATCTATAAGTTTGGTACCTACTGATTTTTACTGAAAAATACATCCACATAGTACATTCTGTTTCATTTCAATTTGCAAACATTCAAGAAATAACTGAGTAAGAGATTACTAACATTTTTTCGTTTTCTAAAGGCCCAATACTGAGAATGCATTCCCCTCTGCTATTTGAGACCTTATCCTCAGTAAATTCCTGCTTTCCTAAATTACATTTTCTCATGATACAAGTACATAACTTCACTGTGTAGGCTGCAAATCTGGTGGGGGAAAAACATTTTTTAAAAATGTCGAGTACTATCCGATTATTATTTTGCAGCAAGTTTTCCACCTACATTAAAACCCACAGATAGTAAAAGTCAAAAGGAGCTGTGTTACACACCAGATTGCTTCCAGAGGGAATGGAATTACTGCTTTTGTGCTGAATTCAGTGGGTATTTTTAACCACTTCACATTTTCAAAATTGAACCCGGAAACAACTGTACTTTAAACTATTTGTGCTGTATTAGAATAGATGCATCCCAGCAGCCACGGTTTTCATTTTCCAAGCTACTCTGGATCTGAATATTCCCAAATGTTCTACACATATAATACTATTTTAGGTTGAAGATGAGTGCTTGAAAATATCTAAAGAACTCCTCTTTTTTTTTTTTAAACATCAAATACCATAGGTCCCTGAAATAAAATGCAGATGTTTGAAAATGCAATTCCTAGTCATGCAGCTGAGTTCAGAATACGCATGAACCYGCCCTACAGGACTTTATTTTTAGGGGATCTGGGCTAAACCATCTATGAGAATAAGCTTCAGGGCAGTCTTGCTTTGACTTCTATTATACAATGTGTTCTCCTGAAAATAATAGCAGTTTTTTCTTCAAGGCAATTATACRTGTTTTAAAAAGAAACCCTTATATAAGCCTTTCACAATTGAGGAAAGAGTAATTAACTTGCATAATTGTTAGTTGTGACCTGTAGTTTCAGTAATGCAGCTCAGCAGGCCTTTAAAATGTTCAGGCACAGGCTCCTAAATTGGATGTGTAAGGAAAGGAAGGGAAAGGATGCAATCCTGGAGTTTCACCCTCCTTTTCGTCTATACACATCCCTGTCATGGCAGCGAACAGAGGACAGATGTAAGACAAGAGGACCTTCAAGAACAGATCCCATACATCAATTTTATTGCATATATTTTGCTCCTTCCTTCAAGACAGAATATTTCTCCAAGTTATTTTGGCTGGCAGAGCCAGAACAGGAGAAAACACAAATTAAAAATCCCATTAGAGTGGCAGACATATGACTCCATAAAAGTAGTAAGAAAAGATGCATGGCTGAAGAAGCATCAAAAGAGCTTATAAATCCAAATTAAAATTTATACATTAATTCTAGAAATAAAATACAATTTTGAATGAAAAAAACCCGAAACTTGAAGTAACTGAAAAAAGAACAACCATGTGAAATCCTCGTGGAAAAAAATCCTGTTCCATTATTTCAGAATTGACAGATGGTTAGATTTCAGTTTACAACTCAGAAATACTCTGAGCAGGATGCTGTACTAGTCCTATTACCTACTTACCTACTCTCCACTGCACCTTCAAGCAGGAAAGAAAGCCAGGACATCAGCCCAGCTGCCCTGGCATCAACYTGCTCACTAACCTCACATTTCTCAGTTCTACATTCAGTACTCTCCTTTTGTTCCTTCTCTTTTCAGCACTTAAAATTCGCTTTATTTCAAATGACATCTAAATATATTATTTAAGTAGCAAAGCAACGTTTGCACACGCATGCTCTTGCCTAGTAGCTTTTCTGTACAATTAATAATTAAGAACTGGTAAGTAAAAGCAGAACATCCCAGATATCAGCTTCTTACTTACCTTTCTTCTCCATTACTGAAATCCTCCTTTTGATAACTACCTCAAAAGATCATCTCATGTAGGCATGCTACAACAACACCAGGCAGGATTTTAAAGCACATTCCCTTGCAATGTTACCAGACCATGGTGCTCAATAAACGCTGCTTTGCACTGACACAGTGAATCTGCCCAAGGAGCTCATCCCTATAATTGCTCCAGTGCAATTACCAGAAGGAGAGTCCTTGCATACACAGGGACTCTGACAGTACAATTCACCAAGAAAACCAAGGCTGCCCTAAGCTGAACCTACATCCCCTMTATGCATCATCATATTAAAATATGGCGTCTTAAACAGAGGTTCTTGATACTCAGCTTTGCTGTATGTCAGACTGCTGTTAAAAGCCCTCTGCAAAGGATCAGCCTGCSCAGCCACAGCCAGAGAGCACTGCCAGGTCACTTAGTCACGGCGGGGGACATTGGAGCAAGCAGTCATGGCTTACAGTCCTCCCCCATTCCCTACATTCCCCTTGGTACATCCACGTCTGAAACCTACCCTGCATCCCAACCCCAGCCCTCTCAGTGAAGCTGACTCAGAATCAAACTAAAAGGCAGCAAATGAATGCAGAAAAAAAAACCCACTTCAAATATAGGACTGCGTTTCCAAAAGCAGCCTTCCATTTTTAGAGCAACAGCTTTTAAGTCCTCTGCTTGAGACATCTTGCCTGCTATTTCCATGAAAGCTGAACGCTTCCAGCTCCCATGGAAATTAGCAAGTAAGGTGGGTGCCCAGCATCTCAGCAAGCCATGGCGGTACTTCTGCAAAGSAAAAATGTTAATCCTGGATCACTCACAATTAGGAGGTGCTATTCAGTTTTAGAAACCATGTAAAAAATAAGACATCAGAACTAGAAAAAGAAAAGAAAGATAAATTAACTAAAAAGATGTAGTAAAAAAGGCAGCATTTGAAAATCCATTTAATTCCTGCATCCCCAGACTCTCGATTTTTCATAGCCTTGGGGATGTGCCAGCATGCTGAAAAGATGAAAGTTAACGTTCTTCCAAAGGGGTTACACAGACAACACGCTGCTAACCAGCAACGAAATAGTAATTACAATGGCTTTACGTTTATTTGAGAATATTTCTKACTAATAGAGTTCCTTAAAATATTGCAAGATACTTTGTTATGGTGACATTTTTACATTGTGTGCAATTTGTACTCTAAACAAGACCTAAAATTTTAACACACCCAAAGGCTCCACTAGATCTGGGTATTTAGGTCATTTATATTACTGCAGTGAAGCGTCAATTATTTCRTCTGATACTCCTAGCCGTTCTGTAATTTGCCAAGAGTAATGTTTTCCGTCAGGAAACCCTGGCAAGTCAATAAGCACARGCTTGATTTGACTTGAACTGGCATCAAGGTTAGAAATGGAGAGGGCAAATGTGAATCTTCACTGTAAAAATACTCTGTTTTGTGGATGGCTAGCCATGCTTCCTGCTCCTTCTCCTCAACAGCACTGTCTCTTTATAGGTGGAAGGAAAAAAAACATGGAGAAATTTCTACTTGTCAATGAAAATGTCTATTTAATAAATGCTACACAGTGAATTATGAAGCAACATAAGCAAAATATACTGGACAGAGAGCAAAGTGTTCCAAGGAACAGGAGTGACTACTGAAGCAAACTCTGAATACAAGAAGAAATGCAACATTTGGTTCAGATAGACAGAGCATAAATCAGAATTTTTTCTACTTGCCTCTTTCTCCCCAGAGGGACAGCTTAGTCCCTGTAAGCWCCAGGCTACACTGGGTCTTCCCCAGTTCTGCCCTTGATAGCTGTTGAATGGTTGCCTAAAACCTGTCAATTGTATTGTTTCTAAATACACAAAAGGAATAGAAACTTCTGTCACTTCAGACGTTCMTCTTTTCAGGGAAAAAGAGGTTGGAGAGGTCACTGACACCATCCTCTTCACGTTGATTTTAAGCAGAATTTAGTCATTGCTGAATGGACCATGAGTAATTAATTTATATTTACTCCTATGCATGAGGCACAAAGAGTTTTGGAAAATACATGAAGGCTAAAACATTCAGCATTTTTTAYAAACTTATAGCAATAATAAATAGCRAATAAAACCAAACACGGGASTTTGGAAATCTAAAGTCCTAAATRTTWAYAGGTAGAACTACAGAACTACAAGAACTACAAGAACTACTACAGAACTATTAGAACTACAATACTTTTTCTAAAAGCTAGTGAATTGTGCACTGTGTAATTTAAGCATCAACATCTAAATTTGCTTCTGTCTGCTTTCTTGGGGTACAATTTAATGTGCCAAACCACAAACTGTATCCACATAGGATATGAGTCTAAAACAATTTAAAAAACATAAAACATGTAATGGCATATATGTTTATAAGAGCTGGCCTACAGTCTTCACTTTCAGTACCCTCCAAGACTTGACTGTGTGTAGATGGCTGCTATTTTTCTTCTGCTTCTCATTTTTTCTGTCAGTATCAAAAGAATGTCACCATCACAATCTGCCTGTATTTTCCGACACTCTCAGCTAGTGATGAGACCAATCTACAGTGGCATTTCAGTTAGCAAAATTACTCCAAAGCCCTTTCATTAATGGACAACGAAATAACCATTTCTCTAGGTAGTAATACTTGTTGTCAGTTCCCAAGAATCCTGCATCCATGTACTGATACAGGAAAACAAGGATACATTCTAAACTGTAAGAACATTGACAGTAGCTCAGTAATACTCTTCAGTCTTCAAACTGCTTTGTTTTGAACAGGACAAACAAAARAAATTCACTTGCTTAGACCTTTCACAAATTGCACATTTTGAAATTTCAAGTCAAAATAAGGGGCACAGATGCTATGATCAAAGAGCAGCTGCTTCCTTAATCCATCAAGAATATGATGCAAACAAAAGCCTGAACGAGCAAAATGATGAGAATTCAAATGTTAAGGCTAGAATTTTTATTCACTGAAAAGGAGAGTGTGCTTTTCAAATAATTGTGGAGAGGCAAAATAATGTGCAGATGTTACAATGCTGATGGATTMCCAGTTTCAAAATATTTTATTGACAAAGCCATTAAAATCTACCACACAGCAAATATAGCAACTTCCTGGTGATTGGAGCTACTTTCACTTCACAGCTGCTACAGAAACTGTCAGATTGCTTGGGTTATAGAACTCAGAGTGATTTTTTTTTTTTTTTTATTAAATGGCTTCTGCATCTAATTAGTTATTTAATACAACCAATGGTACAAGAAGCCAAGTGGAACAGGCCTTATTTACTAAATTTAATGAGGTAATTTGTTAGGAAAAGTTACTRTGAAATGCCTGAATGAAGAATGAACTAAAATTACAGGGTAAGAAACCCAAATTATGCTCAGCTCAGATATACGACATTAACCACATGAACTGAAGACATGGCCCAGGCCAGCACCTAAATTCGAGAGCTGGGTGGGTCCATCACTAAAATCTGGAAAAAAAATACTTTTAGCAATAAAAAGTTCATATTTGAATTGCTGCAAATGTAGTTACATCAGCAAGAGCATGACACATTCAATCTACAAAGCCAGGTCATTTCTGGGAGCTCTGTTGACCCTTTTATATTGTCAGCGCCCTGTAAAGAACCTGCCAAAATACCGAAAGAATTCAACCTAAACTAACAGTTTAAAAACTCCTTGATTTAACCAAATTGTCACTGTAGGAGAGAAACCTATATGGTGGAGGTCACAAATCTTTCCATCCACAGGCATGATAAACATAGAAGGGCAGAAGTCAGAAAGATGATTTGAGGMATCTCTCCTTAAATTAAAAAGGCACTGAAGACATGGAACACTGATCCATGGCTTGTTGCTGTATGCTGCACAGCGAGACTTTCACAGGTTACACACAAAAGCATAAGCAAGGATGCACCACTAAGAAGGTCTCCCAAAAGAGATCTAAGTTTGTGCTTGAAATTTTGTCTTCCCAGGGTACATTCAGTGTCCATTCATGAAATCATAGTAGCATGTCCAGTTTAACACTAGTCAGTAACAGAGGTCAGCAAACAGCATTTTTAAATATTAGACTGTGTTTGGATCTTGAGTACTGGAAAAAGGAACAAGTATCAAAATTTCCCTAGAGAAGATTATTAGAAAATTTATCCATAAAAAAATTGATTTTCACCTCCATGAACAGTAATTCATAAGAAAAATTCAAAAATATAATGTGCAATTTAATATTCCTTGGCAGAAGATCTCCATTAGTACTTGCGTCTTCCCACTCCTTGACTTGCTACAACCAAACAAGGAAACACTTGGCAGCAGTGAATTGTTATAGTCCAGCTGTGTAGCCTAAGCCATAAAGGAAGAAAAAGACATGAACCATCTAACTAAAGCTGCCTTGGGACAATAAAAGGCTGATTTAATCCCAAACTGATTCAAAACATTTTTAACTAGAACAGCATTTTGATATTTTACATTAAGACTAAATGTTTCAACATCTCCTGGACAGTTCTTTTCAGCTATACACTATTTTCTCAAAAACAAACTGCAGAGGCTATTTTTTTGTGGGGAAGAGGCAATTTCCACCTGGCTTTTTTGCAACTACAAACAGTCACCCTGGTTGGTTTCTCCAACGCTCCACTATCTGTAATAGAAATACCTCACTGTGTCTGCCATAATATACACTTTATTCATACATGGCCACGTAGCCTCAGTACATTAATTGTACTAGTTGTGATCAACAGCAAACCCCGGTATTTCCTCATTTCTCCTGAATTTCCAGGAGGTATCGGTTATAAACCCAAAAGTGCCTGCCCTTCTGACTGACTGTAAACTCACTGACTGTAAGCTCTTAGATCAATCTTCAAGGTCAGTTTTTTAATATTCTTTATATCTCCAACTTTTACACAATCAGCTATCTCCACAGTTGCTTTCTTTGGTCAGCATCACTAATGAAAACATTCTTCAGCTCTTGAGAATGTCTATCTCCAGTGGTTTCTCACTGGCCTGACTGCTCTGTTTTCAACCTACACACTGACATGACTTGTTTGCTGAATTTGCTACACGTCTTATAAGTCTACAGCACCAGCAGGAARAAACCTGTTATCTATACAGACTGAAGTTGCAGAAATGCTTAAAACTAATTTCACAGAATTCTTGATGTTGGTAGGGGCCACTGGAAGTCATCTGACCCAACCTCCCTGCTCAAGCAGAGCCACCTAGGACTCCAGGTGCCTAGGACTACGTCCACACATCTTTTGAAGATCTCCAAGGACAGAGACTTCACAATCTCTCTAGGCAACCTGTACCAGCATTCAGTGATGCTCACAATAAAACATTTACCTTAGCTGCACAGAAATGACACATCACTGGTTYATGTTCAAATTGGTGCTCTCCGGGTCCCCAGGTCCTCTTCTGCAAAGCTGCTTTCCAGCTGGGCAGCCCCCAGCATAAACTGCAACATGGGGTTGCTCACCRTGTGGTGCAGGACTTAGCATTTTTCCTTATTCAGCTTCATGAGATTCCTGTCCACTCATTTTTTCCTGTTGAGGTCCCTCGGGAGCAGAGCATGACCCTCTGGCACATCAGTCACTCCTCTCAGATTTGTGCCATCAGCAAATTTGCTGAGGATACACTCTGCTCCATCATCCAGATCATTAATGAAGATGTTGCCCAGGAGCTGGTCCAGAAATTACCACCCCTGGGGTACACTGCTAAYTACTGCCCTCCAGTCAGGCTTTGTGCCTCTGAGCTCAGACAGTCAGYTTTCAGCACACCTCACTGTCTGTTCATCCAGCCCACACTTTGAGAGCTTCTTTGTGAAGCTGTTCCAGTAGACATCTGTGTTGGAAGCCTTAATGAAGCCAAAGTGGACAAGAGTGACCTGCTCTCATCTACCAGGTATCTATCTACTCATCACTAGCAGCACCTGGCTGGTCAAGAACAACTTCCCCATGGTGAATCCATGCTAACTACACCTGATGCCCTTCTTGTTTGATTTAAATGCTTTGAAAACACTGGAAAATATATTATCCATATTCAGTATTTTAGTAGATAAAAATTAACATAGTTGAATCRGCTTTAGTGTAAATCCACACCAACTGACAGTCTACCATTTCAGTGTATAGCATGTTTTCATCTGATTTCAGCCACCCTGGTTTTTTTTCTCAATTAACAAAGTAGTACAAGTCTTAAGAGTACACACAAGTATTTTCTCGCAGAGGTATGTGGGAAAAAAAAATTGATTCATTACTAAGAATTCATCACACAAAAGAATCAAACCATACTTTCCACCAAGTATCTGAGAGATTTTCTAAGAACTCTAACAAAGTTGCCTCCTAAATCCTATCCCCAAATCTTTGGTCTCTAATAATTAGAATCTTAGCAGGTAACCATAAGTAGACTAATCAAACAAGAAAAGCTGCATTTTTTTCAGCTAAGTATATAAATCCTGCTCTCTCATGTTTTTCCCAATTAAGCAGTTCACAAATTTGATAAAGCTTTGGGGGGAAAAATCCTATTAAAAGTTCTAGAACACTTTGAGTCTATGCAAATTTTCAAAATGAAAATTTGTTACCTGAACTCTAGAATGAACATATCTAACAGTGTAAGAAAGCCCTCAGCACCCTCAGGAAATGCTTCAATGACCTGAATGTGTCAAAAAGAGGGAGAAGCAGGTGACCACACTGAAAAAAATGCACGAATAAGAAACAGTAGATCAAATACTTATTGTATCACTGCAAGAGAATACTTTTACCACAATTCAATACATGCTTAAAATTTATGAATTACTTTAAAAAAAAAAAATCATTCATGTCCCACCACGTATGATTTTGCTATATAACCTAACAAAATCTGAAATGCACTGGAAAGCAAAAGCAATGATTTCTGCTTAGAAAACATGACACCACAACGAACTCTGGTGTCGGATTGTGCTTTCTCTTATGATTAGTTTAATTTTTAGTAATGGATAAATAAGTCTACAATTAAAATAAAATACTGTTCTTTTTTTTAGACTAGAAATATTCCATTTCAACATCCCAGATAAAACCTTCAAAAATAGTTTTATAAGCCTTGATATCATTACAATAAATAACTAAAGAAAAGGAGAAAAATCAGTGTTTCTACGCTGTGATCACAAAACTGGACATAATGTCTACTGTTTGTTATATAGGTTAAAACGGAAATTTCAATAGTGTGGAGATGAACACAAGACCAGCAATTACCCATGGAAAACTAAAGAAGCTGCTAAAGGGAAARAAGTCTTTTTGTTGTCTTTTTGTTTCTTTTAAAAATCTTTTCTTTGTGACTGTGCAGCAGCTATGCACAACTGTACAAGGAGACATTTTGAACCACCACCATGCAGTTAAATGTTGCTGTTACACTGATTCAACAGCTGCATAAATTAGCCTCACCCATTAGTAAACAGCTTTGTGCATTTTTGTATTTTTTCAGTTTTTACTTGCAAGCAGCTGGTTTCAAGAGGTATCTACATCTTCTTCAAAAATATGGGATAAGGTTAATTCTCTTTGCCAGGTTTTCAAGAACTAGAAAGAAAAATGAGTGCAGCATTTTACTTGAGCCTGAACCCACTCCCCCAAAAAAATTCTTATACTTCTGGAACAAAGAGATTAACATTCTTCAATTAAGAAAGGAGAAAGCTTTCTTCAAATTCATTTGCAAGCAGTACATATTATTTCATCAGTTCAGAGATTAGATGTGTGGGTGAACCRGTTTCCAAGGTAACTGGACTAACCATGAGGAAGTCATCAGGGTGATAAGCAACTCAAAACATTTAGGAGGTACCATATGGAAATAGAAGAGAACCTGATGAACTGCAGCTATTTAGATAAGCCTAAAAATTACTTCTTTTACACAAGTGAAATAGGATAGATTTGAACAGTGTTYCTAATGTTTAAACTGCAAGTTCAATAATGGTGCCTGAACACCTCGTGTGGGAACAGAGGAGATGGTGAACTCCACAAGCATGAGCTGATCAAGTCCTTCAGTGCTCATACAACCCAGGCTGTCTCCCAAATTTCTGCTGCATGGCTATCGGGTACGGAAGACCAGGGACATGGATCCCAGCAGCAAAAGGAAACCTGGAAAGTATTTCAAACAACTGAGATGGTACAAGTATGGGGTTTAGGTCTCCACAGGTCCCCAGGTTAGTTYCACTRCAAATGAAAATAYRAAAGCTCAACAAAATTGAACTTAARAAGACTCTACAGGGCACATTTTTAGATTTTAGGCAATTCAGTTTCTAGAAAYACAGTGAGGTAACAAAGCAGAAAAAAATATTGTACTTACTTATGTTTACTATTATTGTTGTTATTATTTTATATTTATATATTATTTACATTATTGTTTACATTTATAAATTCTGCCATTTAAATTATTTTTATTGCTATTATATGCAAGAATAATTATCACTAAATACAGCACTTCAATACAGTACTTGACATTTGCAATTKTTTAATTTGTAGATCATGATTCAGCAAATGTGTAAATTGACTGTGAAAACTAGAAGGTGTGAATGTTTCAGCCACAGAGAAACTCATAATTTGGAGCAAAATTAAAACATAACATACAGAAATAAAAATAGCTGGCCTTACATGGTGCCTTCTAGGTGCTGTTTGCTTTTTCCTCCTGCAAAAATTGCACCGTGTACATCCATCTGCACTATCAATCCACACTGGAATTTGAACTCAAGGGAAAAAAAGACCAATATACATTTGTAGGCAAGTTTTTACTGACAGCATTCAAATATATGCACGCAAGAAGCTTGGAAAAAAAAAAGATTTTGCATGCAAAACAGGCAAGTTACTCCCAGTCTGCACAGGGAGGAGACGACAATTTCCTTCTGCAGAGGTGGAAGAGAGGCTTCATGGAAAATATGCTGAGTTTCTGCTAAGCATCTGCTCTTTCCCAGATGGGGCAGAAACTCKGACATACAGTCAGAGCCCAGGGATGCAACACAGTGAGCACCGAGGGACAAAGTTCGTCTTTGTGTCAAGGCTGGGATTGGGTAGTTCATTTCATTTATGTTAAATACATCACTGTGGCATATCATATGCAATGGAATTGCTTGTATTCATTTTTGTTACTCTATACTGTGGGAARCTGTTAGCTTCCCTTTTCAGTGCTCCAAACAGCATTTCTGAAGGCTTTTGAAAAAAATCTGGGAGAGAAAAGACCAGCTCATAATATCTGAAATACTTTACAGAGCTCAATCCTCTAATCTGCTTCTCAGCTGGAAACAATATCACCTACTGCAAAAATCCAGGGGGTTTCTGTAAGAGTACAAAATGAAAAAGTTTTGCATTCAGGGCAAGTAGTCCTAGATCACACAACATCTCATATACTCCTTGTGCACTAATATCTTAATCTGCAGTACCAGAAAAAAAGTTTGATAGACCAGCAAGATAACAGCACATAATGGCAAAAATATCTTRTGCAGATCCAAAGACAAAATCCTCCCCATTATATAATGCCTCTAAAAACTAGTCACAGAACACAATACAGAATACATTTTCTTAAGATATCCACACAGAGGAGAGAAAAAAAACAAAGAAGCAACACCAAACCCCTAACTTTTAGTGTGATTAAGTCGAATTCACCACACTGGGGAAGAGGTGTTAATTCGTGTAGCTCACTAGCAGCAGGATGTTACTATCCTACATCTGCCCACAATTTAGCAAAACAAAGCAAAAAAAACACCCCAAATCTAAATCTGTGGCACACAACAGCAAAAAAACAAACCCTCTGGATCTTGTCATCCCATAAGGCAATTAAAAGACTGACAGTCCAGAGAGCATCATGATGGGATGGAATAATTATGTCAGCTTAACATTATGTCTGCATCAAGCCTCCCAGCACCTTCAGTCTTAGGTTAACACAAGAAGAGTCATCACAGTTGCTGTGTAAACGTGCTTTAAACCACAACAGGAAAAAGAAAAAGCCCCTATCTGTAAATGGCATAAACAACATATAGCTGCCTCWACAGAATCACATAAAAATGAAGCASCCATCACCTCCAAATCGAAGAGAAAAATCTCCAGTTTTTCAGTGTATTCTGAAAAACAGCTTACCAGAAGCCTGCACTATAGAGAGCAGKCATTTTTTTTATTTAGTTGCATGCAGGATCCTAGACAGTCAGTCCAATCATGAAAGGAATTTTGTCTTCAAATTGGAAGCTTTCTAAACGACATTCTTGAACTACCATAAATAAAATTCTCAGAGAGCATCAAACAAGTTCACAATCTCTTGTTATGAGAAGCATATAATTATCAGCAAATTCTATAACCATCCATCAGCAATTAGCATTTGGAGAGGAAGGCTCAGTAAGGAAAATATACTGGGCTTCTTCTAACACATAAAGTAMGAAAAAATAAATTACTACATTGCAAAGTAAATTAGTCTCTTATTGGGCACCAAACAGTTACAACTAGACTGCTTTTGGTACCAACCTTTCTTACTTAATTTTAATTCAGGTGCACCTAATTCATACTGCTGTCTGCAGCAGTATATACACACACTCCCCATGACAGTCCCCCCACTCTTAAATCTCTTGCTTCCCAATCATAGTTTGATAGCATTACAGAAACGAAAGGAGAACAGATTCTGGGAACTGTAATTTGTTTCCAGTTTCTATTGGCCAACCTTATAATTACATCTRTGAAAGACAGTAGTTTCAAGGAAGTGTCGAGTCACATTGGACTGCTGCAGACAATAAAGTCAGCAGTAGCATAAAAACACTAGGAACTCATAGCACGGGTTGAAGCCACTTTCTTTTACTTCCTCTATATTAATTTCAGTTTCAGTTCTGCTGAAGATACCATTGACAGCAAGCCTAAACTTGCCAGCCAGTTACACATAAGGTACAATTCTGTCCACAGTACATTACCTACCTTTTCAGCATTTCTGAAACCTGGTTTGACAGATAGTAAAGAGCARTAATAATGTGGGAGGTGTGTTTTCGAGACGTTGAGGACCACACAGAAGTTCTCTCAAATCACCATAGGGCAGGAGAGAGTAGTGCAGGCAGGAGGCAAGTGCTCCAGCACAAGTGGCTGCAGCCCCAGGCTCTTTCCACAAATTTCACTTGCACTTCATTCASTCATAGGTCTGTGAGCACATGTTGTAAACAGTGAGTAATATTATCCTTCTGAACTGTAGTATTGTGACATCAATTCATCAGTATCATGAGAGGCTCCAAAAGTTGGTTTTACAATTTTTATTTTCTATTAAAACTTGAAGGTCTTAGTCCTACTCCTCCCTTCTCCACTAATCCCTGTTGCAMAACCAAGCATTATTTATCTTCCTCTCTGACTGTTTCTCTCCCTACTACTATCTATTGTGCTYATTTACATTCATTATGCAGACAAAGAGACATTCTAGCCATGAAGTGAATACCTCGATAAGGCCCTGACTGTGTCTTCAAGACACAAATAAGAAAGCTTATCCTGGTTAGCCTGGTTTTAAAACCTTCTAGCTTCTTTATTCATTGATGTTTTATTTATCTCTCCCTCCATCCTAGCCCTGGGGGAATGCTCCACACTGAAACTCTTTTACAGTAGTGGAGTTGAATGTTAGCCTTTCTCACCTCCCAGCCACCACTTTCAAACAGCATAATGGGAGAGACAACCTAAAAAGAAAAAGGCAGATTTCAACTGATATTGTGATTGAGGAAAACTGGATGGAAAAGCATCCAGAAGAGGATTCTGGTTTAAGAGCAAATAATATCTGTTATCACTGACTGAGGACCCCAATTCATTAAAGTACTTACAGTCTTATCAATTGGTCAAAGGGAAACACAACATTTCCGTATGGACCATAGCAAAAACCTGAAGTTGATCACTTAAACCCCACACAAAATTCAAAGGAAAATGAAGTTGCCATAGGGGTGGTGCTCCAAAGTAAGCACAAACATTGACCAAGGCGCTGCCTAGGGTCAAGAATCAATTTATTGAGTACTACAGTCTCTCTGACTTCTTCCAGCTTAAAGCTCTAATAAGAGCTGCACACAGATGCCTCCTTTACTCAGAGCTCAAAGCCTACAACTGCCTCCTGAAGGCAGGCGACTGTCGCATCTGATCAAAAACCCAAGAAAGATCTAACTCTCTTTGTGAAAGCCTATCCAGGAGAGGARGATGACAGCAGTGCATGCCATAAAAGACTAAGTGCCTGTAACACTCATCCACTACATGGGAGTTAAAATTCAATTCCCCTTACATTGCAGACTCTCTTCTTAAATCTATTAGCTCCTTATTGTTTCATTTGAAGAAGTCCTCCAGCACATCTCAGATCCCAAAGCTGCCCCCTCACTGCCCAAACCAAACAGCCTAAATATAAAACTACACAGTCATATTTCCCTTTTGTTCTTTCTACTGTGAGGACTGGCCAATTCACCCAGTACAGACATTCTTTTGATCCCACATTTAACTGAAAGGATAGAAAAACACAATGTAACCTACAGTGCAGTGTTTAGGTAGAYGCTCTTCTAGAAAATTATGGAGGTCCAAGTCCCCTTCCTATACACATCTTCCATGCTCTTTATTAACTGCATGGACAAGCCAAAGCTTTTACCAAAATATTACTGTAGATTTTCCACATGCCTGAAAAGCTACTAGCCTTCATGAGATGATGTACATGCACTCCAAGATCAGTAAGAAATCTCATTAAGTGCTAGCAAATAGCTAAACATAATATTGATCAGCTTACCGAGGTGTGATGCGATCACACAAAGGAGACTCACTGCCTAGTAATGAAACTAAAGAACTGCTTTYAACAGAAGGCACTACAGCCTTTCATGAATCTATGTCACTTGCTACAAACTGTCAGGCAAAACTACAGGATTTTAGTTTTTTTAGTTATAGATCAAAAGTAATGAGAATTATGAACTGTAAGTAATATTCTTTCTTAATAAAATAGTTTTGCATCTCTGTGAATATTAACAGATRTTGCAACTATTTTCAGCAAAGCATTAGCCCATGGTTTCATTAGGGATCCACCTGAAGCAGACACTTTCTGACACAATTCTTGTAAGCGGATGAAGAGACCATCCCACCAGTACTTAGTATAATTAGACAGCAGACTGCATGCTCAGTGCACTGTTTTAGGCTCCTTGCATAACAGATTGCACTTCCCAGGGCTGGTTGCTTTGGGAAAACAAATTCAAAGCACAGAATAAAGGCTCACAATTGTTGTTATTATCTTACAATCTCACATCCTACAATCTCACTGCTAGACTTCTAGCATAGGCAGCAAGTGCACAGGCAATCATGCAATGGTTCACCCTCACCTTTTAACAATCATAATTCTGCTTCCATCTTTTGAAAAATTCCCCCAAGTTATCTCAATTTGAGTAGCTTTTTAACATTGTCACCTTATTGTGATGTATTATACCACTCGGAAGTTCTGTTTGTTCCAAACTTTCCCATTCTGTTATGTTTACTTGCTGTCACACATCCAAGAGAAAAGGAAGCACTGTCTCTTTTGCAACTCTCCTGATGTCTACTCTGTTCAACGCTGCTGAATGCACCACCAGATCAGAAAAATTAGTATCTGTGTTTTTCTTTTGGTCACTGACACCATCATGTCTGTCCAGGTGCCTTGCTATAAATGCATACTGATCACTTGTTTTTTATTCTGTACATGCTAACCAAACAGTACAGAAAACAACCCAGGACTCAGTGATGCTGTAATGATGGTTTCCAGCACAACTATCTGCCATTACTATGCAGTATAGTTTGCATCCTGTAGAACAGGGTGCTCAGGAATTCTTGCAAGCTCAGTGTACTGAATCAGTCAGTGGTGTAACACCTAGAAATCCATCATCAGTATTACTAAAATAATTTACTGATCAAGTTCCTGACAGCAGCATGACAAAGGGCTGCACAATGTCCAGGAGCACCAATAATATCTTATTTCTGATTGTGACACTGATATCTACACCAAATACATATATACAGATGTAAGCAGAAGTTCATTAGAATTAAGATATATCAAATGTAATTCACTGTACAATTGCATTTTTTTCACTTCAGAAACTTAATAAAATCTGAGGTCAGAAAGGGGCATGAGGGACAGTCCTCCTTTTCTTCTGCTGCTAGTGGTTTTTTCAAGTAGTGAGACAAAAGATAAAATTTCGACCTTTYATTTCAAAGTAATCCTAGACAGCAATCAAATGACAACTATTATTCATCAAGTCACCAAGTGATGTTGTATCTTGGAATTTCAGTGCTAACAAAATACAAAGAATTTCATCTTGTATTGCATGATTATAGTACCACTCTTGTTTAAAAGAGAACAAAATCTACCTAATACAAGAGASGAGAGAAGTCATAATATGCTCACTTTTAACAGACTTTTGCTACATCCTCCTGGCAGGTCTGCCCTGCACTGCAAAAATTCTTKCAGCTAAAGCAAGCCCCACGCCCTCGGGAGCATTGTTCACAATTTAAGAATAAATTACAGCATTTATAAGACAAAAATTTATCCTTCAAACCATTTTTGATGAATTAGCACTACAAAATTTTATTAGCCAAGTATCTGCATACACAAGTAAGTTTGTTCTTTTTTTTTCTTAGTTTTCTAGGTGTTCAAGTGTGTCCTCTAAAAAGTAGATCTGTCTGCAAGGTGGCCAGATGAAGCAGATACTCCACACAACATGGACCAGAGAAAACACTTTCAGCTGTCAGCCACAGTTTCAAGGAAAACTGTGATAGAACATATGGCATATCTAGATTTTGTTGTCTCTCACACAATATAGAAGCAAGCTATCAAAAGCAAAGCCTGAGATCCAAACGATCTGTGGAGCGAACAAGAACCAGAGAATGAACTGCATTTACAGAGTCTCCATGGATATGAAGCTGTATACTTCACATATTATTTACTCATTATAAATAATAAAACACCATAAACAAAATCTACATACAACACTGCAACAAAATAAACTCAGTGGAGAAGGTACCACAGTAAATTCTTTACTCTTTCGTGCAATGAATATGATCTACATAAACAATGAAAAAATTATAAACTGAATGCTTAAGAAAGCTTCTTTGCTGTCTTCTTAATTTTTTAATGTAATGCAAAATGTCAAGTGTGTAGTCCTAGAAAACAAACTGAGGATAAAAGAGGAAGTTCTGTCCCAGGCCATCACAAAACTGCAGCCCTGGAAGTATCCAGAAACAATGTGGGAGGAGAGAGGGGTGTGGGCAGAAGAGAAAAAAACAGAGACTACATTCTACAACAAAAAAAAATCTCTACAATACTCAAGTAGCATCAGGCAGTCAATTGAGGCAAAATGGTGAAGAAAGGATTCTACTGCGCATTTTGGATAATGCTATATTGAGGGACTACTGACGCAGCAGAGAGCAGCTAGCTCTTAAAAAAAAAAAAAAGGCCAAAAACCTATCCTGTGGCTTGAGCCCTAAAGGCTGCAAATGCAGTGCTGCTGAGTACCGCTGGCTTATGAAAGCTGGGGCAGACCCCACACGGACCCAGCCTGTGCTCCCACCCCATTGCCCAGCTGGGGCWGGAGACCCTCTCTGCTCCCCCACCACCCCTGCAAAGCCCCCGGAGCTCTCACTGCTGGATTTAGCTTCCAGCAGCACAGCATTCTCAAGCTAAATCCAGCTTTCTCRAACTCAGAAACTTGGAATCCTTAATGGAACGGATTAACTACAGGGGTTCTTCGGGGCTTAGAGACACAAATGACCCTTTGCACTAGRAAAATAAAATAAATAAACTAAATCACATATGGGCACTAGCGGCTTGCTTTAATAGAACCACTTTTAAGCCAAAGTAGTGAAGAAGAATTTACTTTCTGCTCTTATCCCCTTTATTCACAGTATCCAAAAAACTTCTCACTAACCCCTCTCATGTTTGATAAATGGCTGTTGGTCATCTGCAGACATACACACTGTTCTCTCTTATTGAGTTTTTGAGCTTTACAAGACCAGCAAAATGCCTCTCTCCATCATTACTGGAGAGATTTCACAGATAAACTAGACAAAATTAGCAACTCGGTACATTTTACAAAGTCAGTAATTTTCAAAGATTTCACTTTAGGTGTACAGGCACAGGGTGAGACCATTTATCAGTTTAACCACAGCTTTTGAGTATTTGGACTCAACTGGGCAYTCAGATCACATTCCCAYTCCAACCAAGAATTAACCCAGCAACAGCCATCCAGACTTTGGCTACTGCTACATGCAAAATGTTAGTGGGCTTTGCCTCTGCTGCAAATGAACACTACTCCTCAACAGTTTTATTTTTGCACAGGTGGTTTTAAACTTTTCCTCTTCACCATAAATATTTAACTCATAATATTTTTTTAAATATTTCTCCAAAACCTTTTGCCTTGTTAAATGTTACTTACAAGGTTAGGTCAATCTGCTAATGTATACAACAAAAYATGTCCCAGAAAAAACCTTAAAATCCATTCTTAGCTGTCTCAGTCAGCAGTGGTGGGCCTAGCTTCTCATTAACAAGAAACATTAAAATCTAGTATCAATCCTTAACTATCTGTAATTACAAAATTACAAGGTAAAAATTCAAGCTTTATGCAATGAGCTCTTGCTAAAACACTGACATATATTTAAACAACATTACCTACTACAATCAAACCTACTGGAGCTGCTGCATCACCTTTGTATTTGCAAAACCATGCATTCTTAAAATCTAATAAATAATACAAGAGGTCACTTAGTATATTTTACAAATAATAAAACTAAGAGAATTGGTCTTGGATGCAATTTAGCCACTTCCTTTACCAAAGTCCACTATTAGGAAAATAATTTTTTTCTGATCTAAATGAAGTGACAGAACCACATGACGGCTCAAGATGGAAGGGCTCTATGAAGGTCAACCCGTCAAAAGACCCCTGTTCAAGCATAGCATTCCTTGCCCAGGACCAGGATATCTCCAGAAGATGAAGTATCCACTGCTTTTCTCAGTAACCTACGTAAGTGCTCAGCCACTCTCACAAGGAAAATGTTTCCTGATGTTCAGAGAAGGGCTCACCTCACTCGTTCTGATGGCAGCACTCATCTGAACGCRGCCCAGAACACAATTAGCCTTCCTTGTTATGCAAGCACATTGACAACTCACGTTCCACTTGATGTTCTCCAGAACCCCAGATCCTCCTCTGCAAAGCTGAAGAGGAGGCACCCACTGGATGCTCCCCCAGAACATAATGGTGCATGGGGCCAGGCACAGGATTTTGCACCTCTTCCTGTTCAACTCCATGAGGTTTGTGACTTTCCACACCACTGTTCAGCCAGTTTCCAATCCACCTCACTGTCGGCTCATCTAACCYGTATTTACCAAGCTTCTCTGTGAATATGTCAAAAGCCTTATTGATGTGAATGCAGACAACAACCATTGCTCTCCCCTCACCTATTAAGCCAATCATTTCTTTGTAGATGCTTATGAGGTTGGTTAGGCATATATTTCCCTTTTTAATGGTCAAAACTTATTGGTAATGACTGTGTCATGCATTTGAAGTAAATCACTTGCAGGAAGTCTCAGCAGTTATTTTGGATGTACAGCTGTTAAGCCTGGAGACTTTTTCACTGGCCATACACAGAGAAAGAGAGAAAAGAAAAAAACAAGAAGAAAAAAAGAGTTCCTCTATTTAAAGGTATTTTCTTCCCCCCATCTTAAATATTAACATGAAAGAAATGTGCAAAACATCAAGGAAGAATTTTCTGGTCAACCTGCTAAATTAGGAGAGATAAAACGGAGCAACTTCAGAGGAGAATGTTGGGCAAAGGGGAATAAAGAGCTACATGGTGTGGTAGTCTCTTCCTATCAAATGTCATACTGAAACATTCATTTGTGTTAGTGCACTTTGCTGCACTGTTAAATTACCAGCTTTTTTCAAGAGTGCTCTAAAGCTCTGGATTAATGAGTTCTCTCTGRCTTGCCCTTGCAAAAAAAATACAACATTAATATATTTTGAGCATTCTGTTTAAACTGTCCATGCACAATGAAATCTACAGGGCAATCACTCAAGTCAACACTAATGAGCAAGTATCTTGGCTTTTAAATAGGCAGAGCTAACAGGTAAATATTTAAGTATGTCAGATTCTACACATCTAAGGAATCTGGAGTGTGTCAGTACCTAAMTATGTCACAGTCCATTTTAAAGATGACTGCAAGCTTATAAAGATGAAAAGATGATTACAAGCTAGATAAAGAAAAATCTTAATGCTTTATCATAAAGGCCATGATCTAGATGAATTAGAGAGGAGTTTGATAGCATGACTTTTTAAAGCCTCTATAGTTTATTGCTTTCAAACAACAAATGTGAAATACAGCTATTTTATCAAATGGAAGTCCCTAGATCTACATGCAACATAGACTGAATATTAAAAGATACCCTTTCAATGAGAACCAGTGAGCATCTTATGCCCTTGAGATTATTCACTGAATACTAAGGCAGATGGAAACTGCAGAGCGAACATCAAAAGTTACAGATGTGCATAGACTAAGAAGTGCAGCTTCATGTGAAATAGCACAAGGCAAATGGGCCTTGGAGATAAATTCTGCATYCACACCTTCCACTGACTTTATCATATGGAATTATCTGAGTGATCTGATGGGTCTCTTGAATCAACTCTCATAAGTAACTCGAGTAGAATTAGCTTCTCTCAATAGAACACTTTTTATATAAAAAACGGCACCACAGAATAACACCTACTGCTTTGTACCCGTGAATTACAGGAATGTTGGTACTCTTTAATAGATGATTTGTGGCCTTCAAGTTCGACAATGCTAAAGGTAATTCTAACACTTCAGATAATTAACAGACACTGCTAGACAACACAGTAGTCTATCAGGAATGCAGGGAAAGAGTGCCTGCTACTACAATTCTTTAATCTTAGTTTGAAAACATTCAATTTCATCTTAAAAGTGGAATGCTGCCCCTTCRTTTGCAAGTGCCTTTTCTTTTGAATGTAGAGGTGCAATAATGGTCCTTTTCAGGCCTCATGCACCCCTCACTGAGCAAGATAAATTTCTTAAGGCCACTGGTTTATGCCAGAATTAACCAAGAAAAAGACACATAAGAGCACCAAGTCACTACAGCTCTTCCAAACCCACTTGCCCCAAGGAAACCCACTTGCCTCAAGCAGAATCTATCAGACACAGTCCAGATGAAGTTTCCTTGGCGAGTTATAAAATGAACACCCATTATTTCCCACTGCTTCCAAAATATTTTGCTTCGTGTTATCTAGAATGTCATTTCCAAAATATTTTGCTTCATGTTATCTAGAATGTCATTTGCCTTCCTTATGGCTGCATCACACCGCACATTTCTGCTGTCATTCTGGATGAGCCAGTCAAGAGTGGCTTTCTCCTTAGCTGTCACCCCCTACAAATGAGTCACTAGCTCACCATGAAAGTTATTAGCTCACAAATCCCTCCCCATATTTTACTGTAATCCTATCCAACGATAAGGCTTCCCCACTTTCCATCAAAAGAAAGTGTCATTAGTGTGCTCCAACTTCCTGAGACAGAACTACTGAAATTTTTAACAAGGTCTTTTATCTTATCAAAGGCAGATCCTAATTTAGTCTGACATATACTACCTCTGATAAATCCATTTACATGTATTCCATTTGCCTCTCTCCCTTTGATTMTTTAAAAAGTGTTTTCTATTGCTTTGCTATGGAAAAAAAATTCTTAACTTTCAGGCAGCCAGACTACCTCTTTTCTACTTTCTGAAAAACAGCTATTAAATTTGCTCTTCTGCAGTTAAATACTATCGATATTTTGATAGTGCACTTTTAGTTTTGAAATATTTGSTACAAGGGTTTCTAAAATACAACTTCTTTGACCCAGTCCCATACAAACCTGAGCACTAGGAACTTGCAGGTTTCATCTTCATTTCACTGTATGAATTTCCACAATAAACTGGGAGTGATAACTCTGATCATAACTTCATACTCACTGCATAGCACCCAGCTTCCTTGTTTAATTTTTGATGGATTAATAGCTTTTTACTACTTGGACTATTTTCCTTTACAAGGTCAAACTCAGCTTGACTTCTGGCAACTTCTTAGTCACATTTAAGACTTTTGAACTCTATGACATTCTTCATTTTTTCAACAACCACTTTTGCCACTCCTTCCAAGGTCTTGGCTAACTTATGATATTCTCTTTGGCTGACTTTCCTTCTGATTAGGTCTGCAATCATTCTGCTAGTGTAGTCTGCTTTTTCTTGGGATGCAAATCCTACACAGAATTTTTCTAATTCTCAATCAAAAGCTCCCTTTGCTCTTTGGTTCAGATAATTTCAGACCATTTCCCTACAGTTTCTCAGTCTGCATTTTTTGAATTCAAAACCTTTAATTAGAAACCCCTTTCAATATAACCCACATAAACCTCTGATGCAAATTATTCAATCCAAATTTGGTTTTTACAAACAGTCCTTCTATAATGTCCTCAATGCTTATTAAACCCAGTTTTAAGGCGACATTATTTCTTTTAAGTTCAAGACCTAAGAGTGTGAACWTTGCATTCAGGAATTACTGATCCCTGGAATTAGCAGCAAAATTATGGCTTATAAAGTCTCCACAGCATATCGTTGTTTCCACAGCATAAAGAAACAACTTGGTTCCATTTACTGTATGCCAATAATTCCATGTATAATTAATATGAGAAACCTCTTTTGCACCTGAAATTGTGTGCAAAAGACTCATCAGCATAAAATTCCACAGCAATAATGAGATATCTTTGTTCACCAAACTGAGTGAATCAAAATAGTAATTTCTGAAATGCTTTAGCCCTTCACTAGTCTTTATCTGAGTGCATCCAGTCTTTGAAACCTTAATATTTACTTCTCATCCCTTTCTTTGACAAATATTTAAACGAAGTTCTGCCTTTCATAAAAAGATCTTTCATAAGTGCATATTACCAGAGCAAAGAACCTGTTTTTTCACACTGCTGTTATATTTTACAAATGATCAAAGTTAGCAGGATAATCCTGGTAGTACAACACATTACTAAAGTCAGTAGAATTCCCCACACTTGACAATACCTGGAAAAAAAGTGTAAGTTCATTTCATGCAGCAGAATAGATACATTCCAAGCTATCCAAGCAATACCTCTGTATGCCAAACTACCTCACATATCAACATGAATGAAATTAATTACCAGTTTGCTGCCTGTTTTACAAAATTTGAATATGAGCATGAAGTTCAGCGATATATTGTCACTCTACATGAGACAGATGCTAAGCCTACCTACTACCTAGTTCCATGCTTTAGCCAAAGCTATCATCCACTCCTAACATTGTAAAAGAAGCATGGACTGGYGCATCCCACCCTTCGGGGGAGGAAGCACCCAAGATTCATAGATACTCAGGGTCAAAAGGAACAACAAATGTTAGATGGTCCTCAAGAGCTTGGAAAATTTTATTAGTAAATTATGCACTTGGCATGGAAATTGGTATGTTAGTCCCTTATCTCTTAGTAACAGCACACAGTGATGGGTTTGGAACAAAGTGCAGTGAGTGAATGAAGAAAAAGAGAGACGGGAAAAGGGAGATGGATTAAAGAGGGGGAGAGAGAGAGAGAGAGAAAGGAAAAAAGAGTCCTGTCACCAGTCCTGTCTCCAGTGTCAGTACAGCTGATGAAGTGTTCAGGGTCCTGGCATGTGTGCATGCCCAGGCTTCCAGGCTGTAACTCTTCGTAGGTAACTGTCCCCACCTTCTCATTGTCCATGCCAATTAGTTATCATGGGCAGTCTGATCTTCTAGACCTCTGTGGAAATGGGTTGAAGGGCTTTACAGGTCTTTGGTGGTGTTTAGGATCACCAAATGATGACCAGCCTTGATGAATGGGTTGGCCTTTGGTCAACATTTCAGGCCCATTTCTCAGGCTCATTCCTGCACTTGTGCTGTATGGTGCTGTGCTTATCTCCAGGAGCCCAAACAAGAACATTAGCCTCAGCAAAGTGCTGCCTTCCTCTGTATGGTACTTTCTTCAGAAACATCCTGATCTTTCTCACAGAATGTTATTACCAACAAACCTTGGTTAGCTCCACAGCTACCCGGCTATCAGTGTTTTAGTATACACATTAGTTCTCTTATCTTCTAGGCTTCTACATGGACACAGGAGCTGAAGTAGTGAACTGAATTTAAGGAAAACAAAATACTCTTTTAGTGATTTCAGAAAGAGCTATGCATCTTTTTTTTAACTATAAGCTTTCATAATTAACTCATTCCAAAGTGGATAMATTTCTCAGATTCTATAACCATTTCAAATCTAACATAGCCTCAGGATCTTTCTGCAAGTCCTGTCTTCCACACTAGCCTTAAACAACCAATGGCCTAACACACACTGTGACTATTTTTTTTGTATAGAAACATAGGCTCACTAGAAGTGAAAAATGTGGAGATCATCKAAATCCAACTCTGTATTCACTTAAGTAAACCACACATAGAAGCTGTGGCAGGTTTGGAGCCATAAACTGTACACTGACTGTGGATGGGTAACCTTCTCTTATGATTCCTATGATCCAAAATAGTTCMTCAACATTTTAATAACAGGTAAATACAATACTGAACATTGACTCAGGCAAAGAAATACTTATTTTTTACACTAAGACTTGAAAATAGTTTCAGCATACTTTATTTTGATGGCTACTAGATAAAGAATAATGATATTTTAGATTAAATATTTCCAATATAATGAGTGCCAGATTGTTTCAGATACTTTCTCTGTGATTTAGAATCCTGAATACATTTTGTCAGGGCAACCCCTGGTATCAACACAGGCTGAGGGAATGAAGAGATCCAGAGCAGCCCTGCCAAAAAGTGTGCTGGTGGATGAGAGGCTGGACATGACCCAGCCATGTGCACTCACAGCCCAGAAAGCCAAACGTGTCCTGGGCTGCATCTAAAGCAGTGAGGGCAGCAGCGGAGGGAGGGGATTGTGCCCCTCTGCTCTGCTCTGGTGAGAGATTCCACCTGGAACATCCAGCTCGGGGTCCCCAGCACAGGAATGACATGGACCTGAGAGAGCAAGTCCAGAGCGGGGCCACTAAGATAGTGTGATGGAGCACCTCTCTGATAAGGAAACACAGAGACAATTGGGATTGTTCAGCCTGTAAAGGGAAGGTTTAGGGGGGGTAATATAATTGCGGCCTTCCAGTATCTGAAGGGAGCCTACAAGAAAGAAGGRGAAGGACTTTTTACAGGGGCATGAAGGGACAGGACAAGGGGGAATGGCTTCAAACTGAAAGAGAGTAGGTATAAATTACATATTAGGAAAATATTCTTTACTGTGAGAATGGTGAAGCACTTGCACAGGTTGCCCARAGAAGCTGTGGATACCCCATCCCTGGAAAWGTTCAAGGCCAAATTATATGGAATTGAGCAACCTGGTCTAGTGGAAGGTGTCTCTGCCCATGGCAGGGTGGGTGGAACTAAATGATCTTTCAGGTCCTCTCAGACAAGAGGAATAACTGAAAGACTTAGTCTTTGAACTGATTTTTTAGAAGTTGGTAAAAAGGTGTAGTTCATAAAAAAAAATTCAAAGCAATTGTTAAATACAAATTTCATTTATTTCTATGCTAAACTACAGCCACAGCACTTGTAAAATGTCTTCAAAGGCGCAAAAGAGAGTACAAGTTCCAGTTCCTGAACACCATGTGAACAAGACATCAWCTGGAAAGCTGAAGTGTTGAAAGGTATAAAATTCAGTCACACTGCATGACAGAAGAGAGGAAGCACAAYAAGAGGCATGGGCACTAGTGACTATATTCCCTTCATGTGGAATTAGCTGAAGCATGGAAGATAAATTTGCTATATACCTTCCTTTCTTGTTACTCTCCTTCCCACCTACCCCCAGAACTCAAGAGAGGTCTGCAGAGATGTSCCCTCACCACTGCACCCTCAGGACACTTTAGAGAATGCTGAAAACTGCACCAGCAGCTTGGGCCAAACCCCTCGGAGCATCACAAGCTCCCTGCTGGCTGCCATACGGTCTGAYCACATAATACCCAACAACCCTTTGGTTGGTAGGACAGGGCCAGTGGAGCAGAAGGTTGCAAAAGGAGGCTCAGCAGGAGACACAAATTGCTGTTAACAGCTTTAAATGGTTTAACGTACCTGGTGCCAGAAATCAGGCACTAWCTGAAGGTGCAGCCATCAGCTACCAGGACAGTAGAAACTATAATCTTGGAAAGAGAAAAGGTGAACACTACTCTTCATTCTAATTCTACCCAGGATGGAGGAAGCATGGCTCAAAAAAGATTATGATCTGGGCAATCAATAAATTTCCATTTGYTAGGGTGTGGAAAGCCATGAACTAATGAATTCTGCACTACAGGCAAACCTTTTTGAATTAGCCTGCCGTGTTCGGGAAGGCTAATACATAACCCAACACTCAGGAAAACCTATGAAACTCAATGGAAGACCAATAAATCAGTGTGTTGCTGGGTTTGGGGCAGGGGAGTGGTGGTGGTGAGGGCTTGTTTTGTTTCTTTGGTAGAAATGTATCCCTGGAAAAACCAGGATATGTTTTTCCTCATCCCATTTACTTAACTTTTTCACCCCGTACACTCGCTCTGGAGAGCTTCAGTTCTGTCCCTCAGTACAAACACAATACCTCAACACAAGAGCAGGCAGTGCTGATAAAGTCCTCTGTATCACTACATAAACAGTCACATGAACAGCTACAGTAATGTTCACATCCCTTATTCAGCAACACAGTCCTGTCCGCTGCCACTCTTGGGCTCTTTTGRGTTACTTTTTATTGAACAGCACCAAGCTAATTTAAGCTCCCACAGACACCCACAACTGCTCACGTCAGCAACACCACACTYCAAATACCTAGGAACTCTCCAAGCCTGCAGTGGCCTCTGGGCAATAACCTACTCCTAAAGGGACTTTCAAACAGAGATGAGATCAGCAAATATATCCCATAATCCTAGAGCAGAGCAAATGGCCCATGGAACATGGGATCTGTGATAGCAAAATTACAGATTGTAAATGAGTAGAATTTCCTGCATGCATTGGCTTTAGCCTTCCTCTTTGTAGTGAGTTTTGCAATAACTGAGACTTTTTCCTGCTTGGTAGACAAGCAGAATTCAGTCTTTATCAGTTTGATGAACAAGATTTCACTTATTTATCCTTCTGCCTATATTTCATTGCTTCGCCTAGTACTCAGCATTTCCCTTAAATGGACAAAAAAGTACCTTTAATGTCTACCTGAAGAAATCACACAGAAAAATAATCCAAAGCTCTTTACCCAAACCTGTTGAGATCTTCAAGTAACAACTTTATGGCAATAACTACCCATTGATTCCAGGAGTTACACATTCAAATRCCAATTTTGTTAATTTCAGAGCTCTCCTGCAGGAGGAAAGTGAAGATACAATACGGAAATCAGCACTAAACATCTAGAGTTTGGGTTGGATTTTGCACATCACTATCTCGCAGAATAATTAAATACAAAYTGCATCATTTTCATAAAGACAAATCAGTTTCCAACAGTTCAGAAAATACTCCCATATTGCTTTGTATTTTTCCCTCTCTCTCAATCATGCCATGCATGAGATGATGTTCAGCGAAGTATTAATGAAACCAGTCATGCCCACTAGCACTTAAAATTGTGTAGAACAGAAAATTCTTCTATAGTTGCTGTCTATTCAGTCAGMAACAACATTGCCATGTAACAGATGGGCACAGGGAGTGACTGGGTAAGTTCATCTGCTAGCACTGTTCTGTGCGAGAGGACAGAACACAAGTCCCCCTTGCCGCCTGCACGGCTCACTGATACACGTGTGCTGYGTGGAAACCTCCTGCCAGAGCCAGTTCCCAATCTCCCAGCAGAATGCCCCACTGGCAGTGCTGTTGGAGTGCAGGAGCCCAGAGACTCATGAGCCACAAGGACCCACCAGGGGATTCTCCAGCTGCCCTCCCTGGGTCCCTGCCCGGGCTGGCATGGCCGGGCAGTGACCTGATGCCACTGGCAGCCTGCCCTGGCTTCCACAGCTTCACACTGCCGAGGGAATTACAGAGCATTGCAGAGAAAAGGCAGCTTTTCATTTTCCACAACTTTTGCTGCAGTTCCTCCTCTTAAGGCCAGCCTTCCACATGGTCTCACTTCTGCTTCCCCACATGACTAACAGATTGCATGCACTGGAGGCACCCAGGGCAAAAAGCAGGGGATCTCCCAAACCTCCCAATCCCTCCAAAGCTGKTCTCTACCAGCACAGCTTTTATTCTGTTTTTTTCCTAAGTACAATAAAGAGGCTASAATAACTAAAGCAATGATTCTTTTACTTTGAATAAGCTTGTTAGGAGTGCTTTATGCTTAAACCCGTGACAAATGTTCTCTTTATTATTTACAAAACTTATTTTTAGAGCATTTTCCTGACGGACTGTTGTTATTATCACTGTAYAATATGTAATCTGAAATGAACATAGCATGAAACCCTTGAAAAGAAAAGAYATAAGTAATTGAGAAAATACTCTTAGAGCACTTGGCATGACAGCATGATATAGACAAACAACAGCAGTATACTGACGTAAGAATGTCACTGTTAGCTCCTTCAAAAACAGCACAAAAGTCTGGCCACCTCAAGAATAAAATCAGTGGAATCACTTTCTGGATTCTGATTTGTTGGAACCATCATAAACAACACCTCCTTCAGAAGAGAGAACAGCATCTTGTCTATTAGTAGCTCGAGGCGGAAAGCAGCAGAGGGGACAAACTCCTTGTAATCGAAGTTTTCCCTCTCCCCAAAAGCCAAGAAAACCTGCTACTTTACTTACGGGAATAATCAAGAGGGAACAAAAATACTTAGACTTTTTGGTTCATGATGCAAGCCTGAAWAAAATACTAACAACACAATTTTTTTCTAAAATTATCTTGTCTTGGAATATTTTGTTTCAGTGTTAAAAATGCTCTTTCCAAAGCAAGAAGACCATTCTTCTCCTTCCTGCCCACAATAACCAGATGTGAAAATCTGGTTGCTCCATTCAGATGAAAATTTCATAATACAAGATACAGCCTACCCTACTTTAAACCACAGGCAGTGTGAATRCAGATTTTGTAAATCACATTAATTAAAGTTTAACACTGGAATTTCTGTTCATTGATTTATTAATTTTAATTACTAGATTCACACAATGAAAACAGTCAACTTCAATTACACATTTGTAATTTTAAAATATTTAAMCTTCAAGTACTCCATTATATATTACTGTTTCAAGAAGCCATTTCTGCAAAAATGACTATGGTTTTGAACTCTCCTGCAAGGGTCAAACTACCACACAGATGCACTAAAACTTGGAAGTAAAATACCTYTATATTTAACCCTAAGACTCAGCAGTGAAAAGCTGGTACAACAAAACATATTAAGTTATTGACTCATTATTCCTTCTTGAACTTTAATTGGAAACAACATTCTTGGTGGTAATTTCAAGGTACTTCAAACCAAACCATAACAGCTCTGCAAAAAGCACATCCTTCACTAGGTATTTCAGACAACTGACTTCACCCTTCTGTAGCACTACGATACACTCTCCACATATATTGATGCTTTAAGGTTTTAAGTGGCAGAAGTACTAGAAAAGATGATACCAATATAGATGTGGAAAATTAATAGTCCTCAACTATCCTCAACAATCACCCAGTACTTCAGGACACAGTCTGTAAATACACGTGCTTTAAGAATCTGCTGCGAGCTGAGGAAAAGCCACTCAATCTAAAGAAGCTGTGGTTTCAAACGAAATTAAACAAGCAGCACAAAAGCCACCAAATACCCACACTGACATTTCACAATGTGGTTACAGCTCAGTCACAGACGCCAAAACATGCATGTTAAAATTCTTGAACTTCACAAGGCCAGCTGTCATTCTCATATTCTGCTGGTTTAGTCAGCCACCAAAAAACCTAGGAAATGACACCAGCTCATCAGAGCTCAGCTGCCTTAGTTCATTTAAGATTATATTCACCTGGCTGACTGCAATAAAAACACGTATCAAAAGATCCTCTGAAATCTTTTTAGAGGTGAGATCAAATGCCAAAATCTCCTTCAAATAAACYGCATTTGAAAACAAACCAAACTTCAAAGAAAAGGAACATAAGAAACTTTACCTTAATTGGAGCCCGGCTAAACTGTATTTTTCTGTTCGCTGGGATTTCATCTTCATCTGGCAATCCATTAATTTCAGAATATTCCATATCAGGTTCGTAACAGTTATTTTCATCACTGTCATCCAAATCATCCTGTTCTGTACCTGTCTCTCCCCAGTCAGAATTATATCTGGATCGTACCCGATACACATTGTAGTCAGAGTGCATGTACACATGGGAACTCTGAAAATCATTCACATCTTCATGCACATCTTTTTCACTTGCCTCATCATAATGGGACTCAGTAGCATCTGAAATTGCATCTGCRGCAAAATCACCACCTGAAGCTACATTTCTTGTTAAGTCTGCAGTTTCAGGTCGATCAAAGATACCTTCTGTAGGTTCTGACTGTTCCTTTTGTTGCACCAAAACTCCGGCCTCTGTTTTTGACTTACTCCTAGCACAGCTGTCTGCAGATCTTCCACTGTCAAGTGTGCCATCCAAATCCTGCTGACCTGTTGCAGAACTCTCAACAGAATCAGCACTTGCCTCTGGGCTCTTTTTTATTTCTTCAGCTATTTTYGGACTTGCCGAAGTGCCTGTGGACACTTTCTGTCTCGGTGTTAAAGGTGTGTTAGTCTGCTGAGAACTCTCAACAGCCATCACGCCTGTACTTTGTTTGGCTGGTGGAGACCACGTGTTTGTCTCTTTCAAAGGACTGAAACCCTCGAGGTTTGCAGCTGGGGAGGAGATATTTGTGACAGTAGATGAGAGGTTTAGTGGATAGTGACCAGTTACAGAGTACTCTTCATTGTTTTCCGACTTTTCTGCAATTACATTGTGTGAGTCAGTGTTTTCAAAAACTGCGCTGAGCTGACTCACAGTCGGAGAGACAGTCTCTGTCCTTGGGCTAAGACTGTCCAATGAATCAGTGCTGCCTCTGTGAGACTTCGAGCTGCACCACTCATCCGCAAGTTCAATGGAACCCATTTTCTCTTTCTTTGGGGAATAGCGATTTGAATGTCCTGTTTCATGAGCATTTCGCTCAAACATCTTCCGAGTTTCAGTAAACTTGGAATAGGAAGGACCATCGTGCATAGTGTCAAATCTACTAATCCTTTCAGAGACAGACGATTCCAACTTTACAATTGAACCATCCGCTTTCTCTACAAATTCTCTGGGCCTAATTCGTCTTTGAGGTGATGGAGGGCGACCCTTTCCCCTGGTTTTAGGGGCAACTCCACCACTTTCAGTGGGCTCCATGCCCATCTGCATAAATAAGTTCTTGATCCTATTGACATTTGAGCCATATTTCCTTCCCCTGCTCTGCGAGGCCTCTCCATCCTCTTTYGCTTTTTGGTCTCCATCTGATTTCGGTTTGTCAAAGGTGCTTTTCAGCGCCTGGAACTCAGTTCTGTAAGCATTTCTGTGAGGAGAGGCACTTCGGAGGGTTGATCTTTCTCCTGAAGACTCTGTTTTCATCATGTTTACTTCAGGAGCGTGAAACCTGCTTACATCGTTTGTGCGGAACCGCTCTCAGTAGTTTGTCACCGCAGAGATTCTGCTTGAGAAGAGCTTTTCCTCAGGGGCCACTGCCCTTCAGCAGGGCCATGCYTGACAGGAGCTCTGGAGGCAAATGTCTAAATGGACGCAATTTTCACAAAGCAGCACAACCGAGGACTCTCAAGAAAACAGGGCTGATTTAACCTGCAATAGAAAGGAGACTTTTCTGAACCATGTCAGCTGTTTTAAATCTGTCACAATTTCCATTTACCATCATCTGATATGTTTACAAAAAACTAGTAAAAAAAAATACATCCCACCACTGCACAGACATGTGAAAACTTGACATTACAAACTTTTTCAAATTSTCTGTTGCATAATTTACAATCTATAACATCACTCCATAGCGAAAGAACAGATAATCGTATCTTTCCATCCACAAGCATAGTATCACAAATATGCATGCAAAGGAAAGGCAATGTGACATGAAATACGAGGCACTGCAAGACAATCCTTGCTCTCTCAGAGAAACATAATGGTAGAAAAACGATCAAAGGTAATACGCTTAGAAAGGCAAATTAAACATCAGCTCGAGGGAATAAAAAAAACTGCATCCCAAGTTAACATTTTCAGCTGACAGGGTAAAGTAAGCGAAATCCCGTTAGAGAAAGTTGCCCCTTGTCACGGGCAGCGGTTKTATGGTCGGCAAGATCCTGGAGGTACCAGCGGGGAGATGCAGAACCGAGGTCAGGGGCTAGACCCGGTCGCACCCGCCCCAGGGCTCATCCCTGGCCCCCGCAGCCCAGCAAAGGGCACCATGGGGCTCACCCGAGCCAAACCCCTTTCTCTTCCCCGTTGCTGCTCCCCAGCCCTCGCCCTGCCGCGCCGCCGCCGCCGAGGTGGGGACGCCTCACTCCGGCCGCCGCACACACGGTGCCGGTGCCGGTGCCGGTAGCGACGCGCCCGTCCCCGCACACCTCCGGCCCCGCTCCCGCCGATCGCCGCGGGAGACGGGAAAGCCCACACGGCAGAAGGTCTCGGAGAGCCGTGCCGCTCTCGCAGAAGGCAACAAACTCAACCCGAGAAGGCAGCGCCGGAGCCCCCGCGGCGGCTCCTCCTCGGGCGGCCGTGCCGCGCCGGCGGGCGGGAGCCGCGGGGCCTCGGGCGGCAGCACCTTGCGGCGGGGCAGTGCCCGGCCAGCCGCCCGCCGCCCCCGCGAAACAAAAGCCCRGTGCCAGCGCTGCTCCCCGCGGAGCCCGGCGCCTCTGCCGCCGAGAGCGCACGCCGCCTTACCCAGCCGACAGCCGCGACGGGCTCCCCCGGCCGCCCGACTCAGCGCTGCCCCCGCGCCTCCTCTGCGCAGAGCGGCCGCTGCCGCCGCCCGCCTGACAGGAGGCAGCAGCCGCCGCGTCGCCTCAACGCCATTGCAGGCGGCAGCAGCGGCGGCGGCGGCGGCAGCGGGGGCACGGACACGGCTCCGC